>NC_135387.1:21297351-21629351 GCF_051989625.1 Stigmatopora argus
ATGCTGCAACACCCCGCGACCCTGACAAGGATAAGTTGTGTTGAAAACGAATGAATTTATCACTCACACAATCTGGGCATAGTAGCAGTACTGTAGCTGTGGCAGAATCTCCAGGGAGAAGATTACGTTCCACGAGTCTGCCTATCCTCCCATGTCGTGTTGCAACACACTTTCCTATAACTCATCTGGCAACCAGGAAGGAATCGCAGACCGGATTCAATGCGTGTTGACCCCAAACAGCTCTAAGCCCATTACAGAGTGATAAATGACCTAGCAGCTTGTCAGGGAGTCTTTGGAGCATTGAACGAGGAAGAACAGGATGAACTGGGAGTGATTACAGTCACATTGGACTGCTCAGGGGACAGAATTGGTGAAAGAGTACAAGCAAAATCAGAGCTGCAAGAACAGCGAGCTTTACTTTGTCAAAGTAGGGTGGCCCACTGAGGTGACTGGGTCAGAGGTGCCGAAGGAGATGACTAATGTGATCATGGGGATCTTCATGTTGACAACCGCAGACGAGGCGGCTGAGATAGTCTCAAAGAACTTCTGTGGTTTATTATTTCTTGTACGACTTTGTTTGCAGAAACACATTAAAACTGAGCCAACTTGCCATGAAATCCTTTTCATGCATGTGAGCATGTGGCCTTAAAATCAATATCAAAGGATTATTTGTGTCTATTTTCTGAACATTTGCAGATGTGTGTTGCTGTTGAATTCATTGGCTTGTTTTTGAATTCAATGGCTTCGTGGCTCTTATGTGTCTCTGTCGGCGAATGAGTTCTTGCTTAAGGGTGTATAGTATACGCTAAAGTAAAAAAAGGACAAAATAACAGCTGGATGAAAACACATAGGTACCCACACACCCTCACCTGCTCAAACACACGCTTGCCATATTTTTGTTCACAGGCTGACTGAAAATTAAAGAAAAAAAGAAAAAAAATGAAATCCCAGACAAAATCTGCCTCCAATTTTGGAACAAAAACATAATATAATGCTTTTATCTCCTTTTAAATGTTTTTATTTTGTTTTAAAAAGTACACAAACAGGACCAAACTGATGAGTAAGGCAAAGCTTTAACTTGAACAACTACTCACATTAGAGGACTCCAAATATTCAGTCACAGTTGAGGGATACTACTTGTAAATTAAATTTCAAACACTTCATAAAAAATGTAGAAGTTGAATTTTCTTTACAAATCCTAATATGCTTTTAACATTTTTTTTAAATCTTCAGGATAATATTGTTCATGAAAAGTCAATGCCCCAAAAAGGTGCACCATTCCTTTTGCTAATGGGACTTCTGTGGCTTGAATGCCTACTTGGTAGAGTGTCTGAGACCATTTTATAATCAAGTTCAAATCTGAGCCATTAAAATGAAAAAAATAAATACAACAAAGCTATAGTGCATGTGACATTGCTGTAGCACCTTACTGATCACATATATTGGAATTCGCTGTTGTGTTGTCAGCAGAAATTTAGGAAAAGGACCTTTACATTGGTGAAGTGTGGTAGAATTGGAACACTAAGTGTTTCTTCTTCATATTGTTTCTTTTGTGTGACTTATTTGAGATAGTTTTACCTGCCAAATTGATCTGACAGAAAGTTCTGGATGGATGGATGGATGGATGGATAGATGGAAAGGTGCAGGCAGCTCTGGTCACCTGGGGAACAGCGCCAGGAGAATGCAAAGCAGTGATGCAGAAAATGACAGTTTGAGAGTGTGAGCTCCTCCACACTCCATTGAGTTCTCCTGCAGAAAGAAGTGGACCAAATGTGATAATAGATATGGAACATTTTAATGCAACCCACATGCTTGCTCCGCCAAGAATACAACATGCAGGCTATTCTTTGTAGATGCCAATACCTCTGGGTGGAATGGGTGACAGGTATCAGGGCGTCGCCTGTCCTTTTGCATCTTCAATCTCTCACACTTTAGAGATTCGTTATGTGAAGAAGAAGTTAAGGTGGGTAATATTAACCTATTGTATGTAACGCATGGCCGACTTACAATGGATCAGCACTACAAAATTTATGCCGACCGACACATTTTTCTGTCCGACTGCAGCTCAGCACCAGTTTGAGAAGCTTTATAGCCATCACGCTGCTCCAATGAGTAATAAAATTTCTGCCATCAATGGCAAGTTCCTCTAAACCACAGCTTTTTGTGACAAACTATGCAATGGTAGCCCTGCTATAATCCAGCAATGGGTAAAACGCCAAACTCCAAACAGGGAAAACAAGCTTCAACATTACATAGTGTGTTCATGATTGTTGGTTGTAGTAGATGGTCTTGCGCTGAGTTACAGTTGAAGGTTTTAAAGGATATACATAATTTCCACAGGATCCATGGTGATAGGCTCAAACATGCTGCAATCACACTTGTTGTCCACCACCACCATGAAGAGATTACTGCTGGGGATCTGCTGAATTACGAACGACCTGCCAATCATAGTCAGGGGAACAAAAACGTGTTTTTTTTTTTTTAAATCACATATACACATTTCAATAATTGCAGTCTACTGATATTTGGCTTGGTATTTAAGATTCATTAGGATGAAACATAAATTCAGTACTAAGATTGGCGTGGATGAGCGACTCCACTGGATCCACATTGAAACTCACTGCCAACTGTCAATCAACACAAAAGCGCAAATCTTCCTCCACAATCTGTCTTCTGGAGCATTTCTTTTATATTCAAGCTAAGGTGAGTTCCAATGAAGTGTTGCTTAATATTAAACATAGTGAAGGAGACCACACGTGTTAATAAATTCATGGCTCCCTTCTACTCCATTGCTGGCAAGCCTCAGTATCTTGGCCAAGGGTTTAAACTAAACTTTTTGAAGAAAAAAAGCCAGACAGATGATCTTTTCTTTCAGTCATGTTGTCTTTTTCTGTATCTATTGCCTCCTTTAATAAAGTCAGCATTTTTTTAAATAAACAATGATATGAACCCAAATGAAAATACTAAACAAAATTTTTTTTTTTCAAGGATAACAACTTTTGGAGACTATGTCATACTGGAATGTTGCGTATTCTTTTCTCTTTCAAGGCTGACGTTAAACGACATATACGGTACTATAATGAATTGTGCAGTTATTTCTCATGTAAACGGTTCAATTAAAACTTAGTGCTACCACTACTGTTTGCATTGTTATCTCATCCACCAATGACATATACCATATTTTCACGACTATAAGGCGCGCCACATTATGAAGCGCACCCTCAATGAATGACACATTTTAATTTTTTTTCCATATATAAAGCACACTGGATTATAAGGCGCCCTGTCTATTTTGGAGAACATTTAAGATGTTTAAGTATGCCTTATAGTCGTCAAAATACGGTATGTATGTATGTATATACAGACGCTCCCCTACTTACGAACGCAATTGGTTCCGAGCGATTGTTCATAAGTTGAATTTGTTTGTAAGTTGATTCAGTGCTATATTTTGTATTATAATTTATGTTTAAGGCCGATATAAGTATATTGAAGGTTTATATAAGTGCATTTGTATGTTTAAGGCTTGTATAAGTAACACGCATTGGTTTGTACTGAAAAAAAAAACATTTAATAAAATGGAGAGAATATGTACAGTACTGTAGAGAGAGAGAGAGATTTATGTATTAGAAACTGGCCAAAAGAAGCGACCTAATGACGATTGCACAGTTTTCTTCTTTTTTTCATCATAAATGATGCGGTAGCACTGTATGGCATCATTCAATTGATTTGATTCCACTCATTGCTATTCTCAAATTGTTTATTGAGGTAATGAAGAGGATGAATATGACTTCCAATCACATCTTTCAGAAGTCACTGTGGTCCAGTGGCAAAGACAATGGGTTGAAATATAAGGTGGACACAAGTTCAAATCAGGAGTGAGTTCAATTCCACTCTTTGCTATTCTCAAATTGTTTATTGAGGTAATGAAGAGGATGAATATGACTTCCAATCACATCATTTCAGAAGTCACTGTGGTCCAGTGGCAAAGACAATGAGTCAGAACTTCAGGTGGACTCAAGTTCAAATCAGGAATGAGTTCAATTCCACTCTTTGCAATTCTCTAATTGTTTATTGAGGTAATGAAAAGGATAGATATAACTTCCAATCATATCATTTCAGAAGTCACTGTGGTCCATTGGCAAAGACAATGGGTCTAAATTTAAGGTGGACACAAGTTCAGATCAGGAGTGAGTTCAATTCCACTCATTGCTATTCTCAAATTGTTTATTGAGGTAATGAAGAGGATGAATATGACTTCCAATCACATCATTTCAGAAGTCACTGTGGTCCAGTGGCAAAGACAATGGGTTGAAATATAAGGTGGACACAAGTTCAAATCAGGAGTGAGTTCAATTCCACTCTTTGCTATTCTCAAATTGTTTATTGAGGTAATGAAGAGGATGAATATGACTTCCAATCACATCATTTCAGAAGTCACTGTGGTCCAGTGGCAAAGACAATGGGTCAGAACTTCAGGTGGACTCAAGTTCAAATCAGGAATGAGTTCAATTCCACTCTTTGCAATTCTCAAATTGTTTATTGAGGTAATGAAGAGGATAGATATAACTTCCAATCACTTCATTTCAGAAGTCACTGTGGTCCAGTGGCAAAAACAATGGGTCAAAATTTAAGGTGGACACAAGTTCAAATCAGGAGTGAGTTCAATTCCACTCTTTGCTATTCTCAAATTGTTTATTGAGGTAATGAAGAGGATGAATATGACTTCCAATCACATCATTTCAGAAGTCACTGTGGTCCAGTGGCAAAGACAATGGGTCAGAACTTCAGGTGGACTCAAGTTCAAATCAGGAATGAGTTCAATTCCACTCTTTGCAATTCTCAAATTGTTTATTGAGGTAATGAAGAGGATAGATATAACTTCCAATCACTTCATTTCAGAAGTCACTGTGGTCCAGTGGCAAAAACAATGGGTCAAAATTTAAGGTGGACACAAGTTCAAATCAGGAGTGAGTTCAATTCCACTCTTTGCTATTCTCAAATTGTTTATTGAGGTAATGAAGAGGATGAATATGACTTCCAATCACATCATTTCAGAAGTCACTGTGGTCCAGTGGCAAAGACAATGGGTCAGAACTTCAGGTGGACTCAAGTTCAAATCAGGAATGAGTTCAATTCCACTCTTTGCAATTCTCAAATTGTTTATTGAGGTAATGAAGAGGATAGATATAACTTCCAATCACTTCATTTCAGAAGTCACTGTGGTCCAGTGGCAAAAACAATGGGTCAAAATTTAAGGTGGACACAAGTTCAAATCAGGAGTGAGTTCAATTCCACTCTTTGCTATTCTCAAATTGTTTATTGAGGTAATGAAAAGGATGAATATAACTTCCAATCACGTCATTTCAAAAGTCACTGTGGTTCATTTGCAAAGACAATAGGACAAAATTTAAGGTGGACACAAGTTCAAATCAGGAGTGAGTTCAATTCCACTCTTTCCAATTCTCAAATTGTTTGTTTGGTAATGAAAAGGATAAATATAACTTCCAATCATGTATAGGCGGGCCGCCTCGTGGTGTAGTGGGTAAGTCACCTGCCTGCGACGTGGGTGTCGAGGGTTCACGTCCCGGTGTCGCCAGTCAACGACTGTATGGTGTCGGCAGTCGGCCGAAGGCCGACTGTCGAACACCACCAGGAACCCCCCCCCCAACTGTCTTCCGGTCAGCCGAAGGCTGACCGGAAATATTGTTTTGCTGAAAAAAATGACTAAGTCTTTATTTGAATGAAAAAAGGATTACCCATTTACTGAACTACTAGTGTAGTGATTAGTCAAACGAGAGCGGGATTCGAACCCCATCTCCCACATGGCAGTCAAATCCACTAACTTGAGGTCTGTCTGACCCACTGTCTTTGCCACTGGACCACAGTGACTTCTGAAATGAGATGATTGGAAGTTATATTTATCATTTTCATCACCTCAATAAACAATTTGAGATTTGCAAAGAGTGGACTTGAACTCACTCCAGATTTGAACTTGTGTCCAACTTCAATTTCAACCCATTGTTCTTGCCACTGGACCACAGTGTCTTCTGAAATGATGTGATTGGAAGTTATATTTATCCTTTTAATTACCTCAATAAACAATTTGAGAATTGCAAAGAGTGGAATCAAACTCACTTCTGATTTGAACTTGAGTCCACCTGAAGTTCTGACCCATTGTCTTTGCCACTGCACCACTGTAAAGTTGGAAGTTGTATTTATCCTTTTCATTACCTCAATAAACAATTTGAGAATTGCAACGAGTGGAATTGAACTCACTCCTGATTCCCGCCTCATGCTCTGACCCAATGATTTTGCCAGTGGACCACAGCAACAACTAGAAGGTGAAGAATCAGAAGTCAGATTTATTCTCCGACTCTCTTAGCCTTACTTGCTGTCATTTTTTAAAGAAAAAAAGCCTTACTATACTATGTAGTTTTTTAAGAAAAGAAGCCTTACTATACTGTGTCGTTTTTAAAGAAAAAAAGGCTTCCTCTACTCTGTCGTTTTTCAAGAAAAAAAGCCATGCTATACTATGTCGTTTTTTAGGAAAAAAAGCCATACTATACTATGTCGTTTTTAGGGGGGAAAGCCATACTATACTATGTCGTTTTTTAGGGAAAAAGCCTTCCTCGACTATGTCGTTTTTCAAGAAAAAAAGCCATGCTATACTATGTCGTTTTTTAGGGGGGGAAAGCCATACTATACTATGTCGTTTTTTAAGAAAAAAAGCCTTACTATACTATGTCGTTTTTTAAGAAAAAAAGCCATACTATACTATGTCGTTTTTTAAAGGAAAAAAGCCATACTATACTATGTCGTTTTTTAAAGGAAAAAAGCCATACTATACTATGTCGTTTTTTAGGGGGAAAAGCCATACTATACTATGTCGTTTTTTAGGGAAAAAGCCTTCCTCTACTATGTCGTTTTTCAAGAAAAAAAGCCATGCTATACTATGTCGTTTTTTTAGGGGAAAAAGGCCATACTATACTATGTCGTTTTTTAAGAAAAAAAGCCTTACTATACATGGTCTTTTTTAAACAAAAAAGCCTTACTATACATGGTCATTTTTTAAGAAAAAAGCCTTACTATACATGGTCTTTTTTGTAAATAAAAAGCCTTACTATACTATGTCGTTTTTAAAGACAAAAAAGCCTTACTATACTGTGTCGTTTTTAAAGAAAATAAGCCTTACTATACTATGTTGTCTTTAAAGAAAAAAGACTATACTATGTTGTTTTTTAAGAAAAAAGCCTTACAATACTATGTCATTTTTTAAGAAAAAAAGCCTTACTATACTATGTCGTCTTTTAAGAAAAACGCTTTACTGTACATGGTCGTTTTTTTTAAATAAAAAAGCCTTACTATACATGGTCATTTTTTAATAAAAACCCTTAATATACATGGTCATTTTTTAATAAAAACCCTTAATATACATGGTCATTTTTAAAGAAAAAAGCCTGACTATATATACATAGTATTTATTTTTTAAACAAATAAAAGCTTTACTTTACATAGACCACTTTAAGTCGTTTTTAAAGACAAAAAAGCCTTTATGTCGTTTTAAAGACAAAAAAGCCTTACTATACTGTGTCGTTTTTAAAGAAAATAAGCCTTACTATACTATGTCGTCTTTAAAGAAAAAAGCCTATACTATGTTGTTTTTTAAGAAAAAAGCCTTACTATACTATGTCGTTTTTTACGAAAAAGCCTTACAATACGATGTCGTTTTTTTAAAGAAAAGAAGCCTTACTATACAATATCGTTTTTTAAGAAAAAAAGGCTTCCTCTACTATGTCGTTTTTCAAGAAAAAAAGCGATGCTATACTATGTCGTTTTTTAGGAAAAAAAGCCTTACTATACTATGTCGTTTTTTAAAGGAAAAAAGCCATACTATACTATGTCGTTTTTTAGGGGGAAAAGCCATACTATACTATGTCGTTTTTTAAAGGAAAAAAGCCATACTATACTATGTCGTTTTTTAGGGGGAAAAGCCATACTATACTATGTCGGTTTTCAGGGAAAAAGCCTTCCTCTACTATGTCGTTTTTCAAGAAAAAAAGCCATGCTATACTATGTCGTTTTTTAGGGGAAAAAAGCCATACTATACTATGTCGTTTTTTAAGAAAAAAAGCCTTACTATACTATGTCGTTTTTTAATTAAAAAAGCCATACTATACTATGTCGTTTTTTAAAGGAAAAAAGCCATACTATACTATGTCGTTTTTTAAAGGAAAAAAGCCATACTATACTATGTCGTTTTTTAGGGGGAAAAGCCATACTATACTATGTCGTTTTTTAGGGAAAAAGCCTTCCTCTACTATGTCGTTTTTCAAGAAAAAAAGCCATGCTATACTATGTCGTTTTTTTAGGGGAAAAAAGCCATACTATACTATGTCGTTTTTTTAGGAAAAAAGCCTTACTATACTATGTCGTTTTTTAAGAAAAAAAGCCTTACTATACATGGTCTTTTTTAAACAAAAAAGCCTTACTATACATGGTCATTTTTTAAGAAAAAAAGCCTTACTATACATGGTCTTTTTTGTAAATAAAAAGCCTTACTATACTATGTCGTTTTTAAAGACAAAAAAGCCTTACTATACTGTGTCATTTTTAAAGAAAATAAGCCTTACTATACTATGTCGTCTTTAAAGAAAAAAGCCTATGGGATAGGTGATATATATATATATATATATATATATATATATATATATATATATATATATATATATATATATATATATATATATATATATATATATATATATATCACCTATCCCATCTTTCTTTTGCTGTGACCTGTTGAGTCAGAGGTCCTTCACAATGGACTCAATATTCCTTACTTCCAAAACCTCTCTATAAAAAGAAGTGTCTTGAGGTTACTTTTATTGTGTCAGTACATAAACGGAATTGAATTGTACTGGCAAGTGGGAACAAAAATGACCTCATAACTACTGGAATATTCTCCTAATTTAATAGGGTGGCCAATTTCAACCAACCGCAAACGGCCTTCACTTGCACCACATTTTAAAACAGTCATCGTGCCATGACGAGCCAAGACTGTCCCACACATAATGAACAGGACATACTAACTGCTGTTCATTTGCAGACTGTCTGCCTGATGGCCTTGAATATACTGTATTGTGCTGTGGTGTGGTAAACCTACCCCCCTCCCCACCACACACGCAGACAGTCACACACTGTATTCTTAGGAAATTTGCATGTAGAAGAAAAGCAGAAACATGTGTCATGCATCTCATTTGCTCAATTTCATTATTCATGTGCGTATGGGTGTATAGTTTACAATCTACCTGTTAGTATCTGTCATCTTATGTAGTTAGAAAAAAAATCCTATCATTATTACTTTATGTGGTTCAATACAATAATTTTGTGGGAGATCTCTGCGTGGGATTCTTTGGGTGGTTCAAACAATTGAAACAGTAACACAGATTTACAACAAAAATACCTTTGTTTCATACAAATAAAAGCTAATTTAGTTGAAGTAAAAAAATCCACTTTGATTTTGCAATAGGAATCAGAGCAAAATGGTGTGATAGGCAGAAAGCCCTTCATATTTTTCTCCATGGGTAATATGGACCGAGACCCTAATTAGGATAAAGCGGTTTCGAAAAGATGAGATGAGATGGAGATGGGTAATACGGAATGAGAGACAAGTAGATCAAACCACTGAAATAGGAATTTAAAAAAAAAATTGATTCGTCACTTTGCTTTTCTACGTAAAATATCCTTAGCATAAAATATGACCACAGAAACAGTGCAAGTCAACCAACACAATGATATATTTCCCAAAGGAAAAATGTTTACTACATTTTTTATAACAACAGTGTCAATCAAAATGCCCAAAGGAAGGGTCATTTTGTGGCTGATAGGTCACTCAAGCCAATGTGAGTATACTATGTTTTAAATCAGAATTTGAATGTACATTCTTCTTTGCTGTCAGTCTTTTTTAAACAGACACTTGAAGTTTAAAATCTTTGTTTCCCAACAACAATAAGCAAACATGGTTAAATAAATAGATCCATGATTGTATCAAATAGAACAGAGAGAATTTTATGTATGCATCCCCGCAGTGAGATTGTGTAAAGAGATGCATGAGGACTGAACACACGCATATTTCTCTGGCAGTTCCACAGCTGGGAGTAATGAAATCCCCATTGGAGGGTTCCGGAGAACACCCCACAATTGCCTGACAGAAAAACGCAAATTGTTAATGGGGACCACACTCATTTTCCCATTTTTAAAAGGAAGCCTTTTTCCCACCTCTCCGAAAAATGCTGCGCATATCAAACTGCAAGCATGTGTTCCTAGACAAATGACTTATATGTATTGTACTTTAAAAAAAGTGTCCTTATAGTTCCAGGAGCTTGTTTTAATGAACTCTCAGAGGCCTTCTTATATCCGTTGGATATTGCAAAACCGTGTGGTAAATCCTGCCTGTTGCTCCTCTAGATCAGTGTTTTCCTATATTTAATGAGTCGAGAGACCCATTTTAAATTTGAAAAACAAAAATGTCTCCCCAAAACACCAAATCTATGATCCTTTTCAACTCACAAATAATTTAACAATGCTGACCCATTTAATTCAACCACAAGAGGCCAATAACTAGTTTGTTGTTGGCAACACAGTTCTTGAATTTACTGCCATCTAATAGAGGAAATCTAATTATTTTGCCTGCTAATATACTTGATAATATACAATGAATCTGTGAATGTACGTTTTTGTGTGTGACATTTACTTGATGCAGCCGTCACAGTCCACGTTGCCTGTGTTTTCTTTGATGGTTCTCTCCGAGACAAAGGCCGGGTACTCAGTATCACATGGTACCTGCATGGTTCGCCCCATCCTCTGAGCTAAACAAGTCCGAAAGAAAACAGAAGGATGAAGACTGGAGCAAGAAGTGAAGGGTTTTATGAGTTCCTGGAAACTGAAATGCCAAAATAGTTGTGCAAATAGAATGCAAGCAAACAGTTGAACACACCACATCCGAGTAAATATACACGCATGAGAGAAAACAGAATTTGTGAAGCAGAGCTAAAATCAACGAGAGGCTTTGCCAGGTGGCTGTTGTTAAACTCTCTTGCCATCCAGAGGTCGAAAAGTAAACTGCAGTGTAAACATTTTCTAGCATTAAACCTTATCAAAGGAAGAGTTAATCCTTCTTTGCATGAAAAAAATAAACATTTCAACATAAGTGGCCTACTTACATAAAACCTAGCACATTCTACCAAGCAAGTCTTCAAAGGAAGGTGGATTATTTTGAATTTCAATATTGTAGTTTAATTACAGGCCATTACTACGTGCCTGCGTGTGTATATTTGTGGATTAGTTAAACTTGGAAGGTGTTGCAGACTTGTTTACAAGTGATTCAATAGGACCATTATCTTTGAGGTGTCACGGGTCTAATGTGTGCATTGTAAGAAGCTGGTGAGGTTGCCGTTAAAACCTGAGGGCAGCCAGCAATGAAATTGTCCCGACTGTTCGAGAAGCAGCAGTGCATGGCCCCCCTGTATTCATGGCGAGAAAAAAAAAACCTGACTTTCTCCCCTCTCTTATCCAAACACAAAATATTACCGCTTATAACCAAGCTTTCATTCCCCACATGCATTCAGTATTCACTAAACCGCAAAGTATCAAGCATCACGAAGTTTCAAACTTTGGAATAATCGCCTCAGATGTTTATGCGTGGGAAGAAAAGTGATGCTAACAAAGAAAATAAAAAGAATACGTAAAATATGCTCCATAGTGGATATTGCTTACCGCAAATTCCAACACAATGCACAGTTCTATGCATCATACACACATTTTTGGACATATAGAAAAAAACTGATGTGCTGACAGATATACACAATGGCTGAGTTTGCTTGGGGCAATCGCATAGTTTTTTTTTTCTTTTCTTTTTTTTCCCTTTTTGGATTCATGATTCTTCCGTTCTGTCTTTCCGTGGTCGAATCGACGTATGATGTCAAACACTGGTCTTTTTTCAAAAAACCTCACAAAAAAAACCCAAAAGGATCAGTTTACATTTTGGTTTGGAAGTAGATCTTTCCAGATGGAAGAATGGTTGTTATTAATTCTTAATTTGAAACAAAAATATTCATGTTTATACTTCTCTTATATTAGAGAACCACATTTTGTTTTAGAATGTATTTTTGTCAAACAGAAATTAGAAGCACAATTTGATAATAATAGTAATGCTTTATCAAACTGCCAAATACTTTTTTCTAAAGTACACATTTTTTCTTGTATTGTAGGATTTATAGCATGAAAATATTATAATAGAATAGTAAAGAATATAAATATTTTTTTTCCTGTCAGTGAATGCAGAACAAAGGGTGAAAGTATACAGTAAAAAAGTCACAGCATTTTTTTAATTCACTTTCAAAAATATTCTGAATGAGAATCAGTCAAAAGGTATTTATTGCATACTAAAAATATTGTGTGGGTGTGTGGGTGTGTGTGTTGGTGGTGATGTCCGCATGTATGCGTGAGTGCACAAGCCTTACCTTTTGCAGTGAGGTCAGACTGCCACCAGCTGTACAGGTTGAACTCGACCATGAATCTATTAAATGAATAGAACACTGACTGTAAGACTACAAATTGAAAAATGAACAATATTAACAGCCACCTCCACTCCACTTATACAGTATATTATTTTTTTGTTAAATGGAGTAGTAGTTAAATTATTAGTTATATATAATGTGTACAAAAAAATGTGTAAGTCAGGGAGGTGGAGCATAATTCTTATATTAAACATAAAGTATAACACTGATGAAAGCTGAAAAAATTAAAATAAAATAAAGATCATGCTAGAGCAATTGAAACAACATAATATTCACACTTACTTTCATGCTTTTGGTGACAACAGAACTAAAGTGCCTTCTGCTGCCACAGTTTTGCATAATAAGCATGCAATGGCCATATACAAACTGCACGGAGCAATGGCTAACAACCATGTCAACATGGGGGAGAAGAATGTCACAAACAAATGTACAGGTGGTGCAAAAAAAACACACAAATATGATTGATTCCTTCAAGAACAAGCAACTTGATTTTTTCTATTCCAATGAAAAGCCACGCTCCCATATCACAAGTCTTACATGACAAGCTCTGTAAGGAGCCACTTCAAAGCTGAGAGTAAGACAAAGCAAGGCTGCAGAAGAGAAAAACAAATACACTATTGTACCACAAACAACACACTTTTCAGAATTTGATATCATTTGTGGGGTAAGAAAAAAAAAAGTAAATTAAGACAATAAAATAACTTACATCCAACAATGTGTTTCCACTGTCACTACTCTCGGAAAACACCCAGCACAGAGCCTGGTAGTCATAAAGAGTCACCCTGCATACACACAAGAATTGCATGACTTAGGACATCACATTCCATGAGAAGGTAATTTGTAAATGTGGTAGAACGTCTCACCACTGCTGCAGCTTTAGACAAAATACAGTATAAATGTGGTGAGAAGGTGGGTGGCATAGAAAATAAGCAGAAAGCTGAGAGCTTCCTCAAGTGGTGTCAAGAAGGTGTGTGTTGATGATTTGGGGATGTTGGTGGATTTAAGGGTTTTATTCAATTCCCAAAGTATTAGAAATGTTGAAAGGTTCTTGAAAGTGTTTTGGACTTACATTTGTATATCACCACCTATCAGTAATTCACTATATTAAGAAGGCAGCCTTGATGAGGATTCCATAATTCAGTGATATTATCATGTTGGGACATACTGTATCTGGTATGATTTTTCTCAAAGCAAAGACATTTCTTTGACCCATTAAATTCCCAATCAATGCCAAGGTGAGAATTGATCCTTCTAAATGTGTCTATTTCAGTGGTTTGCCTACAATAAAGAAGAGTCTACACACTCGGCTTGAAATGATACGTATTTCGCCGTATCAATTGAGAGACCAAGACAAATACTTTCAAAACGTTTTCTATTATTTATGTGACCGGGAGTAAAAGCTGAAACAAACCTGCACTGAATTGAATTCTTTCAAAAAGCAATAATAAAAAGATCGATTAAAAAATAGATATTATTATTGGTTATGCCTCCATCACACCTAAAAAGCAAAGATTTGTGACATTTTGGACAAAGTGCAAAATTGATTTCAAAAGAGCCATTTAAGAGCAGGCTTACACACGAGTTTTCAACATGGTATGCAAATCATATGAAAAAGTGAGGACCCACATTGCCACCGTGTGCGGTCGATTGGTCGCCGGTCTTTTGGTCGCCGTCTTTTGGTCGCCGATCTTTTGGTCGCGGTCTTTTGGTCGCCCCGACCGTGACAACGGGCGACCAAAAGACCGGAGACCAAAAGACCGGAGACCAAAAGACCGACGAGCAAAAGACCGGCGACAAAACAAGGTAAAACAACACAGTCTATGCATCAATAAAAGCCAACAATGGCCATGAGCAGTTTCACTAAGCCGACGTGTGAGTGTATAAGAGTTTGTATGTACATGCGTTGTCCCTTTAAGAAGCTACGTCCGTCAGGGTCTTAACAAGTTCTCCAACAAAAAACAATAAAAGTCCGGGAAATTTTGAGCTTTTCTTTAGCCTAATAATTACTAGGGCATTAAGTATGACTAAATAGAAATTCGCAGTTTGTATTTAGGGAATTTGAGCAACGATTTAAATGGTAATTATCACTTACCTTCCGGGCGACCAAAAGACCGGCGACCAAAAGATCGGCGACCAAAAGACCGGCGACCAATCGACCGTGTACCCATTGCCACTGTTGGCAATAATATAAGAAGCATAAAACCCTTTGAGGCTTGTTGCTTGTATTGCTTATAGTAGATACTGGAGATTATATGATACCTACGAGTATATGTGATATCTAAAAACATATAGTATATCCCGTTAAAACGAATGTTTTATTGAATGGTTTCTGTGACAAAATCTTCTGGTGTGTCTGAGAGGACCAGGGTCGGGTCATACTAAAACAGCCACAATACTGACAGCTGCAACTCGACGCCAGGAACCAATTAGCACTAAGCCAGGTCCCATTATGTTGTAACCGGCAAGCTTGTACGAATGTTCAAATATGATACATGTGAGCAACATGGTATATATTGCCACAAAAATCCTTATATACATAATCATATCATACTCAAATTACGAAATGATCATGTTCAATCGTCCAAGTGGGTGAAAAGAAAACCATGGGATGATCCGTTGAATATCCGAGCAGTTTGTGTTTGAACTCACACTTATGTGGACCTTAGCATGTTAATTCTACACAGATGATGACGTTTGGAATAAGTGTGTACGTAAAGCAGTATTTTTCATTTGTGTTGACCGCTAGAAGAAATAATGTTCACGCATCATAACGACATTCTCATTTACAAGATATTTGTCATCATCCAAAGTTATGTAAAGATTATTTTAAATGTCTTTGACAACATGTACTTTGGTTTACAGTCCGTTTTCGGATTGATTTCAAAGTTATTTTAATAGGTTTTATAGTTTTTAATGGACTCGTCCATTCATACCTCTCTGACGTTCTACATCCGTACTGAGCTCTAAGCAGCTGAGATTCATC
Organism: Stigmatopora argus; assembly: GCF_051989625.1. NCBI lineage: Eukaryota > Metazoa > Chordata > Actinopteri > Syngnathiformes > Syngnathidae > Stigmatopora > Stigmatopora argus. The sequence goes on from NC_135387.1 coordinate 21,312,913, forward strand.
CATATAGAGTGAGGATCCTGATTTGTCACCAATGTATTTTTATATTGTAGATTTTAACATTGAAAAGAAGAAGAAAAAAAGGTGCAGTTACGGTTAAGTACCGCAATACTGTTGCAATTGTTTTTGTATTATGTGTGTCAGATATTCAATACAGTGGTACCTCGACATACGAGCACCCCGACATATGAGCATTTCGAGATACGAGTAAAATTTCGAGCAAATAATTATCTCTAGATACGGGACAAATTTCGAGATACGAGAAAGCCAGGTGGCCAAGACATGAGAGGTTGTTTATGATTTTGCGGCACTGTGTTTTTTTGCCGCATCTCTTTCATGTATAACAGATATCTACGAGCATTGGGCGGAGCGTTGCATTTTTTTCAGTGTTTTTTTTCAGTCACTCAGCGCGAAATGCGTAGCGATCGCTAATACAAGGAGTATATATCACTTCTCGTTGGCTGCTCATAAGAACATCAGGGGCATTGGCTATCAAACAGGTATCAAACTTTAATACAAAATTAGAATTAAGTTTAGTGTAAGGTTAGATTAAACTTATTTTTGAGTGTGTCTGCATCGTAATCCAAGTAAATTTAAATTAGTTTATGTTATGAAACGAGAGTGTTGCCGTGCAAAAAGTGCCCCCCCTCTCTCTGTCCGTCTCTCTCTCGCTTCCCCCTTCGAAATCCGTATAATTTTAGTACTATTAAACACATTTTAGTAATATTAAACCACTAGTTATGTTACTTTGTTAATAGATGGCGAATTAGAAGAAATAAAACATTTTTTCCAATCCAATATCCTGTTTTTGGAGTTTTTTCAGGGGGTTGGAAAGATTTAACGCCCCCCCCCTCTCTCTGTCGTATCTCGAGGTACCACTGTACATTCTTAATATTAAGATTAACAAAGTGGGATTTTTGAATCCTGCCCCCCCAAAAAATCGCTCAGGCAACAAGCTGTGGATCAGCGAATGTGCACAAAATCCAGGAGTGTCTGTGAGTTCAAGTTTTTCCTTTATTTCAGCAAACGATTTGCGGTAATCCCCAAACGAAGAACGCTGTGCAAAGGGTCGGAGTTCGGCACTTAATAGCTCAACATGATTGGCCAAGTTGAGAGCTGTCAGCGCCATTGGAGACATGCTCTCATTTTGTGGCCCGTCTGTGTGCCATAATATTATGCATGTGGATATTCTAACACACACCCACGCACGCACACAAATTGTGACTTACTGTACCTCTTGAAAGATCCCATCTGCAGGAGTTTAGTCATTACAGCCCCTTCGGCTTCTCCAAAAAAGTTCCCAGTCTGAAAAGAAAGAAAGGCCAAGTCAATTTGATAATTTCCCACCTTTAATTATATTTCAAGAAATGTCTATGAACAGCAGGTTTAAACTCATTCTAGATTATAAAATGAGCATATGAGTGAGAGCTTTGGTAAAAGACGCAAAAAAACTCAACAAAACTTGAGAAAACTCTAAAAACACCAAGTTCAACTGGTAGAAAAAACAAATAAAAAACAAACAAACATGGACACACCACCAATTTTAGTGTCATTAATGGTTGTAACATACAGCTAAAGTGAACATCAATTTTTTTTGTAAAATAATTAATACTAATGTTATCAATCTATATAAAATTAGAGGACAGTATTTTATTGCACATGGTACATATTCTAGTAACTTGCACACCTTTATAAAAGGTCAAATAATCTAAAGTATTAAGTAAAGCTATTTTAATCATTATTCAAAGAAAACAAAAACAACAAAAAACACAAACCTATTTATTGTATTTATTTTGTGTCAAGGGCGGCCTGGTGGCGCGAGTCGGCCTCACAGCTCTGGGGTCCTGGGTTCAAATTCAGGTCGGTTCTCCTGTGTGGAGTTTGCATGTTCTCCGTGGGCCTGCGTGGGTTTCCTCCGGGTACTCCGGTTTCCTCCCACATTCCAAAAACATGCATGGTAGGCTGATTGGACACTCTAAATTGCCCCTAGGTATTGGTGTGAGAGTGCATGGTTGTCTGTCTCCTGACCACCAATTCAGGATGTCCCCCACCTCTGGCCCGGAGACAGCCGGGATAGGCTCCAGCACCCCCCGCGACCCTAATGAGGATAAAGCGGTTCAGAAAATAAGATGAGATTTTGTGTCAGTCCTTACTTGCATCCTTACTTCAGACATTTAGCCACTTGGTGGCAGTATTGAAAAGTTAAAAATGCAGCCAAGTTTCTAAAGAAATGTATAATATATGATGACTGTCGAATTTGAAACATCCTTCTTCACCAAGTTTGCTTTTATTATGTTGTTAACTTTTTTATGGCTCTAATCTCAAGTCATTCATTCATTTTCTGTTCCGCTTTGGGGGGTACAGAAGCCTATACCAGCCAACTATTTAGCAGTAGGTGAGGGACAGCCTAAATTGGTGGCCAGCTAGATTGAGGGTCTCTAAAACATTCAAATGGGTTGGATGTCTATCGCCGTTAATGTCAATAATTAAAATAACAAAACTCCAGCTGGAAGTGAATGGAATCTGGCACATGCAAACCAAGTGAGGAAAACAACTTACACACACTATATGCCAAATATAGAGCATAACTACTTATATTAACTTTGGCGTCAGCAAGAAAATATTTCAACAATATGTGAAATGTGAGATTTTACAGGCCCCACATAATGTCTGTGTGTCTAACCAGTGCATAATCCTCTGCCACCAGAATGAAGCCGTTGTTGTCAATGAGGTAGCAATTAATATTCTGTTGAAGCAAAGAAAGAAAAAAAACATCAACATGTTTAAATTGATGTATTAAAAATTGGTAGGTGACAGAACTATATTTAAAGATGACAGACCTCATCGTCACAACTTATGGAGCATTTCCCATCAAGGGCAGCGCACTGAAAGAGAGGAAATAAAAGCATATGCAAGGTAATGGAAAGATATATATAGAAAGCCCTTTTTCCAGATGCTAAACTTTAATATTTCACAATCTCATATATTAAATTCTATTACAATTTTAGCGATCCCATTCATAAGCCTTTAAAAGAAAAATTAATGAATTAACCTGCCAAAATGTAATCTTTATTAAATGATCCTCCTAAATGGATAGATTTAATCCTCCTGAATGTACGCTACCAATCACATTTTCACACGACAATTCAAAACAATGTTTCAAATAATGTATTTATTCAGAATTCTTTTCCTTTTTCTGCTATATACATACCTCTTTATTTAATATAAAATATGAGCTAATATTGTAGTGTACCTGTCTGCTGGCTGTCCAGAATTTCCTCTGAAAGAAGTCCAATTTCATTTGAATGCCAACGGCTGGAAAAAGAAATAAATACAGAGCATAGTTGATGAGATGGGAAAGATAAAAGAACAAACAAATAACAACAGCATGACAGCAGTCAAAGATTATTGGAATACAGGGGTTATTGACTGGCCAGGAGATTCATTCAATAATTTAAGTGCTATTGCAATCTGCCCTGGGATCCAAAATTACAGTTCATATCAGAGAAATCCCTCCAGGTGTTTACTGAAGCACAAAAAAATGTTGAGAAAATCAAATAGAACAACTCAACTTGTTTTTATTATTCAGATCTTTAACCTCCTAGCACCTGGCATCCACACATGTGGACATGAAAATTTTGGTTGTCACAAGACTACAATGTTACATTTTAGACTACAAGGGCCTGGCATCCACTTATGATGTGGACAATATTTTTCTCAGAAACCACATCATGTAAAAAGATATTTTTTTGTTTTTACACTCATTAGGTCCCAATTAGCATAAATATCAAAGAGAAAATAAAAATGCTCTGGGTCTTAGGACGCTAATGAAATTAGTATACAAGAGTGTACCTGTATGATACTTATTTGAAGAAGCTGACAAAAACCTGAAAAAGTATGTTTAGGCTTTTTAAGTCCACCCAACCTGTACAATGAATGGTTCTATATGTGTATGCATTAGGATTGTGGGTGAGGTTCTGGGGTAAAAAGAATCTTGGGAATTTCATCAGTCAATCGCAGCACTGGAGTGGACAATATTTTTGCAGACAGCATAGAGCATGTGTCAAAGTGGTGGCCCGGGGGCCAAATCTGGCCCGCCGCATCATTTTGTGTGGCCCCAAAAAGTAAATCATGAGAGCCAACTTTCTGTTTTAGGATCAAATTAAAATGAAGAGTATAGATGTATATTAAATTTCCTGATTTTCCCCTTTTTAAATCAATAATTGTAATTTTTTCATCAATTTTTTCTGTGTTTTTAGTTCAAAAATCCTTTTGTAAAATCTAAAAATATATAAAACAAAAGCTAAAATAAACAGTCTTAGATCTATAAAAAACTGAATATTCAGGTCTTTTAATCCAGTTCTTTTAATCCATTTATTAAAAAAAAATCTAAATATTATATCTAAAATGGTCCGGCCCACATGAAATCGAGTTGAGGTTAACGCGGCCCGCGAACAAACCCGAGTCTGACACCCCTGGCATAGAGGAATGTTAGGATAACGCATTTTGCTGTATTTGATCACTGTGAATTGCAGTCTTGTTTTGTGTTTGTTTGTACAATTGTAAGAGCAGCGGTGTGCTGCTGTGGCCTGTTTTAGCTGTTGCCCAGAGGAACAGGTGCAGATTATCTCATCATAAGCTTTGCCAGATCTTTTCAGCAGCCCACCATTTCTACACCCACTTGGAAAACCCATGAGGAAAAGCTAATTTAAGACACTGGCCAGGGCAATGGAAAGAGAACCGAGATCATGATGCCAAAACAGATACTATAATTATGATTTTTTTCTACTCCTAAAAAAAACATAACAGAAATAGTGACCGTAAGGAACAAAAATAAGAAGGGTGGGAAACCATTACTTCTCAAGGGAGATGAATGCAAATATGTCAAAGCGAATTACAGGTAAAAAGAAACAGTCACATTCTAGATAGAACCTCTGTGCTAAAAGACAAAGAGCCTAAATCTGTCATCCTTAAATTTCTGTACTAGTATATGGGAGAATTAAATTTCCCAAGGTATGTTTTAAGCATGTGGGGGTGCTGAGTACTATGCTGTGAGCTGGATTTATGAATCTAAAGATGAAGAGTAATAAAATCCACTCCAAATCCACCCATTTCCAACATCCCATCAGCACAATCCTGGGCAGGAAGAGATGACAACCGGCTTAATGCCTACACTTAATTGGAATTCCACTAAGGATTGTATTTGAGTGAGTGTGTGACTAAATGCATTTTATGAAGCCAATGCTATTGCGGGAATTGTGTATTCGGGAGCTCTGGCACATATCCACTTGACAGGGTCAAAATGATTACAAAATTAGTTCAGGCGACATTTTGACAGTAGTTTGTAACCAATTTGCGGATTGTGCACGTGTTTAAAGCAATGAGTCTTGTTTAAATTCTACAATTATCATGGCAGTTTTCAGAATTCTAGAAGTGCATTATTTTAGATATACAACGAGGTTCCCATATAAAACATTGTGCAACATACCTAGCCAGACAGGTACAATCATTTTCTGTTGGTATTATCTAAGCTGTACAGTGACTGCTTTTGCAGTAGAATAGTAATACTAATAATGTATTAAAAATGATCAGAGACTCAGTCATCCCCTAAATTTAAACTGTGAATGTATTGCATACAAGAATGGGATACTAAACAAGATATGTCAATATGAAGGAAAAGTATCGGAATTTGCACGAGATGGACCAAAAAGGCAAACAGCACCGGGGGACATGCCCAAGGTCATGTTAAGAGCTTAAATAAAATAAGAACCACTGTATTTTGTGCATAATTCCCTCTCCTGCAATTGACCCAATAGCTTAAAAGAGATTAGCAAAAAGAATTTGATGTAGATTTAGATTTACTACTACAAAAGCTGATCAGGAAATTTTTGTTTTAATCAGTATTACGTGTTCGATAATTATTATATTGATCAGTATTCATCTGCTTTATTAGGATTAAAATTATTATATATTTGCTGTTACTTGTATTGCATTGCTCAGATGAATAAAGACTCACTTTGCCTAAATAAAGAAGTCAACTTAGGTGAAGACAACCAGGCTCAAATAAGGTGAAGTCACCAAGGTTGTTTTTACTCAAACATATTGCTACAAGTGTTGCTGATAGTAATGTTTTGACACACGTATTCATTTTACAACCAAAGCAAGACACATAGATTACAAATTCATGGAGTGTTGGCCACGCTTGCTCTCTTATATCCTTTTAAGGCAGACACCAGTTTAAGAAACTAACTCCTCTTTTTATTCAATAAAAAGGAGATTGGAGCAGAGAACTCAGCACTCTGGTGGGAATTGTCTCGTGCGGTTCTACTTGCAAAAAAACAGATAAGTTGAATGCCTTCTTTCCTTCTATTGTGTAACAACTATAAATGTCATCCAAATGATAAGACTTTGAACTTGACAAAAGCTTAATACCTTGCTTTGTCTAAGTGAATACATATGTGCATTTGTGCATTTTTTTCTCTGGAAGCATCCGCTGCATCGGTATTGGATTGGATTGGTTAACTTTATTCATCCCGTATTCGGGAAATTTCATTGTGACAGTAGCCCATTCTCTTGAGTGTATTTTGCACATTTTATTTTTTCACTACACTGTATACAACTTTAGGCTTTCCCTATAGAAATAGGAGCAGTGGTGAATGTCAAAGTCCACGTGGACCTTAAGATTTAAGAGGCACAGCTGTCTGCCGGGTTAGTCACTTTAGTTTACCAATATAACTATGGACAGGGTGAGTAAGGAAGCAACCAGAAGCAGACATGATTAGAAATTTAAAAAAAAATAGAAAATAATATGCAGAGGCAGAAAACAGCCTGATGGAAAATAAAAGAGACAAAGAACCAAGCTGCGAGAGAGAAAGAGAGAGAAAGAAAGAGTGAAAGAGAGGGGGGTAATAGAGAGAGTGAGAGAGAGATTCCCACACTGGCTGTCTGGCTGGCAGTAAGCTCTGTGTTCTGATCCGGCCCCTCTGATGGGGTTTCATGCTTGTAGGCAGTGTTGAGGATTTTGTGAGCAATACAGGTTTCCAAGCCTCATCTTGGCTTGTTAAAATATACATATATAGCTAAAGTCAACATATATTGGGCTCCCAAAATGAAAATATGGACAACTGATCTCAGCCTCATTGACAGCTAATGGATCCTGAACAAGAATCGGTCACTCAAAGTCAAGAGGGGGGGATATTTTGGGGGGTGCATGCCTTTTTTTTAAGTAAAGGATAGTGGACTCAACGGGTCGAAGGACACCTGGCAGATATGAGAGGTAAGAGAGCAATTCAATAACATTTTGGTTTGATTTGGCTCTTGAAATATCATCATGTTGTCATTTCAACAAGGGCTTGATACTCCGAATAATAATTATAGTTGAAATAGCTTTTAATATTTGATGTCTCATTAAATCAATGGATACTTCAGATTCCTCATAACTATTCTTGAATTAAATTAAGTTTACATAGCAGCAACCATTTGGCTATTGTTGTTGATGATTTTTTTTACATTACATTTCTTTTTTTCTTTTCTTTTTTTTTTTACAGCTGTATTTTTGCTTCACCTTTCTTTGTTAGTAAAAGGAAATGCATCGGTAAAAGGCTAACTTTAAGTGGTCGCTAGTTGCTTTGGGCTTTGTGCGCAAATCATTACAAGCCTCTCTGCATGCACTTGGGGCTGGAGGGAAACATCAGAGCATAGAGCCATTCTGACCTCGTTCTAGAGCTACAATGCTCCACTGAGCTGATGCGCTGTTTATGTGTGGCCATGCATGTGCTCTATGTATATGGGCAAGTGTGATTGTAGGAAGTAAAACACGTCATGCTCTCTTTCAAGGAAACACTGGTATAACTATATTATACTAAGTGAGAATATAGTATTCTTGGTAGGTTTCACAAGTTTCAAAGGTTTTCATGATTAGTTGAAATCTTTAAGGATGCACTAAGATTGTTACTGGTTGATTTTGCGAACTTGAGTTATTTTAAATTAAGTACCTTCTACAGAAATCCTATTCTGTGTGGTGACCAAGGTGTACTGAATCGAACTGTGGATTAGTGGTACCAGGTTGACACGGGGTAAATACAGCAAGGTTAAGATATTAATCACTCAAACAAAAACATTTTCAACCCTGTACAACTGTTATACTGATATTTGTTGTTCTAGAAGCTCAAATCTAGCGCACCAACACGTTCAGAATCTGTAAATAGACTAGAATTAGTAAGCTACATTCCCAGGGTTGGGCTTGAACTGCAATTCATTTAGCCTCAAGCTAGTCCAGCCGATGCTATAAATACTGCTGTGATGTTCCAGGAGGAATGGACATGGAAAGTCAACTCAAAAGGACTCAGACACCCAATATCAGCTATGTATGGATCTGTGGGTGGGTAGAGAGTGGGTGAGGGGTTACAGTACAAGATTTTGACGTCACGGAGGGCCCTTTCTACGCAGGTTATAGAGGTGGGAGTAAGCATCTTTCTCATGTATCATATTCAGGCCTATGCTGCATTGAAGCAAACTTGTAGAAAAATATCAAATGGGATGGTATATATAGTCAATAGGATCCTAATTTTTAAAATTTTAGCTAAATGCGGTACATTGAACACATTCTGTTCCTGTTGAGGTTTGCTGTTACTATGGAACACACTGTACAGTATAGAATGATTGATATCCTTATGATCTATAAAGATAAAATTATGTTATGGTCAAACTGACTTCTGTCTACGGGCCTCTTCTCAAAAGAGCTCACAGGCGAGATGTGACCATTCTGTATCAATATTCCTAAAAATAACAATATAGACCAAATCAGAGTATACAAATAATGAATATTGACGACAAAAAATGGCAGAATATTTAATACGGTAGAAGATGAAATGAACCATTGAATGAGTTGGATGGTGATCCATTCAAAAAGTGGAAGCTGAGTTGACTGGACCACCATTCTACATTTCTTCCTTTTTTTTATTAACTTGTCCTGTTCCACTGTATACAACTGGGGATTAGGAATCTAATGTTCATTATAGGCTGAAGAGTTTTAATGTGCCTCCTGGGAATTTGGACAGAAAAGGTTATTGTTGGGATATAGAGAAAGTAAAAACAAACAATAAAGAGCACAAGAACAAACAAACAATAAAATCACATCAAGGACGCCTGAAAATAGTTCAAAATAGCTATCTATCTATAACGATGATAGCGCTCCATGCGCAGTCTGTCAAATATTGATTGTCGCACACATGCAAGCAAAATAGTGCTGATGTTCTAATGACCTTTTCACACTAGCCGATAGCGTAATGATGTAGCCACATCCGGGAAGTCAACGAGCTGAACACACTCAACCCATGCACAAATGTCTTGATTTTCCAAAGTTGTACATGAAAGCCACGGCATTTATCATTTTAACAAGGAAGCATCTGTGAAAATGTCTTTAATTGCTTCGGCGAGAACAGTGAATGTGCTAGCGTATGTCGTAGGCAATGCTTAGTAGAAAGTCGAATGTTCACCGAATAAGAAACTGTATCCATTTTTTTTACTACAGGCAAACAGAGTTTAGTTTTATGTCTGAAATATATCATAAGAATGTGTTTATCATGCAGAGTCAATCTGCCGTGGGGACGATCCCTGAGGGGATTAGCTGAAAGTCAGTCAATACTAAACCTAAAGAGTGTGATTATTTAGCTTTTTGTGTCAAGTACAGTTCCTCGATGAAATTATTTTGACACTCTTTCTGTATTCAAATACAGTAACTAAAGTGTTAATACATTACATGCGTTACTACTTTCTGTCTTTGCAGTGATACTGGTGTGTTGCCTCCTCTCCTTGCTTTCTCTGTCACGTGCCTGTCCAAAAGAGTGCAGCTGCAACACAAACACCAAAGCTGTGGACTGCCGGGGTCGAGGCCTTTATGACATTCCTCGACGATTACATCCAGACACCCAAGAATTATATCTCCAAGACAATCGCATCAGAGGCATCGGATCGATGGCTTTTCGAGAGATACCCCTTGTTCGCGTTGTCGATCTATCAAACAATTCCATTACATCCGTTTCCCCAACTGCTTTACTAGGGCTTAGAACGTTGCAGCATCTCAGTCTCGCCTACAATAGTTTGAGAGAGCTTGATAAGAGATTGTTTGGACCCACACACTCACTTTTACATCTTGACCTTTCACACAACAGGTGAGACTTCATAATTGTCCCAATTAGACTGTCATGGAATTTTATAAGTTTTGGTCATTGGATTTCATGTTGTTTTCTTTACATGTGATTTCACTAAGCCTGTGGGGTTTGGCCGGAGCCATAGGAGAACATCTGAGGAACCTGAGCCACCTAGGGCTCGCCCACAACAGACTAACACGATTAGACCGATCCCTGCTGGAGGCTATGGGCCGCCTGGATAGTCTCACACTAAGAGGGAACCCATGGAGGTGTGACTGTCACCTGATAGGCCTCAAACTGTGGCTAGAAACATATCTCTTCAAAGGTGCATACACTCCAATTTTTTTGGGAGGGGGGGTGGGGGTTACCACTGAAGTTGATGTTTAGTAGGATATGCAGTCTTGATATGTTTAAATGAACTATAAAAACAACTCAGAAATAAAGCATGTTTGTATGTCAGTAAGTTAACCAAAGTATAAGTACAAGTGTAAATGTTAAGACATTTGCACAAAGCCAGAGAAAGTCTATCCGGAGAGCTGCATATAAACTTAGCATCAGTGAAAGTATTTGAAAGGCTTCTCCTCCTTGAGAGTGAGAGTGTCACAGCCTAATCCATTAATTCATAAACATGGTGTTATTACATTAGCAGACCCAGTTTGGAAGTTTTTAGCGATAAAATAATGTGGCATTGGTAAGGCATAATGCTTTCCAGATGAGCACCCGAAAATACAATTTATCCTAGAATGTACACTCTATGTGCGGTCTCTAATAAAATAACCATTGTGAATGCTACACTAATTTTCCTGCTTTTGAAAGTGTAAATTACAATTGTCACTGAACAGAACAATGGGCTTTGAAACGAGAATGTGTAGTTCAGAGCAGAATAGTGATTACCCAGAGAGCAGAAAAAAACTGTGCTGACAGAGGGACAAATAAAATACTGACTTAAAGTAGCAGAGAAGGAGGCTGTTGAAGTCCTTCCATTAATCCGAACACGGTGCATAGCTCATTGAAGAAAGGCATTATGGACTAGATTAATTAATAGTGCCTCTCAAGCCCATGAACTGGTTGAGGCTGGGCTATGACTGAGGTCGTCTCTATAGCGTCGTGCAAAACCTTATTACACAACTTATGATGTATATCTCTGCTCTCAAGGTGGTGTGGTGGATGAGGTGCTTTGCAGCCAGCCAATAGAGATGAGAGACCGAGATCTGCAGAAGGTCCCTTACCAGCTCTTCCACGCTTGCATGGCCACGAGCTACCATTACTTGTTTGCCAACATACATCATCTGGAATCAGAGAGGCTGCTGCGAGGCCACATCCACGGCAACCACGCTCATCCTTCAAGCCACGCGCTCCATGTCCCGATGGGAATGGGGGAGGGATTCGCTGGCGGAGGAGGTAATATCCCAGAGTGTGAGCCTAAGCAAAGGCACCGACCGGTCAACTTGCGCCATGCTATTGCCACGGTGATCATCACGGGTGTAGTGTGTGGCATCGTGTGTCTGATGATGTTGGCTGCAGCAGTATACGGTTGCGCCTATGCTGCCATCATGGCCAAATATCAGCGGGAGCTGAAGAAAAATGAGGAGTTGGCAGCGGCTCGTGGAGCCGATCGCGCCAAGCTAGAGGAGAAGGAACCACTGGAGAATGCCATTGCCTAGGAGATGACAACACAATCCCTGAACTTTAAACCTGGGCCTCAACCCTTTAACCTACTCATCTCTGGATGACGTGTGTATATGTGCTGTGAACGAAAAAAAAAAAAAAAAACTTCCAAAACTTGGGTAGCTAATTCAATTCCACAGGTATTTAACTATGCACTGCAAAGAACTGCAATTATTTGCAAATGCATGGGTGCAGGCCAAATAAAGTATTAATTTAAACATATTCCATTTTCATCTAACAAATGCATATCAGAGATACGGTAGAAACAAACTCTTGTATTTAACACTAATTGTAGGTCTTAGCTCTGGTATTTCAAATGTTATTTAAGGATGTGGTTGTTTTTCAGCTGTTGTTTGTAGTTATGTTGTCTAATATCAGATTTATTTTTGAACTCCTAGTAGGCAGCTGGTGTCAGTAACATTTTGAATTTGTTGTGATGAGAAAATTTGAACGAATGGCTGAGTTGTTGTGTGTAAGTGTGAATGCACATTTGTAGAGAATGAAATTGTTTGTGCCTGATAATGTGATATAGCTTTGCAGAGAAATTATGTTTTATTATGGACATTTTTAAAACATCCCTCAAAGGGACAATGGGAACCTCTTTGAAGCAATAACAAATTTACGGGTACACGTATTTTACTGACCTTTGTTTTACTGCAACGCAAAATCACAAAGATGTGCAAACTTTCACTGGTCGGTTGAGTTATTCATTGTGAGTCATACCAATAAAGTATGCATCTCTTCTAATATGTGCTGTATGATAGCAAATAAATGGAAACATTTGAAGTGACAACATTAATTATATTGACCAGGCATGTTAGGAGGCTCCCATTCTCAAACGGAGATGCTATTCTACAATTACAAAGGAACCGAAGCATCAATGATGCATCTGCAAAGCAATGCAAGCAGTCTGCGGGGGGAAATATTTCAAAATAGAACAACAATATCTATCTTGGCAGAAGCCAGGAGAGGATATCAGCATCTGCCATAATCTCATGGATGAATTAAATAATCATTTTCTTCAGAAGGATAGGCATTTGAGCACTCCAATTGACTTTTTACCATGTATTCTCAAAAATGTCTCAGCTGACTTACAGCAGGTATTCAGATGTGATGGAAAATTAAAAGACATTAATTAATGAGTGGAAGAAATTGATTCATGGTGGAATTCACAATAATATAACTAAATATAATTAATAATACATACAACTGAATGTAACAATTCTATAGCATGTGCTATAAAATGCATTATTTGACTGAATTACAGCTTTCCTTAGGATTATCCAGTAAAAACACACAGATGCTTTTGGTCTTTACGGCTGACCTGACATTTATGGCGCTTTGCGTTATGCCAGCAAACCCACCGCACGTGGCAAAGGATGTGACACACGCGCACACACACTAACAGACATGCTGGCATTCACGTGTGCGAGCGTGCGTTTTTGCCAACGTTGTGACTCAAGAGATGTCTGCGGGGTGCTGGGGGAGAGGATGGGAGCGCGGGGAGTGGTAGGATAGGCCGACGGGGTACCGTGGCACGTGATGTCATCGGCCTGTCCTGTCAAGTTAGTCGGCAAGCGTATTCACAAGTCTCTAGCTCAGTCGAACGCAGGACAGCGAAAACTGGCCCTAACCAGCCCACGCTAAATTTGCATTACAGCCTACATATCCCCTCCAGTCTGCCTCTCTTACATAAAATCAGTCTTACAGCATCCCCCAATCTGACAGCCGTGATCATCATTACTGTACATCAGCAGCCTTTGTAATAATAGGTTGTCCTTGTTAAAGCTCGTATAATCACTTGGAAAGTAGCTTCACAGATCAGACCCAAGGATGCGACCTAAGAAGAATGCTGAGAAAATAATATGGTGGGCTGCATGTTTACTGCTCTGCCAGGAGTCGGATGTAATCGTGAGTGTGTGCACACTTGCGCAAGTGTGTGTAGTGTGTGTGTGCGTGCATGCTTGCTTGTGTCAGTGAGAGAGAGCTGTGGCACCACACAGACTCTCCCATCTTTGTCCTTCTGCTCCAATGGTTTCCCCCAGGCCTATAGTACCCACAATGCACTGTTCTCATGTCAACGCAGCCAGGCACCGTGAAAGTGTTTCTCTTTCCCTGCCCTTCTCTGTTCCCTCCCTTGTCTTACCAATGGTTATTCTCAACACAATAGTGCCAAGCTGCCAAGATACGGCTTTGTTTTACATGTGATTCTACAGCAAAGATAATCATTTGTGTAAATGGTTAAATTTATCACACAATAATGGATTATGGATTATGGCAAGCACTTTTAACATTTGAAAGCTAGACTGGTCCGATGTGGCAAGTATTTGTGAGGTTTGTTTTTTGATTTGTGTCTTTAGTTTTGCCTTGTTAAGAATATGTCTTTCATTTACAATTGTCATTTTAGATATCTGGTATGTGAACTAGTAATATGTGCAACATAGATTGGATATCTGTAATTCCAGTTTGCAATATCTACAATGTCATTATAACTATCGGTAGTCATGATTCCGGCTGTTGATATTTTAAATTAATTTAAATTCATGATTCATGTTTAGATACCTTAAAGAGGCAATCAAGTAACTTTCCAATACTCTTAACTATTACATGCAAAAAAACAGGGACAAATGGGAGTGTGCTCTGGTTGAAGTGTGTTAGCTGTGTTTTTTTTTCCTTCTTTTTTTTTTTAATTGCAATCAGGTGTGCAAGTGAATTCATTCTGCCAATGGTACATTTTGAAATTGAGCACGGGCACTATCTACTAAAATGGATGTGCAAACATAAGAGCGCATGCAAGGTTAAGAAAATATCACAAAAAAACCCTATTCACCCCAAAGGAAAATGTCTTTGTATGCCCTTTTTATATTAATGACTTAATAAATGTTCTTGTCTTTTTTGCTCTTTTGTTGTGTTTCGCACAAATTTCATACAAAATTGGTATGCTTTTATCATTTTTGAAGAGTTTTGGGGACCTTCGACCAGTTGGAACAAAGGTCCGCGTTTCAATGGAAAATGCAACTACTTACGAAAAATCCAAGTTACGAAACCATATCTGCAGCTAACTGATTCCGTAAGTAGAGGTACCACTGTATTAGTAATCCAGAGCACTTTCTGTGTAGTAATCAACGTATGAGACGAGAACTGTGGCATTTCGATGATCCCTGAATGGCAAAAACACAACCTAGGCACTTGTATTTATATTTCAGGCTTGAATGCTCATTGCAGTCTAAATATCCCTGCTTCTATCATGCAGGATTTTGCAGCCGCTGTCATGGCTTGCGTGTGTGTGGAAGATATAGAAGCAACCATCCTTGACTTACCCGCTGCTATGGGTGATTTCCTCTCATCTAAGAGCTGAATGGCTGTGCTGGCTAATATTACACTCTTATTTTCTGATCCTGTAAGGACATATAAACACATTATGAGTCATTTTAAAATTATTATTATCATTTTTAGTCATTTTCAAAATTCTACATTTTAATTCTGAACTGACCAGAGGATGAATGAGAAGAGATGCACTAAGCATAAATCCAAAAATTATCATTTTATGGCTGCAGCTTACTTCCATGAGTGAGTGAATCCAAGGTAAGTCGCTATTTGTAAATAAGAGGCCTTTAGATCGCTTGTGTAAGCTGAGAGTAACAAAAGGCCTGAGTTCGAGGATGAAGAAAAACATGTTACTCCTTTGGAGTTAAAAATAATAATAATAATAAAGCTGTAGTTGAACTGTGTAGTTGTGCATGTTTTTACCAACTGACTATAGAAAGGGCTAAACGTATTCCTTATGTATCTGAAAGCAATCATCATCCATAAGGCCCCAGCTCAGATGGAATATGAGAGGATGGAGGGAGGAATGGTTGTTAAAAAAAATCATTTTCATCAAAGTGTTCTAGTGTTCATTATATTTAAGAATGTTCTTTGAAATTTTCTTCTTGCAGTCAATTAGTCAGACAAAAACAGACACATTTTTCATCTACTAACCTGTATTAAAGGGCAGAGAGTAGACAAACGTGCCAGGAACTTGTTCTGCTGCTCTTTTATACCACAGTGGGAAGTGATCAGCATTGAAGACCCCTTCTTTGTCCTCAGCCGTCAGAAAGTCTCTTGAGACAGAGAAAAACGACAAAGAGGATCAACCTATTTATTTAAAAAAAAAAAGAATCAGCCAAAATGTGTTTCATCAAAACTGAAATAAAGAAACTATGCATCAACGGTGGCTTTTTATCTACTGAGTTGGGAAACCAAATAATATTACAAAGACATAGACGCGACATACTTACTGATTTGTAAGCTTGTCGGGTACTACAAACAGGTTGATTCTGGACAGGCCTGTCCTTGTGCCCAGATAGGCAATCTCGACTCCTTTGTCAGAATTCCTGTGTTTTGAAATTGAACTGTTACTGTGATACAGTAAGCATTCACTCTTTTTTGTGTCTGTGTGGGCCATACTCAGACTTATTGAGCACCAAGCTGGTCCAATAGGCCTCCAGCGGGGCAGTGACCACTGCATCAAAAACGACTTCTTGAATCAACTCCCTATCACCTAAAAAAAAAAAGTAAAAATGAAATAAATGTTCCAAACATTAAAATACTATCCATTTGACTAAGGTGGATTGTTGTTAACTTTTACAAACATTGAAGATGGGGCTCATGTCCACTGAGGTAGAGTTTTATTGCCTCTATCTGGGTCAAGTAGCGATGCTCTGGGTGATCATCTGTATTGCAGTATGTCCTGTCAGAGGACACATAAATGCATGAAAATTAGCGTAATGGTATTCACATAGTTCCAATTGGCAACAGATGGTTTCCATAAGGAACAGTTCTACAATCTCATTTTAAAGAAAACCACCTGCACCCCAAATTAAAGACCCACATCTGTAATCGGATACAGGTTTTATTGTATTTATAAAATAAAGCGAACAGAATTTCATACATATTTGTGAGGATAAGCAATTTGGAAAATGAGTGAATTCTATCAAGTCTATCCATCATTCCTGATCATCAATATTAAAAAGGAATTTTAATTGCTTTTGACATTTTCCTATGCTTTAGAATGGAAGCTGTAAAAACAGGTTTTAATTCAAACGCAATAGTGTGAACAATACTTGAAATTACACAAATTATTATGGTTTTAACAAAAAAATTATCGAATAGAACATGTTGTTAAGCAAAACAACTACAGACAAAATGGAGCATTTAGGTCATCTATAGTCATACCATTCATCTGCGAGGGCTACATCAGGATGCTCTAAGTCATGAAGACCTGTAACATAAATAAAAGACTCAAATTGAAGTTAAACTCAAGTAACTCTTACACTCTTGCGGGAAAACGTATTTTGTGTCTGGTTTTGGCAGGTTTGATTGGATCAGGAAGAGCCAAGTCATGCTCAGAGTGCTCTTGATGATGGATAAGTTTGGATTTGCAAAGAGACCACCGTGACATGAATATGTACATGCATGAGGCTGGATATAGAAGCTAGGCACTGTGGATGACATAAGCATCTATCAAGGCAGAGTTAATACATCTAAAGAGTCACCAAAGCAATTTTAAACTTCTTATCCAATTGTGTGGTTGTATGTTACCATTACTACTTCAGCATGTGCAAAGGCACACTGCAAAGATTCTACCATAGTGAAGTTGTGATGAACATCTGATTTAAATATTACCAACTCTACGCATTTTATTTGCTTAGCCACAAGGAGGTAAATTTTGCTCCACCCTAACAACATTAAAACAAATCCTAATCAGCAACAACAATGTATAACACAGAGGTGTGAGAGAGAAAAAATACTAACTCAGCGAGGAAATAGTAGGAAAATAATATATCAATAATAAACAAGATCAGGATAATAGAATACCATGATCCGTCTACGACTTTATTTAAACCCAGAAGGGACTATAAAATGGCAGCTATACACCTACAGTTGATATACAATAAAATGTTTACCCAACCCTAAGAAAAAGCACACGTTCCGTAATTAATTTTTTTTAAAAACTACTTTGCCAAGAATTGCCTATATAAAAGCCATATATTTTTAGTTGTCTTCCCCCTGTCTAAGGTCCTATTTCCCGTTGGAGAAAAAAAAAGTCATGTTAACACATACACCAAAAATTGCTTTTGAAAAAATTCTTACGGCCTATCAAGTCAAAAATGATCCAAAACCTCGTAAGGAAAAGTGTTATGCTGGGTGGATATAGTCATTTAATACAATGACAAAACCACAAGGGTTCTTATACGTACTTACAAATGAAATAATTGTATGAGTCGAAATATATATTATCAATGCGTACCTTCTTCTACAGTGACATTCCCTGTGAAGAAGAACTTGCCATGGCCTCTTGAAAGTGCAACTCCAAGGCTAATAATAAAAAGAACATTTCAGTGTTCATTTTTTAGGTATAAATGTCTAAGAATATCTCACCTGAAAGGGGTACCCTGGATATCAGTGTAGTAATAATCATTGTGTAACACCAGCACACGCCTCTATAAAACAAAATAATGCCACATTGTCATTTGGCAAGTATTCAGTCAAAGCACAAAGTGGAAAGTGCAGTGCAGTTGAAGAGCTGAGAGTATTTGCTACAGCGTGGCTCCATCTAGCGGTTAGGGGAACACCTGCATAAAATGAGAGTTGCCCTGAGAATTCTTGAAATACGATTTTGAATATAGATGAGTGCTGTGTGCCTATTTGGAGAAATGAATTTGCATATTAAATGCATATTAATCGGCTGAAGGTATAATGTTCTCTCCAAAGCTTTAAAAGTGCAATGTGAAGGGACAGCACGTACTCGTACGCACACATCCACCCGCATATGCGGGTTTGTGTCTCTCCACAACACATATTGGGCTGCTGTTTCTCTTCCATTCAGCAACATGTGCATGTCAGAGATAAGGGGCTCACACACTGAAGCAGACACACTCGTGCATGCAGAACAAACCAAATCAGACACAAATTCCCCAGTCAATGTTGTACATCACTGTATAACCTCTTGGCAAAGTGGTATTTCCCTGCTGAGTGATGCCTTTGAAATACTCTTGGGGATCTTCAGAAAATAGTTTTTCTTTGCATAATATCCACCCTCCGCCCCTTGGGGAAAAAAGGGTGAATTACTCACCCCTTTGTCGACACTCTTTTTCACCTCCATTGAGAAGGTTCCAGTCTTCCTGTTGACCATGGCGTTCCTAAGCTGCATGCAAAAAGAAATTGCTGAGCATTCAAATTCATGGTAAAATAATGAGAAATAATTTTAAGAGTCTCACCGAATCGTCCTTGTCCTCCCATTCTACCTCAGACAGATCCACACTACTATAGTTCGGCTTCTTTCGCTTTTTACCGTCTCCGTACTAGACAGGCGGGAAATGAAATATTTTTGAGTCAAGTGGTTTGCAAAATGATTTGACAATCGTGTGTGTATATGTTCATTCAGGTGTGTCAAAGCCTAATGAGTAGCACAAATTGATGTTGGTAGGTTGGTGAGCCAACAGCTTGCTATGACACCTAAAATTATTTGATTCTTTCTTTCCATTTGTCACTAATCTGTATAGCAACATAGTTCTGTGGAGCAGTACTGAATGTGTGGACGAGGAGGTTTTGTCCGTGTTTATCCATCAGTGAGGATAGCCTCTCAACCCTCATTAGCCCTACTCATTAACATCTTTAATTAGATCACTATTACACCATCTGTCGTTCTGTTTCACTGCCTGTAGTATCTCATTCTCCTTCACTTATTTTCACAACTCAACCCTTTACTTCATTTATGAGAAGATCCAATTGAGGTAATTGCAACCATTTAAACATTATATTTTTGTATAATGAATGAATGAATGCAGTGAGTGACTGGAATACACTTTGCACATCTGTAAAATACACTTGATCAACACTGTCTTTCTTCTGTACTGCACAGTAATGTATATGCAAGTCAGAATTAGCTGAAACTGTTTGTAAAATTTGTTAACTTGTCTGTTCAGGGGGGATTCATACTCACAAGTGGACGCAAATCTGGGTGGGTGAGAATGTAGCCATTGTTGGTAATTGCAAAGGCATAACCATGAATGCCCAACTAAAATGCAAACAAAACACATTCATTAATGATCAAATGTATAAAACTTAGGCGGACTTTACAAAGAAACGTATGCTTTGACTGATAACAGAATTTCACTTCCTTAATTATGTTAATTTCTGTATTAGTCATATAGTTAGCGAACCTCAAAGCTTTGCCCTTCACAAAGCTTGTATTTAATCATGATAAGAATAGAGTCTCATATTTTGGCTACCATTTATAAATACACAGACCTTACTGACGCTATTTGTTAAAATTTTCTGTCTCTGAACCAGAGTACAACACATACTACAGTATTAAGACTAAACAGAATTTAAATCCACCACAATTACCTAACAGCGTCAATGAAATCGGTCAATTAGTTCATCTATGTAAGTATACATAATTGTAAGGGTAAGAAGGTGAGAACTATGGAGGAGTTTACTTTTGAGGGACCAACAGTTGCTCAGTGAATCTCTTCATAATGTTCCTCTCTTTTCTCATGCAAATCAACTTTCATTTTGACTTTATTTATTGCAGATTTGATAATACTTTTACTTTGTTTTATTATTCATTCATTTTAATGACTTTATTTATTGCAGATTTGATAATACTTTTACTTTGTTTTATTATTCATTCATTTTAATTTTTCATTCTATTCTTGTAAAAGCTGTGTTGTGCACAGTACAAGAGTTTAAAATCAATCATCAATTTCTAAATAACTGATACTTAAAATCTGACTGAGGACAAACACATCAATTAACCTTGGTGTGTTGATGTATAATTCACTTAATTAAACCGCTAGCAAGAACACTATCTGTTCTTCAACCTTCATCCAGTTTGAGTCCCAGGTTTAGTGTTCATTTCCACATGAAGTCTATATAACTGTAATGAGGAATTGGAACAAAAATAACAATGGAATTGAGTACCTTGTATTTAGGAATAGTCTTGAGTAGCTCTGAGACAGGGACATCTGTCCCAACCACCCCCAGTAAAATTCCATGGTTCCGCTAAAAGCACAAAATAATACACGAAAGTAATTAACTGTTGACATACAATATATTTTTTTAAATGCTTACAAAACACTATTTGAAAGTACAGTAATCAACATATTCATTAGGAATGATTATTTGGATTTTAAGGCAGAAACTGTGTATGGGTCATCAGTGGGGCCAATGACATTTGTATTATCTGTAGTTGCACAGGTGCTGTACCCATTGCACAATATTTTATGGCAATTCTAAGGTCTTGACAAGAAGTGCCCTCAACGAGCTAATATCAGAGAAATGAGAAGGGGAATATAGCACTAATACTTACAGTCTCATTTTTAGTGCTGAAAACAGGCATTGCCACAGTGGTCATGAGCACAGGACCTTGACCATCATCCAGCTACAGAGATATTGATTGCGTAAATGAGCAAGAGAAAAAGACAGAGGGAGGAGAGAGAAGAAAACCAATAGTGCAACATAATTTAAAAGGGTTTATTACAAATGATGATGTTCCTCACAGGCAGGCACATTCTATGAAACCATCTTGTGATACAAATTTTAAGATCCTTCCCAAATATTGTACACCTGGGAATAATTGTGCAGCAGACCCAGTCTTACTCAATTATCTTTTTCCGGCCAACTCTCAAATTATATGACATGTTTTATGCATGTTCATTATTTGACTTAAACCATGTTCAATCACAGCTTGTCTTTGATCTCTTTCAGAATAGGGTCAGCCGAAGGCAGCACTTCTAGTTAGAATATGAGTATCCCTCAAGACTACTGGAATAATTATGATATTTATCTCTCTACTGTCTGTCTCTCTATGCTTGTGACACTGTTGTGCTGAGGAGTCTGCTCGCTATTTGTTACATGGTTGTCCACTAAGGGCTTTCAAAAACATACATACTTTAAAATAATTCACCTCTCTGCATACACAGAAAGGATTTTGCTTGTTAAACGTCATTTGAAACATACATTGGAAAGGTACAAGCAGTTAGAATATCGACTCAACAAAAATTGTTAGGCTCGGTTAGGTCTATTTTCGACTGATTGCATTGGCCATTTATCCACCTTCAAGTAGTACCACCATCACAGTTACATGAAATATTGAATTCATGCTGAATAATGACTGCCTGACTAAAATGGATGAGTTTTGCTTTACTTCTTTGCCAAAGTAAAAACACATAAGGTACTATATGTATTCCTCTATGTAGTTCTAACAATAGAGGTATGAATACAAACTAAATGGATTATTGTTCTTTTTTTCTGGTGTAGCAATCATACTACAACTATTATGTTCCAAAACACCATGCACATCTTCAAAACACCACCTCTATTTTACCACTGACAATAATGATGACAAGAATCTATTAGCATCCATCTTGTCTCCATCAGACACTGGGAGGAAAAAGAAACAGTGACTGGAGCTTTGACTGATGGCACTATCAACTGAAGACACATCATTGGACATCAAAGGGGGAAAAAACCCACATACGGACTGGTGCTGTAACAATGGACAACCTTGCAGCTGGAAAACATTGTATCGATCACAAGACAGGAAGACTGAGTAGAACCTCATCTAAAAATAAAAAATACAAATCTATTTCCAAGCTCAGGTAGCTTACAGTATATTGCATCATATATCACCATTTGGTAAACATATTGGCTAGGAGTTAAAGTGGATTCTCATCATTGTTAAGCATTTCCATCCACTGGCTCCTCACTTGTTCCTGAATAGTAATCTATTGGTCAGAATGCAGGGTTGTTCTGCTAGGCTGGGAAATGGGAAATTACAAAGAATAGATCAAAGGCGTGCATGAAGATATATACAACAAGCAGCATATTTAAAAGTCAGCATTATTGTAGAACTAGAAGTTTCTACTTCCATTTTCTGGGGGAATTAATTAGCATTATCATGTCTTAAAGGAGTACCATCTGTTGATACTTAAATTAGATAATGACGCTGCCAAAATTCTATGTGTGGCATTGATCTTGCATGCTTTCTTTTCTTTGGTACCATAAACAACTGAAAAATTCCTCAAATCTGGAATGAGCTTTTTTTTAAGCTTCAAAGTTTAGCAAGAGGATTCAAATAATAAGGAAAAGAAACGCTTTCCATAAAACGATAGCTCAGCATTACTCTGATTTGGTCAGATTCCACAGGGAATGATTATGGGTGTGCTTAAAAAAAGAAGAAGAAAAATTGAATATATCTTGCTGGCTTGTTGAAAAATACAAGTAGAAGGAGACTTGATACCAAGATTCTCTACCCAATTTTCACCATAGGCTGCTGCTGAGCACATTTTGACAAGACATGACACTAGAGGTGAGCCGAATGGACAGCATGACATGCTCAATTTCAAAAGCATTAAGGACTCAAAGCACCAGGTTATTTTCGCTCTACCGTAAAATAGATATGTACATGTCTGTTTTTTTGGCTTGTGGACTACAAGTACCGTAGTGTGCTTATTGTATCGGGATATGCATGTATCATGATTTGTATCAATGACATCGTGACCCCCTGGATCCTGCATATGTTGGCAAAACCCAGCCCCACTGGGTTCCATGCATCCAGCGTCAAAGATTTCCCAAGTTTTTCTTGATTAATTATTTACATGAATTCATTCAAATGTGAGACAGAGCCATTATTTGTCAGATTCAATCGCAAGTAAATGCTTTATAAACATAATTGACATGCAGTCTCTTCATGACCAAGATGAATAGAGCTGTTACAGTTAATCACAACCACAATGCTAAACAATACTTTAAGTGATTTCTGCTGAGCTGCTCTGGTGTCTATCACCCTCACAGTGGGAAATGTCTGCCAACTGCCTCATGAGAATCTGCTCTCTGTTCATGTTAATTGTGTAATTAAATGAAGCTCTAAAATGGTTTAAAGAAACAAAAGCATCAATGCAGAGCATCCCACCAGTCACAATAGGCTGCTAAAATTACATTCAGACTATAAAAATCTAAGTTATTTCAGAAAATCCGACCGAGACAAATGCCGCAAGCAGGCTTATTTTCACACCAAAAACACACAAAAATGTAAGCGTTGCGTCAATTCACAAAAACCAGCCCCTGAAACTGTGACATGCATCACCACTGATGAATGAGTATTTGTACACAAGTTTGCATGTTTTAGCAAACATGCAAAGGACAAACGACCAACAGCAAACACAATAAAAAAAATTAATATAACAGCCTTAAAGAAGTGTTACAGTAAGACAAGTCTGTTATAGTTGTATGCCCCAACTATGCTTTATTATTATTATGGGATTGAAGACCAAAATCATGTAAATGACCAGGCAATCGAATGAGCACAGAGGCCAAAAAAACAGCACATCACAACATAGCTACAATTTCAAATTAGCATTTGTATTTACCTTTTGTGCTTGAGGGAGCTAGCACCAGTTCAAAAGGGAAAAGATCGAGAGGAGAGGAAAGGTCACTGACGTTGCCTTTTTTTCGATTGGTGATAGAAACCGTGCAAGTGATTTTCCATTTGAGAAACAATTCAACAAGCAACAAATACTGATGCTTAGTTGTGTGTTGAGAGCGACAGAGAGCGAAAGAAAATAATCAACAAACAAATCTATGGGCAGCTGTATTTAGAGGGGTTAAGACACTCTTTGAGAGAGAAAAAAACTCTTTCAAGATCTTGCTATATATACAATGGTAAAGATTGAATCTGAACTGTTCAAAATATTGGACTCCATTAAGTGTTCTCATTTTGCAACTAAAATTTGAAACAAGCGGCCCGGCGGCTGAGTGGTTAGCGCATCGGCCTCACAGTAGGGGACCTGGATTCAAATCCAAGTCGGTCTACCTGTGTGGAGTTTGCATGTTTGCACGACCCTAGTGAGGATAAAGCGGTTCAGAAATTGAGATGAGGAGATGAAAGAGAAATCTGAGACAAGTTTTTGATCTAATCGCCTATTTGCTCAGGAAATTTGAAATTTGTGGTCACGTGGGAATAAACAGAGTAGGTAAAACAGGAGCTTTTTGTCTGATTTTTGGATTCCAACTCACCGTGCTATCAATGTAGGCCTCAGTCCAAACAGTATCATGCTCTCTGTCAATCACCTTGGGTCGACTCAGCACATGGAGATACTCCATCACATTCTCTTGAACATCTGCCAGTGTCGATATCTGAGTGAAGTATCCTGTAGAGAAGAATTATCAATAGAATTTCAATAAAGTAATCTTAATACGTTAAGACTCAATTGTTTTACTATATACTCGCTTCAAAAAGAGATGAAAATACCTTATCAGCAGCACTCCCAAAGGCCTCAAAGGCAAACAAAATATCAATATACAACATACATGTACTTGTTCTGCAGGTTGCAGAACACAGTGAGATGAAGCTTGATATGCAGTAAAAACAAACGCTAGATGATCTAATGCTGCTATGCACATGTGAAAGGAAAATCAGCCAAGGGTTCAGAAATAGGTAGTACGTACTGTCAATTTTATGCAAAAAAATCCCATTTGATCAAAATGTCATGCTATTTTGTCAGAAGAT
This sequence comes from Stigmatopora argus, assembly GCF_051989625.1. Lineage (NCBI taxonomy): Eukaryota > Metazoa > Chordata > Actinopteri > Syngnathiformes > Syngnathidae > Stigmatopora > Stigmatopora argus. Next base: position 21,338,287 of record NC_135387.1, read on the forward strand.
AATGTCACCATTATGACGCCAATACCCATGTGTAGAAGGGAATGTACTCTTATTTCCACAACGAACAAAATATTCAGAGAAGCAGTAAGTCAGAAAGAGAGAACGAAAAAAAATGAATAGGCGTATAGTGGAAACAAGGGAGACCTCATTTTCCCTCATCCATAAAAGCAAATTGTCCCCATCACCGCGAGGCACTCAAGGAGAAAATCAGGGAAATAGATTTTGGGGTCACCGGTCCAGTCAGTGTCCTTTATTCCATGTGGAGAATAGAGCCAACAGCATAGGAGTTTATCTAATATAGTGCAGTGTTTTGTGATCGAGAAGCGTCAGTCACCACTTCACAAAAAATGGAAATAGGGAAAGAACTATGGGGGCTCATAATTATTGAATAGAGTGCTTTTTAAAGCTTTTTTTTTCAACAAGCAATAGAATAAATATGTACCACCACCATGACCACGAATAAGATAGGGTAGTGTTGTACGGCAACATGAGGACTGCAGTTTCAGCTGAGGGTACCGAGAAACAAGTAAAAGTCACTAAGTAGCACGACATTATCTCTCTAAATTGAAGTCTCAGTGAAATGAAGACGCATTGCTGTTCTCTGGCACTTAACATAAAAGAACCAGACATAATAAGGAGGACCAAAAAACAACAAATGAATACAGATCAACAATCTCTGGTGCTCATTTGAAAGCCAAAGCAAAAAATTTACAGGCACTGCTGTGTATAAATACTGCATCATACCGTGTCTGTGTCTCATGACTATTGTTGGATTAGTTTGTGCAAACACACAGTACATAGTGGGTTAGCTGGCAATTTGTGTCTCTCTGATTCGCAAAAATCCTGTTAATACATCCCGTTCAGTAAGAACAAACACTCTAGCTAACATAATTTATACTGTATGCATACGTCCTCGTCCTCACCCCAAAAATCACCCTCAGATGTATGACCACACATCGATGGCCAAACAATATCTGCATTGACTCTTTGTACCTCACAATAACATTCTAAAAGCTCGCTTAGGAAAAAAAAGAAGACTTATGTGGCTGAACAAAGTAGCCAGAGCTGTGTGTTCATCCTACCTTTGTTAGCACATGCCATCCATTTGAGATTATCTGCAAAAGCCGACTCTCGGCCAATCAGGTACGGGAAAATGCGGACCTGTGAAAAAAAAAAAGTAGATAATAACTGTCAGTCATCTTAATCAGGTTTCCACTGGGCCCACTACACCAACATGAATATATTAATGCAATCAAAACAAGGCAGTTTTCCCTCTCTATTTTGAAGTGATTAACAAGCCTGTTCTGATGGTTTAAGGATAGACATACAGTGGTACCTCGATATCCGATCGTAATCCGTTCCGAGACTGAGATCGTATGTCGAGCTTTTCGTAACTCGAGCGAACGTTTCCCATTGAAATGAATTGAAAACAAATTAATTCGTTCCAACCCTCTGAAAAAACACCAAAAAACGGATATTGGATTGGAAAAAATGTTTTATTTCTTCTAATTTGCCATATATTGACAAAGGAATAAATAAACGAGTGGTTTAATAGTAATACAATGTGTTTAATAGATGTAAAATTAGACGCATTTCGCGGAGGGGAGAGACAACGAGGAGGCGGATGGGGGGGCTGTTCGTGGGCACTTTATCCACGGCACTCGTAAACGAACAAACAAATTTAAATTAACTTGGATAAATATATACAGACACACTCAAACATACGTTTAATGTAACTTTACACAAAACTGAATTCTAGTTTTGTCTTAATCTTTTGTTACCTTCGTTTTCCGGGTTAGCGGTTTGCCACGCCTCCACCCTCACGTTCGCTATCGATGGACTGTTTGCTGTTGTATTTCCTTCAAAATATTCCGAAAATGATGCACACAAATGACCTCACAATAGGATAACGCACGACCACTTGCCAACGAGAAATAGGCTTAAATGAGCGATCGCGGGAGCTCCTTTCCTTAGAAAGAATAACAGGAAATGCAATAGCTGAGCTTCCCACGTATTGATTGTGGGTAATGAAGTTTTATTCTGAGAAAGGGTGCCATTGGCTATTGGTGTTGTGTTCACGAGTATACTTCATTACCCAGAAAGCCCTCTTTTTGCCCGCGCATGCGCGTTGTGCGTTTCCTGGTCGAAACTAGTCTGAACAAATCGTTCAGTCCTCGTAGATATAGTAGTTATACACGAAAGAGATGCGGCAAAAAAAGACTACAATGATAAACAGCCTCTCATGTCATGGCCACCAGGCTTCGTCGCATCTCGAAATGTTAATTGTATCGCGAGCAAATTATTCGAAATTTTCGTCGTAACACGAGCATGTTGTATGACGAGCATGTTGTATCACGAGGTACCACTGTATTTAGTTTTAGATGATCTTTTATGTGTAGGAGCAAATGAATTAGAGAATAATAATGGCAAAACGACTGTAGAAGGTTCACGAAGTCAACATGTTTAAATTCTATGTATAGTATGACAAGGCCATCAGTAGGAAATCAGTCACAGTAAGTGTAGCCTGCAGACATTTGTGTGCCCGCGTGTGGGTGTGTTGTGTGTGTGCATGTGAATATGTAATTTGCCAGATTGGACCAAATGCAAGCTTTCGGGGTCGCAGCTGCCATAGCACCCAAGCCTGTATTTTTCACTCCTTTTCTTTACTGCAACAGCATGTGTCTGCCTTTGTGTGCTTGTGTACGCTGGTCCATTGCCTGAATGGGCCACTACATGTTTGAAAGGGCGCGTGTTTATCCTCTTCTGAATGGCTGCACTTGCCAGAAGTGCATCATATATTTGTCACTCCTTTTCTTCAAAGGTTTGCATCCAAATATATCCATGTCGGCTTTTTTATGGTTACCAAGATGCTCAAATACAGTGTACACCTACATTTGGTTTACAGCATGACTAAAGAAATTATTGGTGATGGCTTACCACCTGTTGCTGAGCCCACACTTTCTTTTTAATGCTGAGATATCAGTACGTTTCGGAAAACAAAGATGTTACAAGATGCTATTCTGGACAATAAGTATTTAGGTATATTTCTAGATGTTTGGAAAACATGGATTACATTGTCCCTCATCCATGTGGCACGTCAGTAAATAATATGCTATTTATACAACTTAAACTGCAGTATATGAAGGCCAACCAACAAGAGAAGTCTTGGTAGTACATTTTTCTGGTTGCTGAGAGGTCAAAGAGACTGCTTATTAAATATGAAAGAGTTTGACTGCAGTGAAAGTGCAACAGAGGTAAAAAAAAAAAAAAAAAAGCAGAGGCCCCAAGTCATTGCATGCAATCTTGAAGCTACCTGAATGCACACATAAATATGAAAAAAAAATCCTTGTTTACGCAGTAAAATCCAAAATCTACTGACTTATAAACCTGAGTCAATGTTAAACTTGTTGTTGTTCATGATTATCATCATCTTTAAATAAAAATATGCACTTCATGCTAGAATTTAGTAAGTAGCAGTTATTCACAGGATGAAGAAAGCAAAATATTCAGTGCTTTGAGATAAGATTTGTTTATTCTGAGTTATGCTGACTCGCAACACTAAATAGCGACCAGTCTCATTCTGACTGCACAATAGCACATTCCGAGAAATTAGTATTCATTCATTCATTCATTCATTTTCTGTATCGCTTATCCTCACAAGGGAGAAAATGAGTATTGAACATACATACTATCTACGTTCAATTTTCCATCTAATGTCCATCTCAAAGCAGAGGTCTTTGTTAATCTTTCTAGGAAAAATAACACATTACCTTCCTCTCTGGCCAGTTGTACTTGGCAAAAATGGTATCGTATGTATCCACTGCTCCATCAGTAACCAACATAATGGCTTGGCTGCACTCACTGCCTCGACCAGTCTCATTAAACTGGGAAGACAAGGAGCGAGTTAGAATGGAGGATAGAGTTAATTGAGGACACTAGATACAGCAAATCATCACAACGGAGTTTGATAATAAATTTAGAGTTGAATATGACTTCCTCGGCAGGAGACAATGCATCTTTAATCATACTTATCAAATGGTAAGTGCCAACAAAATGTTGCATATGTATTACAATGAAGGATCATCTTTTGTAACAGCATTTTATTGAGATAAACTGACTACCACATTTCAAGTGCCACTTCCATTTAGCACTGCCTGTTAAACTTAAATGCTGGATATTTTATGAGGCAGTGCCGGCATATCTGATTATTTTTTAATACCGACACAAGTTTACATAAATTTGCATGATAGATTTGAAAGGCAGATGATGACATCTCATTGTCAAAGTACAATTGGGAGGTGATAATGCATTGGTGTACTACTTACATCACCGAGAAGATTGAAGGCCTCACTCAAAGCCATGTCTAACATTCCGATGCCTTTAGCAAATAGCTTGTCAAGATGCTCCCGGAAATGCTGGAAACATTTAGAAGAGGGAATCAGTTTTATTATTGTTGTTACGAAGCTGAAGTGTTTGAAAAACAGTATTTTCCTTCTGTAATTTAGTAATTCTGTCAATGTCAGCGTATAAACATTTTGTCACACACTTAGGTAAGTCAAATGTGTGTTCATGCCATGTTTGAATAAGAAGTTAAAAGAAAGACTCAAATGGAATGCTTTAGCACACTGACTGCCATTGACCAAAATGGATTGGATATCTATTGCTGTCTATGGCAGCCTTTTAGTTAATGTGAGCAAAGTAGCTTGTTGTTGTTGTCGAACTCAAAGTATTTTTACAGCCGATAGGCAAGATAAAGAAAAAAGTCTTTATTCGCTGAAGTTATATTTCATATTTTCACAGTCCCTTTTGCAATGAAATGGCAATCCAAAAACATCAGGGATTGCAATGTCCCCAAATTTTTGATGTGTATTAGAAGAAAGAGTGAGAAAGAAAAAGAAAAAAACAATACTAATTGAAAGTAATTCTTCTTCTTGATTGTCATACTGTTTATTTGACTTGGCCAAATGGAAAGATGAAATGCATTACATTGGCATTGATTGTCAAAATATTGCAAAAGAGTTCACAAAATAAGGAATAGTGAAATGAAAATTTTGGCATGCCAACCCTTGGTTGCATATTGAAGCTTAAGCTCTCTGATGGGCAAATTCTTGTTTTGCAATGCCCACTGTCTCAATTTGGACACACCTGAAATATTTCCTTTTGATCTTTAATACCCTTCCAAATAGGGAACATTCATTTTTACACAACTTTGCTGTTGGTATATTCCACCTTCACTGTGACAAATTATTATTTCAGGCCACCTTCTCATTTCATTTCCTATTTATTTATCTCCTCAAGGCTTTGGCACAACTAGGAGGAGAATACGTTCACCACGCACAGAGAGAGGCCGGAGCTGTGTTAAGTCCCAATCAGTGCCTGTTCATTTAATCTTGGGTGAACCACCCCATACACATCACTAACATGCACACGGACCGACGTCAAAACAACCTCCAGCAATCCTGATCCAACTCCAAATAGCAAAAGACACAACTGGTCCCTTGCCGTGAAAAAAAGGTTTAATCGGTTCCAATAAAAGGTTGCACCCCCTGGAGCAACTATTTCCCCGGTACCTGCTGCATTTGAGTGTGACATAGGAGTAAACTGGTACGTCGTTTCTGACTTAGGATTCTATTAAATGCTCAAACACGGTGGGGGGCTCGTGTCATAGTACCCGTGGGTTAGTGTGCTACTTGTGTGAACAATATATGCTCAAGCAGGCACTGAAATAATAAATTAACTCTTCACGCTTGCGACCAAAACACTATTGTTTGATGATAGCTTGCCTTTTGTAATGAGGGCTTATGGACAAAAATATGGCAAGCAAGTTTCAAATGTTAAAATTACAGCAAATCCAGCCAAACAAAATGATCCACCTGATAAGCACATGGCTTTAAAAGCAGCCTTAATTAGCTTTAATGTCTGTTTTTGAGGGATGGTGATGATAAGAGACTGAAAGAGGGCTCACATCTTTGTTGGCAACGTCAGCTTGGACCAGTGTTCCATTCAGGCATGGCTCCACATAATGCAATTCCTCATTGTACTGAAACAATACAAATAGAATCAGCAAAATTATGATTGCTAGCAGGAAAATGTGCAATACTTTGATGAAATTCACCGGTTAAACAACGTCTAATGAGCAATGTGCTGCACAAACAGACCATCCGTGAACTTGAAGGACTGCCAATCCAAGATAAAGTGCATTTAAAGACAAAAACACGGTGTAACATTCGGCACATTTTGGAAAAATATTTTCCCCATCATTCTTCACTCTTCTAAAGGAATAATTTTCTAAATAACGTGATTAGTCTCTGAAATGATAATGACAACTTTGTTCATTGGCGAGACAAGATGTGGGCTGGCAATGTGACAGGCTACATTTTGATGTGAAATAGTAACAGACAGAATTGTGCACGGTCACACACACACACACACACACACACACACACACACACACACACACACACAGAAACAATGCGTTTGATGCCTGAGGCAGGATCCAATCAACAACTGTCTTTTTTGCGCTTCAAATCTTCATTCAGCACACTCCTAATTGGCTGTGAGTGTGACAAGAGAGACCTGATTTGTTCCAGCATTTTTCTTATCATAGCAAAAGAGGATCTGGGATTGTGCGCCACTGTCACAATTCAAAACCAAGTGAGTTTTAAAGTACGTAATGCATATACCGTTTTGTAAACTTACAGCGATGATATTGAAGAAGTCGTCGTCGCCTAGAGTGTCAAGTATGGAGGAGACAGTTTGTCTCGCAATGGTCAGTCTGAGGCCTTTCATGCTTCCACTGACATCAACCAGAATCACCACATTTTTTGGGGAGGTAGCAGCCTGGATGTACCACTTCCTGTTGCGGCAGTCAAAAGCAATAACTCCGTGCTCATCTGGTTTCCATTTGACCCCTTGAAAAGAGACAATAGGTCAATAGATCATTTCTTACAAAAGCGACAAATAACATATTCAAAACGCTCTTATATATGTTATTGGCAACTTATCTGTGTATTATTGGCCTCAGCTAAAGTAATAGAAGGAGAAGGAGTTTGCCATTTAAAAAAAAAATCACATTTTCTGTTCATGCTGCTTCTTGTTGGGTTCAATATCAGGTTGATAGTCAGAAACGTGGTGAAAAGCCAAGAGCTAACATCTAGCTAAAAGCCAATGAACCAATAAAATACACTAACCTGGATATTGTCTGAAAAAACCTTTGGCACTGCCAAAGTACTGCCATATGAGGGAAGGATCTCTCTCAAAATTATCCACAAAGACTTTATTCAAGGCTTCCGACCAGTAGACTCCATTAACAATGGCAGCATCTATTGATACATGGTGGGAGAAGGAATAGGGTCAGCGTTAGAAAGAAAAACATGATTTGAGGAGAAAATTGAATAAATGTGTAGATTAAGACGAGACTGTGATTTTGTGTTTTCAGTCAAACTGCTGTACAATGCTCACTCTGGTATTGCGCACATGTTGCCAGATAATTTGCATTTTAATGAGAAAATGATGACTATTGCCTTGCACTACCAACACATGGGTCCACCTCACAATAAGAAGTCTAACAAACACAAACTAGATGTGTATGGATGGAATATTTTGTTTGCTGAACTGTCTGACTAACATACTATATTTTCTGGACTATAAATTACACTTTTTTCAGTTAACACTTTAGGTGCACCTATAATGTTAAGATATCAAACCGTATCGGTTTAGATTTTATTTCACTGGCTAAGAGGAAGACATTGGCCACAGTTTGAACATTCTAAACTAAAATTTAAACACATTGCTCTGATTAGTCATCTGTAGATTTGCTGTGTCAGTGTTGGAAAATGTGTGTAGGAAATTTGACAGTTTGTGGAGACGCGTTCTACAATTGTTGTTCAATGACAGCAAGCCTCACAATTCTGAAATAAATAATAAGCGAAGGAAGCTTACATTAGCACTAGTACTGTATGATGTGTGACTGTAAGCAACATATCAGGCTGAGAAAGGGGAAAGATGCCAAGTTTGGTAACTATTAAATTCTTTGGGATCTGCTCTTTCGTTGATGAAGTACACTATAACTCATGAATGTGTTAAGCTTCTTGGCTAAGATAAACGTAGGACGGCATAATACTATTCTACTATATAATAATATAATAAGTAGGATTCCCCCAAAAAAGCAACGTGCATTGTATAGTAATAGTTCACTGCGATTTATGGTTGTTGTTTTTTTCATATGATGCAATTTGTACTCATTGTCGGAAAATACAGCAAAAACTATAATATGAATACTAAACTCTTGAAACATCGGGGCAAGGGCAGGTACTGCACAGAGATTTAATGAATGTAAAGGGGGAGATTGGATTAAGAAAGAGTAACATGTAGTGCATTCATTAAAAAAGACATGCAAAAGGCCAACATGAAGAAAAAAAAGAAAATTAATGAAGTGGGCGTAGAGTTGGGCAAATACATTACTAATACACAGAAATATGAAACAGAGACAGAAAAGCTGATAAGACGTTCCTCATTGTTGCTATTACAGTCATCATTGTTGTGCTGTGGTAACTCATGCCAATAAGCCATGAAAGATTTAATTTTTTTGGACGCAAGCATTATATGCACCACCAAGCTACCTCTTTTAAATGGGGGGAAGAAATATTTGGATTGGACCCATTTGCACGGCAATATCCCTGCAATTTGCAGTTTGACTTTGTACAATCATTCTCCAAATGAATCTGTGCAGAGTCCCCCACAATTGTATAAGAAAAACATAAACAGGGGCATACACTCACAAAGAGAGAATGCAACTTCTTTTATAAATTTAAGGTTTAAATTGTTTTGCTACGCTATGGTGAAGAACGGTTACTTTGTAATTTTCTCCCTGTCACAAAATCTCACGCAAAATGCAACAGGATAAGAAGTCCATAACCAAAAGACTTTGGAATCAAGAACAAGTCAGCAGCCCTGACTTCAAAGCACAGGCGCTTAAACGAAAGCATTCTAAGAATCATTCTTTCCACTAATCCAAGCCTCTTAGTCTTTTTTTTCCAAAAGGGTGAGTTGTTGCCCACCAAACAAGTTCCCTGCAGTCCTAGCAAATACATCCACATTCTCACTGACAGTGAACAAAGCCCGAGGATTTAAAAACTCTCCAAGCTCTACTCCTCTCTGTCTGTGCACCATTCTATTCATTTGCCAGTAAATCAAATGATGATTACATTTTCTCCTTGCATTAGCCTGCCAGTCTCGCTCTCATAGAATTTTCATTCAGTTCATTTCCATTAGATTCAATATCGTTCTGTCACTCTCATTTGATTTTTCCTCCCATCACCAAGCAATAATTAAACTGTTCCTTGGACCTTCCGTCAGTCAGACTTAACCTACTTTTTCTCTTTTACTCGCCCCTCAATATAATTCTGCCTTAGGTAGCTGACATAAACCCAAGCGACATGTAGTCCGTCCACTAAGCACTCTTTCTGACTTCACTTCTCCGACTGTGTAAATGAGGAACTAGACAAGTGTCTGACTCTGACAATTATTTAATTTACACTTATTTTAGTGTGTGAGTGAAAAGCTCAAAAGTGCACTTTGCAAATCTGGAAAGTTTTCAGAAATCAACCTTCTATTTCTAGGAATTATTCAGTACAATTGTTTCCTCTGGGGCAAAAATGGTAAGTAAAGCTTTTCCTATTGTGAAGCGTAAAACAAATACTATTTGTCTGTACACAATGTATGTAGAGCCCTGCTATTTCTTTGGGTTTGTTTTGCGAAATGGGTTGGGAAACATACCCTTGTTGTACATGTTAGTGGGCACCTGGACCACGCTGAGGCTTACGTTGACTGACAAGTTGTTAAAGTGGTCATTGGGTTGTAGAATGAATTCTCCTCCCAGCTCGACATTGTTCCCCTGTCCATCCACTTCATTGATCAGCACTGCATTGAAGTACTCATACTGTATGCAAGAGAGAGACAAATGGTGAAGTATGATTTGGAATTTGGAAACGGGTAAATATGTTTAAAATGTGCAATCACTTTACAGGGCAACAATCAGGGAATGGCTAAATCAAAGAGAATTAGTACAGACACTGGTTTAATCCTAATCTAGACATCCCAGACATAAACGATGGAAGTGTGATTAAAATCTGAGTTAGACATTCCTCACCACCTTAGTCTTTTCCTCCTAAAAAAGCTGCATGTGAATCCCTGTCTTTGCTGTATTTTTAGTGCTACGTGTACTGGAAAGACTATTAAAAAATGATGGCACTAGATAAATATAGCACACATGGCTCCCTACGTCCCCAAAGCCAGGATAACACCCTTGGTTGAGGAGCGAGCAAAACACTCAGATTGGAACTCTTGAGTTAGAAGAATAAGAAAAGCATTGCCCATTAGGAAAAAACAAACCAAAAAAAGACAATTATTGCAAAATGTATAGTATTAGGCCTAGGCAGGCAGCAATGTCAGGTTAAATTACGACCCATACGTGTAAAATGGAGTGCAAATGGTTGTTTTTCAGTATGTGCCATACATTTGACTGACAATTCAAGAAGTAACCCATTTCTTGGACAATGATTTTTGGGATAGGGTCAATTTTCCATGTCACACCAGTGAGGACAGGCTGTTTAGAAAATGCCTGGGTAAATTCAACACTGGAAATAGACTGGTACATTTAATTTTAATACACTGGCAAGAAATTGGCTGCACGATGGATGACGGAGTAGCTCATCTGCTTCAAAGTTCAACGTCTTAATACTGGGCTACGTCTTCCATATGCAGGCTTTTAGCTGCATGGCTTTTCTACAGGTATTCCGGTTTTCTGTCAAAACCAGGCATGGGAGGTCAATCAAACACTCTACTCTTTGTACCCAGCGATTGGCTGGCAACCAGTCCAGTGTACCTTGCCTCCTGTCCATAGTAAGCTGCACTCCCATATTCCTCATGAGGAGGACCAATAAAGATGATGACTACATCATTCATTTTCCACAGTAATGCATGTTTTAAATGGATAAAAAAGGAATTCAATAGTGCAGCACAACCGTTATTGTAATAATGTTTTATGAAGTTGGGTGTGATTAAATCTATATTCCGGATTTCGAGGTGTATACTTGACATTAGACAAACAAAGGCCACCAATTGTCGGATGCGCTGATTAATCATTTTCACTCTTATTGAACGCAACTGTTGTCACCTTAGGTCAAGGGCTTCTTCTCCTATTATTGTATCGATTGCTTTCCGTTCTCTTTCTATGCTGTGGACTACACTTATTGCGCAAAAGTAGACTTGAGCAAAGAAAACAACTTTACAACAAATTTGTTTTGCACAAGTGTGAGGTTATAGCCCAGGTTGTAGCATGTTAAGCAAAAAGTTAAAAATTAAATAAAAAGGTACTTAATTTGTCAACATCTACAATTGAAAACACAATCCATGTTAGTCCAGTGTATCTTGGTGGGATACAATCGTTCACAAGAAAGTTCATTTCTAACATTTCATTTTCTGATAAATAAAACGCATTGGGACTTTAAACTATCCGAGAATGTACAGTGGACCTGAGAAAAAAGAAATACAACAAAGAGAGCTTAATGATGGTGTTAATAGACTTATTTAAATTCACAGCACAAGGGGCTTAATTTTGATTAAAATTGCACCCATTAGCACGGGAGTTCCAGCAGTTTTGTAGCTTATGTGGGTGTGTAAATCTGTGCGCGTACATCTGTGCGAGCTCCTGCGTATGTGCGTGCGTGTGTGTGGGTGTCTGTGTTCAGTAAATTATGCAATCCAGTCGTACAGTCACTGAAGAAGTGCCCAGTGCCACTAATGCAGTCCCTGATCACAGCGTTAACAACACGATTTTTATGCCAAAAGACCACATATGCACCATCAGCACCCACTCAGTGTGGGCCAGAGAGAAGACGAGAGGCTGAGGGGGTGAAAGAGCAAATAAATAGTGGAGTATATCATGGTTACCTGCTTCAAAAAATACATTTTCGTACTTGCCATACATTGCGCAAAGTTCTAGGTGACATCACATGGGAACTTTTTAGGCTTGCCCAAAAGATTCTGGCAACTTTTAAACCTTTTAATTGATTCGTAAATATGCGAGGAGAAAGTGGGTAGGCATTACTTAGCTGGTAAAAGTTAATTCAGAGTTCAAAGACAAAAAAATCTCATTGGTTCATATAGCAAATGCACATATTTCATGCTGAGACTTTATATAAACATTAAACTGTTTTCTGTTGGTTTCCCCGAAAAAAAGAGGAAAAAAACAGCCATGAGGAGTGAAGAGATAGGGCACAAAAAAGAAGCGTGACGCCTCAACCCTCTGGTGTTCACTTTCAACTTTCATCACTCCCTGAGTGTAGAAATAAGACTGGAAAACAACTAGGGGCACCAATACAGGTAATTTTGGGTAAACACAACATTGTAAGAAATAACCTGAGGGGAAGCCACGATGGTTCAGCAAGTTTTGAGCTCAACTCCCTTCTTTACAGGAGAGGGCGTATAAAGGGGCGTAGAAAGATCATGCAAAGTGAAACTATTTTTATTATTATTTTCTTCTCCCTAAAACATTCCGTTCTTGCACAATCTCTACTTCAACATCTACTGTATTTTAAGATGGTTGACGAAAATGATTCCAATGGTATAGGCCCGGGAATGCCTTGGGATCCTCCCGGAACACCTGGGGAAAGGGAATTCTGGGCTTCCCTACTGAAGCTGTTGCCCTGGCGACCTGACCCCAGATAAGTGGGGGGAAAAAGGTATTGGTGAACAATAATACATTTATAACTTCTTAATTCTATCGTCTCGACTCCCCAAAGTCTTGGTTTTGGCTTTGTCTTGGTCTAGCCGGCCTAATTACCGCTTTCCATTTTTTTTTTTTTTAAATTGAGCTCAAAAAGATATTAACTTCTCCGTGTTGCCATATAATGTAAATTTGTCCAGGATTTTCGGAATCGCAAGGGATGGCATGGGACACAAACACTATACTAAGGGATGCTGATTTTCATCATCAATTATATTTTAGGGTTAGCACGCTTATGTAAGCATATCTTTAAAATTCAGGTACTCAATTGGTGGGGCTAAATAGTCCTTTTGCATGCACAGCAAATATTGATTTAAAAAGGAGGACAATGTTGGACCGGATTTTTTTAAAATCCTTTTCAAGGCAATGATAGATCGGCAAACACCAATGCTGGCTGGCTTTTTTCAGCCTGCAGATGTATTTGCCAATTTAAGCGTTACAACAAATACTGTAACTATCTCTGATTACCAAAAGCAAAAGGAGCAAAATAGGATGGATTTAGTTTATAAAACGAGAACTGCTGAAGAATGCAATGTATTTGATATTTGATATTTATTGAATATGTATATTTCTGGGTGTTACGACAAGTACGCTTTTGTTGTTGATGATGACGACAGGGCCTATGTCCGATTATTATTATCATATATTTGTTTAAGTCTTTACGGTTTTATATGTTATCAAATACAGTGACTGTGGACTGTGATGTATGTTATTGACAGTGAGGTTTGGAGATGATGTTTTTGAAGATAAAGGTAGTGGGTGCCTCTGCAATGCCTTGCATACATGTGTTCAATGGAATTTGTGTGTATTAACTTGGTATTAAGTTGTGTCTTGTATCACTTAATGTGAGATTCACTGAGGCCCATGTCCATTCCCTTTCACTGAATTATATGTAAAAATAAGATGTTGTGGCATACTGATATTGAGATTGGGAACATTAACAAATAGGTCTTGTTACACTGAAGTATTGCAAGTCATTATTACTCATCATCACCGTCTTTCAGCAGCCCATGTTCTGTACACAGGAAATTAGTAATGAACTTAATTAGAGGATAATTATCTTTGCAGATGCTCTCTTGAGTAAAAATTGAACTGTGAAGATGAGCTGCTCTTGAAACTGGGTATGTCAGGCAAAAATATAACTTGCCTGTATAGCACAGGTAAATAGTTGTAATTTTAACATAGTATGGAGAGTATATTTAGTGGATGATAATAAGGCTTGAGAAAAAAAGTTCGAATAGTCAAGTCATCATGCTGGTAACGCAAAGCATACCCATTGGAATGAATGATAATACAGTAAAGTTATACATATCCACATACATGAAATCAGGATGTTCAGATGGAAAACACATCGCAGGATGTGCAATATTTTTATTATTAGAAGCCATTAATCATGAAAAATGTCCTCTCTCTTAATAAGAGCTTTAGTCTCTCTCTCACTCTCCCTCTCCCTCTCTCTCTCGCTCTCTGCCGAAAACAACTTCTTAAGGCTGCCTTGCTCCATACAAACAAGGGGCGACAGCTGCTTATTAAGTGATTCTATGATCTGGGATACTTTGTGTGCTGCAATTATGTACTTCATTTTGGCCCCCTTTGGTGGGACAGGCCAAGTTCAACACACAGAAAACAACAAAATACCACAAGAGACTATGAATTCAAAGAGCTGAATGCAAAAAACTCAATCATTTTCATATAAATTGTGAGCATCTCAACAGGTCAGTGAAGCAGAAGATGAACTTATTATGCAGGCATCAACACAGGGCAAATAGCATGTTTTGATAACATTTGGGTAAATCTACAGGCAAGTGGTTTTCTTTTCTTACACTCCTTTGGTAATATCCTGGACATTATCAAGTGGACTAGGTTGATAATAACTGAAGTTTGCCTCCCCAGCACCGTGGGGGACTGGTACATTTTCAAGAGGCAGCATTTAGGCTTTCCAATTGGTAGTTTGTTTCTATGCTCCATGGATGGGCTTCATTGGCTACAGAGGGCATGGGAGACTGCTCTGTGCTTTCCTATTTACAGTGCATGAGCATTGCGGGTAAAAGAGCGAGGGAGGAAAATCGGAGCAGATTACCCTGCCAATTTCTCTTGGAAGCAGAACAGCTCTGGAATGGATAGATAAGGAAATTCCGAGCAAACCCCTGCCAGCCAAATATGTATCCAATAGCCAAAAAAAAACACAAATACACTCTGAATAGTGATGGAGGAGGTTTGACCCTACAGGCTGGATGGGTATTTTTAACCCAGCTGGTGATAATTACCATGTATTCACCATACTCTGCAATAAAAAGCAATATCAGAAATACCACCAACCAAGCTGTGCGACAGTCACGGTTGTATCTAAACCTATTCAGTCATAGTTGAGGGATTTTGATCAGAAGATTTCACCAATCTTTTTTCAACTGATGACTTGCAAAGTCTTTTGAACTCTTAAGTAATTACGTGCTATACATAAAATCCTGAGTTGACATGAGAATATAGCAAGAATTTCTATCCAAAGCATCTACCAATTTGGGTTCTCTACGGAAATTTCCATCCATTTAAGTTTAACCTTTTGAATGGATCAGTTCTACCTTTAAAATTCAGCACTGCGTAAGATGGCCCACTATTACAATTACACACTAAATGCTGTATATTAGTATGTAGCATTAATATACTAATGGTGGAACTAATTTATTGCATTTTCATCATCTTAATTCTGTTGCTAGTTTTCATCAGGATCATTCATCAAATTGGAGCTAGCCAGGGTGGTGTGTTTTATTAAAAGTTGGATTGTATCACTTTATAATATAAAGACACACAAGACTACCTCAGTTATGTGTAATGAGTAATGGCGTATCGCCACAAATTAAATTCCAATTCAGGTGGTGGGTATGGATTAACTATACTCAATGCCAAATTTAAAACTCAAAGTGTGTAAACACTATTGATTGTACCAGAACGATCGAGAACTGGACAAAACTCAGGCAATTCATAAAATGCAGCGTTGTGCGAAATGCATAGGGAGCTCAATGGATCTTATTAGGCACATTAAACAGCAGCATGGTGTGACTACACGAATAGAGGTGTCTGTCCTAACTAGCGAGCATCCTGTTTCACATTCATTTTCAACAACTCACTATAATAGCCTGTAGAGTTGCAAGAAAAGTCACGTATTTTTTTATAAATGCTCCATGCAGAGTAAAAGAATAACAGATGATATAACATTTATTTGTAAAGATATACAGCTTTAATGTGTCATGAGGAAATATTAGGGATTCAAATAATTCTTTTCATTTTCCAATGATACAGTAATACGTCAACATACGAGTGCCCCGACATACGAGGAATTGGAGATACGGATAAAATTCCGAGCAAATATTTACCTTGAGATATGAGACAAATTTTGAGATACGAGCATTTTAGACAGCCAGTTCGCCAGACCGTGAGAGGCTGCTTTATGATTTCATTGCACTGTCTCTCTCGCCGCATCTCCCTCGTGCAAAAATCTCTACGAGCACTGGGCGGAGCGTTGCAATTTTTTTAATTTGCATTAGTCCGTGCAGAATGAAGGGAAACACAATGGATCCAAAGCAAGCTGGTGCAATGAAGGGTAGTGCGAAGAAAAGGCGTATGATGACAATCGATATTAAGCACGAAATAATCAAAAAACATAAGTAGTGTACGGTGACTGAGCCGGCTCGCCAATACGTATGGAGAAGCAGGAAGTTTGCCCCAAAGCTGCAGTGGAATACATGAACCTCAAACTGCCAATGCATCATTAGGATAAACTCAACACACATGAAGATATAGAAATTCAAAGCAAAGCAAATTACCGGTAGTTTAAATTTAATAGACCATAGCATGAGCAAAAATAACAGGGCACTGAGTCTGAATCTTTAAAGAGCTGACACTAACACAAGTTTACTGTAGCAGGCAAATGAGATTTTACCCAGACTTCCGAAGTCGTTGAGTATCAACTACTTCCAAGTCAGCTTTGCATCACATTCCCATTTAAACCCTTAGCTTCTTGCTGTGTCTCCTCCTACTTTTATAAACTCCCTACTGAGAAGTGCAAAGTCAAGTGAAGAAATGAAAAATTTATTTCATCTCCCTCTCCAAAATATAACCCAAAATTGCACTCTAAAAATTAAAGGTTCTCAAACAGATTGGAATGGAAAAGGAAGAGGGAATGCTTTGAATTTTCTTGAGAATGGTTTTGATAGAGATGTAAAACTACTCATAATTTATTTGTGAATATTCCATCAACAAGCAATGTTGCAATTTAATTTAATCCCCAACACGGAAATAAATGAATTCCTCCTACGTGTATATTTCAGTCTCAAGAACTATTAGTAAAGAACACAGAAGAAACTGACATTTCGGATATCATTTGCATATGAATTACTCTAAATACTTAAAACAACGGTAACACAATTTAAAATTGGGTTTCCACAGAGGCTCTTAAATGTAATAACATCAAAACTGAATAAACAGCCACATTTTCCTAACGCAATAGGATTAAACCCCCGCATTGTGAAAGTATGTAAGAGCAAAATGTCTGTCACAAGATCACATATGTCAGCTTTTCCATACTTACTGTACTTCTGAAACAGCAACAATAGTCAAAGGAGAAAGAAATATATGAAACCTTGCAGCAGCAATTCTTGTTATGCTGCAAGACATTTGAGGTTTCAAAACACTGCAGTTCCATAGTAGGTTTTACATTTTAAGTTTTTCTAAAACAAATTGTTAATCATCAGTATAGCAAATCACTGCCATTGTATGAATGGAGTTCATTGATACTTTGACCACTATATTTAAAACAATTTACTGGCCAGATAAGTTGTTAATAAGTGTCTTTAGAGAACTGTCATTCTTACCTGCAGCTCTGGATCTTCCTCGTGCTCCAGGTGAGCTTCTTCTGCAGCCACTACAAGTCTCTGTTGGGGTAGAAGATGAGAGTTTTAAAGCTGAATGCAGGAGACTAGAAAACAAATTAGGCAAAAATAAAGAAAGGTTTATCAAGACCAATATGAAACCAAGCATCTACAATAGACAGTAATAAACACCAAAAAAAAGATAGATGCCACTTGATGATGCAGACGTTCTTCCACCTGACTGTTTATTTTATGATAATGAAAATTTCAATTGATATATTTTTATGGAACGTTAAAAGAGAAAATATCATTTTCAAAAGTCTTTAGAGAGGGAAATCCAGACCACCGACAGTACAATATTTTTTTTGATATGTTTATTTGGAATATCACACCAGTCGAATGATTATTTATAAAAGACCTGCAATTTATAATTTTGTTTTGTAATTGTTTTTTCAATTGAAACATGAATGTTGAATTTCATTTCCTGAAATAAATTAAGAATCAAAAATGTTAATCATTAATTTTGCAACAATATGAGTAAATCAAATCAAATTAGAGTTAGTTTGAATAAAAAGAGTGCAATAGTACAATAGGCACACTTAACAAATGAAAGCAAAGCACAAGTAGTATTAAATGTTCAGTAACAGTAAAACTGGGATGTTGAGTGTAAAATGTAAAAAATACACAAATATAACCTTAAGAGCGCTATGGGAAACCTTGTCAATAACAGCAACAATGTATTAGTAGAAAAATAATTCTCTGAATATTATGTTCTTGTCTGATAATAGACAGATAATAACTGAGACTCGGTGGGCACTGTAAGTAGGTAGTACTTACTCTTTATTACTCTTTTGACTTCAGGTCCCTTTGCCATGTTGGCTATCATTTAACGACATCTTAACAATGTACAAAAAGCAAATCTACTCAACTGCTCGTTCTAAATCAATACTGAAAGCCCTGGGGACAAACCCAAAGCAGACAGAAATTTGGCTAGCTTGTGAAAAGAAGTTATTTTCCTAAATGGTTTGGCAGCAGAGTTTAATAGCTAAATCAGAGTCAGTGAGCACCATAAAAACAAACTCAATCATCACTTAGTGCTGTTTTACACGTGTCCTCTCTTCGTCGACTCTCAAACTACCATCGGCTTCGAGCTGCTAATGACTATTTATGAGGAACTGAGGGATTATACATGCACACACACACACACACACACTGCCCATGGTTCACAGCTGGCTCTGGTGACTGTGAGTTTCAGTAATGTTATGCACTTTCATTTCACATTTCCATCCAAATGGCACCATAAGAAAAACTTCCTCAATTGCCTATATTCACCTGCTCCTGTGTTGTTCTATCGCTCGCTGACTGATCTGGGGAGCAAATATGCTTATCGAATGATGGCCAACACACCTGCCCACTGAATGTTGTCGCAAATTTTCTAGACATTTGATGCAAAGGGGGTCTTTCATACACCTATACTTTTTCTGTGTTTCTTGCACTTTTTGAGTACAATTCCTCTATTTTAAACTCACACATCCACATTTAACACGAATGAAATGATCCGAATGAGGGGGGGTTAAGTATCTGCCTAGAGCAAATGTGTCAGACTCGGGTTGGTTCGTGGGCCGCTTTAACGTTTACTTGATTTCACGTGGGCCGGACCATTTTAGATATAATATTTAGATATTTTTTTTATAAATTGATTGAAAGCCCTGAATATTCAGTTTTTTATAGATCTAAAACTATGTTTATTTCAGCTTTTTTATATATATATTTTTAGATTTTACAAAATGATTTTTTCACTAAAAACACGGATTTTTTTATTAAAAAAGTACAAATATTGATTTAAAAGGGGGAAAATCAGGAAATGTAATATACATATATACTTTTCATTTTAATTTGATACTAAAACAGAAAGTCGACACTCATGATTTACTTTCCCGGGCCACACAAAATGAGGCGGCGGGCCAGATTTGGCCTCCGGGCTGCCACTTTGACACGTGTGGCCTAGAGCCAGGAAACAATGCCTTTGGACCAAACTGAGATAAGGACATTGGAGTGGAGAAAGGATGAGGATGAATTAGAAAGTCACTTTCTTTAAAGGTCTGAACACTTAGCTTCGCACATTACACAAAATGTCAGGCGCCACCTGTGAAGTGGATGTCAATAGAAATATAACACAAGATTTTTGTATGAGTGGGTGTTCATGGTAAAAGCAGGTGTTCCTGAGTGTCGGCGTTCTCATTTGGAACGTTCTAAGATATTAGCCTATTCGATGATTCTCGATTCTGCAGACATTTTTTCAAATGTCAGTGTACGTACTTGACAGTATGGAACACTAGTTTTGAATAATTTTCAATACTGAAATCAACACACTCTGTTACCCGTCCTTTTGGAAATATTGGAATTATCGTCGCCTATTTTTGTTACTTATGAAGCATGTATTAAATGCCACAAAAATTATAAGGCAATAAGAAATTAAGGGTGAAAAGGGTAGCAAGAAAATAAATATCTTATGTTATTCATTCATTTTAGGAACAGATTATACTCACAAACATTCTAGGGCTGGTGAAACTGATCCCAGACAACTAAGGGCAGTGGGTGGGAGACACCAAGAATTGGTTGCCAGCCAATCGCAGCAATCATTCACGCTCACACTCTTACCTACGGAAATTTTAGTCTTCAACCACCCTACCATGCATGTTTAGGATGTGGGAGAAAACCAGATTAACTTGCAATTATTTTCCCTTCAATGACGCACATTCTCTATTCTTATTTCAATACCGCTCGTTCCAAAGCAGAGTAAATTTCTCTGACATTTTGCACTAATCTAGTGCCTTTGATTTTCTGAAAACCTGCGATTACATTTTTCCCCGCTAAATGATTTTGATTGTTTACATGTGAAATTCAAACGAGACCCCTGTTCCAGCCGTCAACTTGATTGGCTTATTGTTCTTTTCCACCACTGAAAGAATGCTAAAAAGCAATCAAACCACATAGTCGCGGTGATCTTTTGACATATGTTTGTCCAAATAAAACAATCAAGGAAGAGCGAACTACAAGATGTCAGCTCAGATAAACCGGTCAAAGGGAATGGGAGCAGCAATTATTATTGCCAAAGATCTAAATGGGGAGTTGCAGCCTCAACAAAATGGAGAGTGTTCAATGACACCTTACTTGCTGTGCTTAGCTCATTGACATGGGCTCAGCGCCAAACAGACAAAGCATGCTGGAGACAGAAACAAAGGGAATGTGAAAGGCACACAGCATACCTGAAATTCATTACATGCTTTTACGTTAAACGTTACACTCCCTTCTAGCACTGCCTTCTTTATTTTAAGGGGTGGAATTTAACACATCAATCAATAATGATTGATTCATTACATTGTTTCAATTCATTGTTGAGTTTTTAAAAATAACACACTTTAAATGCAAGTGAAGTTAAAAACAAGGAAACTTTAAACAACACATGACTTACGTCGCTCGCTCGGATCAATATGTACATTGTGCACTTCAATTATTCATTAAATGGCCCTAATATTTCAATAGACATTAAATACCCATGTTCTTGGAAATACAGACGCTCCCCTACTTACGAACGAGTTAGGTTCCGAGCGATTGTTCATAAGTTGAATTTGTTTGTAAGTTGATTCAGTGCTATATTTTGTATTATAATTTATGTTTAAGGCCTATATAAGTATATTGAAGGTTTATATAAGTGCATTTGTATGTTTAAGGCTTGTATAAGTAACACGCATTGGTTTGTACTGAAAAAAACATTTAATAAAATGGAGAGAATATGTACAGTACTGTATAGAGAGAGAGAGAGAGAGATTTATGTATTAGAAACTGGCCGAAAGAAGCGATCTAACGACGATTGCACAGTTTTCTTCTTTTTTTCATCATAAATGATGCGGTAGCACTGTATGGCATCATTCAATTGATTTGCAAACTTTGTGCAACGTTCAATATTTGGGTCCTGCTGCTTGATCTTTCTGTTTATAAATGGTACTGACGGTCGAACGATTCAAGTTGTATGACCGTGCAACGCTCACCACTCTCACGCGCATCAAGCTTCGTTATTATTGCCACTCATTTCAAATGAAATGGCTTGCCTGTTCCTTGCAACTCCCTCACTAGAAGCATTTCGCTTTTCACCAACCATATTGAATAATGGCTGCACGAGATATTTCATAATAAAAATGAAAAAGGTTCTTTGCGCACTGGAGATACGTCACGCACTTACGCAACTTACGCAATGCAACGAACTGGGCAGAGGAAGGTGGATGCTGCGTGAGCTGAGCACTCACAGCGCCAGGCGTCGGTATTAGCGGCGGAAAGAAGCACTACGCGCAATACAAAATCGAACTTACGAACATTTTTCGGCATAAACGCAATTTGCAGACATGTTCGTATGTACCATTGTTCGTAAGTCGTATGTTCGTAAGTAGGGGAGCGTCTGTACTTCTAAAACATTTCTCAATAGTTAATACGACCATTTCCCATTTTAAAAAATTGATTGTCAGACCGTAAAAATTGTCATTGTTTTTATTCTGTGTGTACATCAAATGTCCTGCCCTCCACCATCAGCCAATTACGAGATAGGTTCTTTATCTTCGTCCAGAACTCCAGAGTTCTTTAGGCTTCATAAACTAAGGCTGCGGAAATAAGACAAAAATATACGTTGTGCACTTATACTACAAGTATGCTTACTTTTACTGGGTATGGGAGGAGTTTGATGAGTCAAAAGAAGTAAAGAAAGCAACCAAATTAAACGTTTCATACAGCCATTTCTATTAGAAATTGTATTAAATATTCTTGTGACTGCTGCGGTAAATTAAAGATCATAGAACATAAAATTAAATTTGAAGTAATATGTGCTTTATTTTTCACATTTTGCTATGGACACCACCCGTGCTCACCACACTACACTACAGGAGTGACTGCCGCAAGTAAAACGATATCAGCTGGTAATGACTGATTGAAGAAAAATGCTATTCCAGAAATATGCTAAAACTGAACCTTTTGAAGTGCTTATGTATTAACTGACTTCAAAGAGTGTTACAACGCTTCTATTGTGATTTGGAATGCACACAACCATCGTTGGCTTCACGTGAGCATGTGTTTGTGGGCAATTTTTTTTTTTAATATGCAGGTCCAGGTTTTGTTTGTTTGATTGATTGAAGTGGGCAACCTTTTGTATAGTAATGGATAAATGGTTTGTTTGTATGATAATCAGTAAGCATATGCCATATTATCAAATGCAGAAACAGATTACCTCGGAGGAATTTAAAAAAAACAAGCTTCAAAGCAACAAAATTCAACAAACAAAACAAACACCCAAACAGTCTGGTACAACAGCTAACAATTTGAGCTTTGTCATACCTTTACACACTGTTAAATCGAAACTATTAAAGTTACACAGTTAAATCAAACACATTGTTTCATCTAAGCACACTTTAAAAGAACACACATATTTACAGGTGCACCCTATGCCTTTCACAGGTGGCAGCCAGCGATAAAGAGGGCGAATTGACACAGAGACTCGGAGATAAAACCATAGTGATGGACAAGGCTGCGCGCTTGGACGGAAATTGAATCTCGGGAACGCCAAAGAAACAACGGAGATGGAAGAGACAGTGCAGTGCTAGAGAGAGAGGAACCAGACAAAAGAGAGGGATCTTTGAGGAAAGCTGTGTGTGTGCATGCTTGGCCTGACAGATAGGATTTTTGCTAATATAAGCAGAGGAGGGAAATTGGATAGTAAGTGAGATGGGTAGAGTTCTTGACATGGACTTTATTGGGTGTTTATTACTAATAATTGAGAAAAAGGTGAGAAAATGAGAAAGGATGAAGTGGAATAATGCTAGCAACGTGTAAGGCAGGGATGTCCAAGCTACAGCTCAATAGGGAACTGCGGCCTGCTGACCATTTTTATTGCCCCATAGCAACTGCCATTAAAAGTTATAGAAATCAAATCTACTTGAACTATTTGACATCAATACACTTGTATAGAAAATATATAGTGTGACAAATTAGGTTGTGCTTTTCTGATACTTTATTGCTCTTGCTGGACATTGTTTCTTGGTTCTGAAAGGTTTTTTTATCATCATAATTATAACAGTTTATTTTTTTATTTACAAGTTTATGTGTTATAAACTTTGACAGCTCGTGTAGTACCTTCATCGCCTGGGCTTTCTTGTGAAACATTTCCTCCATGTTCTCTGCCAGTTTCTTCACTAGTCGCAGTCCATCAATCTCCTCCACATGCACAGCCCTGTCAAACTCCTTGTATTTCTGCAGGGGGTGGAATAGTGCAACATTAGTATCAACACCATCATGAGAAGACTTACACTGTCTTCACTCAGAGTATTTTATTCATATCTAACAAACATATGAACATGACAAATTGATATATCAGACTGTAATATTATGGTCTTTTAAGGAACAGTCACTGAAATCATTTGAAGTTTTTGGCAGATGAAGATGAAAAATACTAATGTTACTACGATAATACTAAAACTGGAAAAGTGCTTATTTTTGCTCACTTTTTTTTAATGCTGTGACACAGACCCCAGGTATATTCTTAATCCTTACCAACATGTATATATATTATATACTGTACAAACCCACGCATGTCAGCTCAGTCATTTGGCAGCCAACTTTACATTTTAGAAATCACACAAAAAGTGGCAGTGATACACTCCGTCTACCTCACACAAAATCTCGGTATCCCTCTTCAGTAAAAAAAAATATTGAAACATGCTTGCCATAAGCAGCACCTAAAATGGGGACAGTGACATTGAATCCAGTTCATTGCAACAATTTGTCACATCTCACACACATTTAGCGGTAAGGACAGATCTATGTTCCCGTATGAGAACTAGTACCAGATAAAATTTACACACACACACACACACACACACACACACACACACACACACACACACACACACACACACACACACACAGGCACATATGATATAAGAAAGGAAGTATATGCTATACGATTTTCTAAAATATGTGCAAAGCTGCTGGTAAGGATTTCTCACTGTTGAGAGGATTAAATGGGAGATTACAGTCATATCATATGGTGTGCCCTCCCATCTTCTAGGCACAAGCTCTTAACTGCTCCTGCACAGTACCAGAACGAAGGAGGTTAAGGCAGGTTGAAAACAGGGCCTGCATTTTTGAAGATTTAAGTAATTGGCTGAAAATTACATATTTCAAAGACTCTTATAAAACACCAAGTAGAAAATATATATTTTGGCTAACTTTATTTTGTCTAAACAAATACCCAGACCTCAACCAGATGGACAAATATAGTGGTGCTTTATCTCACAAGCCTTTTTCACACACACACACACACAAAAGTCAATTTAGAGTGTTCATCCATTCTACCATGCATGTTTTTGTGATGTAGGAGGAAACCGGAGTACCGAGAGAAAAGCCATGCAGGGGAGAAGATGCAAACAGGAAAAATAGAACCCAACGCACACTGAACCCTCAATCTCAGATCTGTGAGGCGGACATGCTTACCACTTCTCCTATTACTAAAATGGAGCCACTAATGCAAACGTTTTAAATACCAATGTAATATAGTCTTTAAGTAATTGCAAGAGACAGTTCAGGCATTTTTAAAATTAGAACATTTTAGACAACCAATAGCATCAATGTGCATGCATTATGTGGTCTGGCAAGAGAGAAGTGCCTATTAAAGAAATTAAATACACTGACGTAGATAAGATTTTTGGAGCAATTATAGAGATTACAGGAAGGAAAGTAGGTTGGAGTTTACATGGCACATGATGGAAGGCAGAAAAAAAATCATGTTTGTAAAGGTTTGGTTTTCCTTGGGATTTCTGTCTTTACCACAATATTAAAGTAAGGGAAATCTCCACCAGAGACGAATAAAAAACATTTGGACTAGCTTGGTAAGTATGACTCATAACACATTTTGCTTTCTATAACTACAGCATAGCAAGACCAACATGAACAAAACTTAGGAAAGTTTAAAATAAAATTTTAGTTCGTTTTCAACACCGCTCATCCTTGTCAAGGTCACGGGGTGCCAGAGCCTATCGCAGCAGACTTTGGGGAAAAGGCAGACACCCTGACCTGACCTTTAACATCATTACCAATTTTCCCTCTAAGCTGCACGCGTGCGCAATTGCGCACTACTCTCGTCTTCTCTGCGCACAGCAAATCATATGGAGCGCACAAAATAAAATCCCTTTTTTTTTTAGCTGTGAGGCGAAACACTCATCCGCCGGGCCGGCCATTCATAGATATTAATCATTACATTTTATTATTACTAAATCATTTATGTGTAGTAGACATGCACCTGCTTATGGCAGGTGTGATACTGGTGTGTGCCCATAGCGAGCAATGATGATGTTGCTCACACAGGTACTCAGTGTGCTCAGGGAGGTTGTCTTTCTGCCCAGACAAACTAAAAATTAGAGGGAACATTGATCATTACCCAAAATTATAATAATTCCTTCCATTTATATTACAAACACATTGCACAAATTTGATAATAATTCCTATATTCCTTTATCCCTTTACAAAATGACACACAGAACCAAATATATAATCTCAGCTTCCTTCCGTATGTTTCACATATAGTGGCCAAGGTATTAACACGAAGATGATACTGTGATAGTTTGTGCCAATCATGAAACATGTTTATTTATTGCGATTCAGAAAATGAATGAATGTTCATTTTGGTAATGTGGTGTGTAATTATTAGAACTGTATTTTGATTCTTGGAACTATAAATAGTATTAGTCGTTAATACGCGCACCCTTGCTTCAGTAACTTGAGTTAAAATGGAGCATCTGTTCACCAGTAAAGCAGGATTTCCTGCTGGGCATTGTGGCACATAATTTTATTTGGGCTCATTTGGCATTTGGTAGATAAAAGCAAATGCTGCTTGCCAGCTTCACATAATCATTCTGCATGACACAGTTCCAGATTGTCTACCAGGTTGGACAAAAAAACGACCTTTTATTCATTTGTTTATTTGTAACAATGGTAACCTATTTGAATAGTTAATACGGTTTCAATTTTGATCATTTTAGCAACTTAGAAAGACTCAAGTTTTGGGAAGAATGGTTGTTGTAAAAGAATGTCAATGCAATGAGAATCACTACTGCGTACAATAACATAGGGAGCCTTTGGAAGAACACTGTTTGAGAACTGTCCCCTTTCATTTACCCCTTTCCATAGTGGAGTGTTAGTGCATAGACTTGCAAGAGACATCATATGTGTATCTCTACTATATGACAATGCATATTAGTCCGATGGGATTTGATGATCAAGTGATTAATGGAGGGGCAAAAACTTCATTTTGCACAACGACTGAACCCTGATCTCCCAAATCCCAGTTCATTTAACGCACCACTGGCCACCATCTTCGCCCAAGCCCATTTTTACACAATCTCACAGCTGTTTGATTCTCTCTGATTCCATTTTAAATATCCATCGAAAATGCGAACAGAGGCATGTCATGCTAACCACTTAATCACAATCACAATGCATTTCCTCAGTACATATAGACATAAATTACTTTGAATTTAAGAAATAACATTTTTTTCCCTCTATATTTTTTGTTTCCATCTTCTCTTATTCTATTTTATTCAATTAGTTCAACATTCAAAGCAGAGCCCAGAAAGAAAACTCACTTTATCATTTAAGTATGAACGACATATGATTATGTTTAAAATATATATAAATATACTGAATCAAAATGGTGCTTCACAGTTTCTCCAAAGATTTAAAATTTTAACATTTGTCATTAGGAAAATATATAAAAGTTCTGTTTGTCAGACTTATGAGAACCTATTCTTATTAGTAGCTATAGTTCTGATATCGAGGGTTCAATCTTTCTTGTGTGGAGTTTCCATAATCTCCCCGGGCCTCTGTGGATTTTCTCTGGGTACTCCGGTGTCCTCCCACATCCCAAAAACATTTATGGGTGGCTGGTTGAACCTTTGAAATTGTAAATGGTTGTCCATCTCCTTTTGTACCCTGCGATGGACGGGCAACCACTTAAGGGTGTCTCCCCGGCAGCTGCCCATAATTGGCTGAGATATGCTCCAGCACCCCCCGCAGTACACAGAAAAATAATTAATATGTGTAATTAAATCACTTGATTTTCTCATATCAGACCAATCTGTAGTAGATGATTGGGAGAAGGGGGAAATGGAGTGCTAATATAGACCCATAACCTTCAACTTGTTGAGGTTAATTTTGTCGTCTGACATTTATCTATAAACGTTCAATTTTCCCGAGAGGGCAAGCGCAACCAAACAATGATTGATATTGCATTCCTACAAAAGTGGGTGGCAGGACCTCAAACAGTAAATCACTCCTGGATCACAGGAACTCCCCGAAATAGGAAATCCTGCCATCTCCCTCCTCTTTTCATAGCATCTCTAGTGTGATAGGCGACAAATTGTTCCCTCAAAAGAGGAGCGCTGACCGGTGACGGAGTGGAACAATTAATTTCACGCTTGCCCTAGCTGCCACAAAAGCGTGTTGGTCTGAGTTCGTATCTGGTGTTGCAGGAACGAATTGTAGAAATCTCTCTAAAGCTGAGCACATGTAACTTAAACAAACTATAAATGCTAAGCACAGCTGAAGCTCTTTTCTTGCTCAACTGGTCAGATTACCATGGAAGCTTCACCATATAACATTTCATTGATAAGGTTTAGTTGTATTGATTTCATTAAAGATCATTGCAGATCTGTGGATATATTTGAAAACAAATACATCATGTTTTGCCCAAAAAAATTAATGACACCCTGAAAGTAGGTCAGGTATTTGTTGGTTTCTGGTAGGTCTCCTGTTGTCGCCTTTATTTTCATCCTCTGCTTTCTTTTTTTTTTACAGCGAATTGGAGTTGGGTAAAAAAAAAATCTATTTTTTAAGGTTTAACTAATTTCCTGCCATTGGCAGTGATCCCATTTTGGGTGGGAGGGTTGGCCACAATTTTGTTGTTGGCAACCTCTTCCAGTCAAATGTGATTGGATGTCCAGTGGATGTCGTCATTGGAAATGAAAAACTCAATGCCACTTTTCCAGTTTAAATTAGATGAATGGGAGTGAATGCGTGTAAACTTTCCATGTTTTTGTTCCCCCATAGACTAGTTGTTTATTTCCAGAAATGTGTGAGATAATTAACATGATCAGTGCAAAGATGAATACCATGAATTATTACTAACATTTATAGTGATTGAAGGTAATTTAAGCAAAGTGTGAATAAGCCCTGTGGATAATCAGTGCCTGAGAAGCTCTCAGTTTCAAAATGTTTGGTGATGGACAGCCAATATAATGTCACCTTGATGTGTGAATGTAAAATGTTAACACAAAACAATAAAAGCAGTAGACCTGAAAAAAACAACAGCCTAGTCTGCTTCTTCCATCGGCCCAAAACCATGTTGCTCTTTCTTTTCATTTAAAAATATACACCAACATCCATTAAGCTGCGAAGTCACCCAGATCTCCGATTTGTGTGTGTACGTGCATGTGGTGTGTTTCCACAGATTTAAATACTGCCTGAGGCTTATTGAGTGAAAGGGAAGAAAAAACAGCTGTAGACTAACATGAGCATGCACCAGGCGTGTGTTCCGTAGAAGGCCTTGTAGCAGGGCTTCTCGTAGGAGCAAAGAATGTTTCCCAGCGTGCACGGTGTCTGCTAGTTATGCACCATTGCCCATAAGAGCGGGAGCCAAACTTGTGCTTTCTAATAGCTGTTATGCCCTCACATTCAATGTGATTGTAATGACTCCCATCAACACACGTACTCCTGATGGTGTTGGGAACTCTACACCCAAGGACAAATATAATATATATTTTTTTAACATCACAAGGGAATAATGGTAAGAATATTTCTATAATAAAACGTAATTGCGGAATAAAATGTCATACAGATGGCAATGAAGCTACAATAATTATCATTCAATCAGTGATCTATTCATTTTCTATAGTTCTTACCCTCATTGTGCATGCCAGTGACCTGGAGCCAATCCCATTCAGCTTTGGGGTCTATTATACAAAGCAGTTTCAGTAAACTTTTTGAGTCTAACTCTGAACTCAGTTGCAGTACTTTGTAATAGAAAACTACATTCTCGTTTTCATAACGGCTTATCCGAGTCACTTTATTACGCTTCGTTGTTTTATTAAAGACTGATTTATTTTCTTTCAAATATAGAGCAATCAGCAGTCGGTACTTCATTCTCCTGTAATTAAAATTTTCGCACAAGCTATTCTTCTTCAGCATTACATTCGACGTATTTATAATGTGCCACGAAGGAAAAACCCGTCGGATTCTTTTCTGCCATTTTATACTGCACGAATATTATCAAAATATAAAAATTATTTATTGATCTATTTAAAAAGGAATTTTAAAAATTATTTTTAAAAACAAAATAAAAGATGTATTTTAATAGGGGTGTGTTTGTGTTTTACTAAAGTGACAGCCGAAAAAAGCAAAGCAAAGCATGGCATAAATGTTGAATTCATATCGAAGTGTTTGATTGTGTGTGCTCATGTTGCTGTTGCCTACACTACAAGGTTAAAAAAGTGTTGCTTATGCGAGACATGAGCAAGTGCAGGTGAAGGTCTTCAGCAGGAGGGGCAGTTGCTACAGTCATCTAGACTTCTATCTGCTGAGGAGAGATTTGTGAAAGAGGTGCAATGCAGTGTCAAATCAGAATAAGAGCATTTGTGTCGATGTGGATGATGACGTATGTTTGACTCGGCACTCATATTGTGACCTCCATGAGAGTGCAGGACTATGCTGGGCCAGCACAACTACGGTATAGTGAGGCCTCTGCACCTGCGCAGTCTTACCCTAAGATCCCCTTCCACATATTATTTAGTGCCGGAACTGCATTCCATCCATTATTAAAACAAAGCAATGACGGGGTAAAAAGACAGGTTTTGAAAGGTAGTCAAATAATTGGGCCATGCTGAACAGTCACAATTGGGACTGGCATCAAATAAAAGTTTTGTACTTTCTCATGAAGCTTTAAGATATTAAACTCATTTTGTTCCCTTTTTGAAGGTTTTAATTATTAATTGAATGAACAAAAGCATTTGGACTAGTTTAATTTCAAACTACACATCGTTATTTTAAACCCACCACCACCAACCACTTGACTGTATGTGCTAGCACTTCTGACAAATTCTTCTCACAGCGCAACTACATACATACAGTCAGGCACAAAAACCAACAACGCAACCAATGTTCCCTCTAAGCTGCGCACGTGCGCAATTGCGCACTACTCTCGTCTTCTCTGCACACAGCAAATCATATGGAGCGCACAAAATAAAATCCCAATTATTATTATTATTATTATTTTATTTATTTTTAGCTGTGAGGCCGACGCGCGAACCACTCATCCGCCGGGCCGCCCATTCATACATATTAATCATTACATTTTATTATTACTAAATCATTTATGTGTAGTAGACATACACCTGCTTATGGCAGGCGTGTTACTGGTGTCTGCCCATAGCGAGCAATGATGATGTTGCTCACACAGTGTGCTCAGGGAGGTTGTCTTTCTGCCCAGACAAACAAAAAATTAGAGAGAACATTGAACGCAACTATCTCATTAAAAATGTCTATTCGTAATTATTATATTTTATTTCTTGCTTATATTACGCATAGAATACACAATAATTTACCTGCAGGAAACACCCACCCTAAAATTTCGGTATGATTGATCTTGGAATCATCAAGCAACAGTCCTTCACATAAAGCTGCACACCAGGATGGCTGTGCATCTGTGTGTGTGTCATGTATGAATGCATGTGTTATCTGCACAGCTGCGCATTGGCCTGTGCAGGTCAGCTGAGACAGAGCCGCACCTGGCGGCAGATTCATACTTTTCGCACCAAGATTAGCCATCACACAAATTCTTGCATGCGTCTTAAAATGTGAATGAGAAGAAAAACCCCACCTCTTGGTAAACACCAATTAGCCACTAAAATAAACACTTCACATCAGCGTTGGGAGAGACTGGCATTAAATCAAAGAGGCAGGCTGCAGAAGAAGGCATCAAAAGACATTTGATTTTTCTAAGCCCTCCAAATGTGGCGTCAGCACATGTGATCTAAATACTTTAATCGGGTGGCCAAAGGCCTTGCTCCCCTGGTAAGTCAGCTCTCTATGGCAGACGATGTGTGTTTCATGCAAGATGCTTTTCACATGCTTTTCTCACAAACAAAGCACTTATTACATTATGAGTAGGTGGCTGTGTTGGCTAAAGTGAGCTTTCTATAGAACATAAAAGGTTTACGGCCCAGGCTTTACTCCATCCCGCTGACATTGTAATTAACTCGACATGACATGACTCCTTATTCCTTTAGTTTTTCTGTCTCACACACAAAAGAGCATCATGCTAGCAGCAGGACATTTTGCAAGATCATTTCGGTCGATAAGAACAAGTGAGTGGGGAGAAGAGAAGCAAACAGAGTGTTGGGTGCTTCGGGGAAAGAGGAGTAGTCGTTAGTATACACCCCTACGCACACCCTGTTGTCACTGCATCATCAGTCAACACTAATATGTATATAGCTCCTCATACAGAGTAAGACTAGAACGTCACCAACGCTAGCAGCAGATTGCCACCATCACACATCCCACACCTACACTAAGTCATCTTAGGCTAAAGGAGGAAAATGTAAAAAAAATACAATTAAATAGCACCGCATAATACTGCGATGTCTTGCATATATTTTTCTGCTCACATGCATAAATTGAGGCTGCTTTCACAGAAACTAAGAGAAATTAGTCATCAATGTTCACACTTGAACATCTGAAGTGTTGGGTCACTGAAGGAATACATTGTGTTTATAAACAAGCATCGAAATAGCTCTTTGTGTAAGACTGTATGTATATTTCCATACTTACTGTTATTGAATGAGCGGTTAACATGTTTATAAAGGCAAACTTTTGGATCCTTTACATTATATGTTGATTTAGGAAGGGATTATATGACTTAATAGGCAGTGCCGGTTGCCGGTTAGCTGTTTTTTTTCGGTTGGCGAAAGCACACAATCTTTGTCTTCCTTCATTTCCAACATGCACTTTTACAGTCTTGAGTGTTTCGATTTCTCATATTACTGTCATCTGGAGGACTGTCTTTGGCCATTTTGTCAGAAGAGATCAGTGGATGACAAAAAATCTGAACGGCGGCAAAGAAAGCTGGCATCAGAGAGCGTACATGCACGCCAATCCATACACACATTTTTCTTTTCACCATTCAGGCAAATGGATTGCTGTGTAGCAGTCACACATCATTACTTCTTATCGTTCCCTTGCCTTTTGCTTTGTAATGCTACCTTGAATGTGTGAAAAAATGATTGTGAGAATCATGGTTTCAGTATGCTTTATGTCGATATGCAAAGTCACACACATACAGAGATATACGTATTATGGGCAGACATCCTTTCAAATCACTGTGAAAAGTCCAGGGGGAAAACAATGAGAAGGATGGGAGTCAACAGTGATGAATTTCAGGTTCTGCAATGTGTGTTACAAGATGTGGGACAGCTATCAGTCTGTGGTGGCATTTCTGCCAGGTATGCCAACGAGATCACGTAACTCAGTGACATCAGGGACTGAAAATGGTGCGTGACGTACATTTTTGCTCATATATAAAAGAGCCAATAACTGAAGTGTGTGATGAATATGAGTGACCAATGCCATGCCTCTTAAACTTTCTAAAGCTCAAACCAGAAAACAAATGACAGCAAATTAAAATTCTAAAATTATTTTAACTCTGAGCGCTGGTGGTTTCCTGGTGGGAAAAACAGGCAGCAAAATTTCAAATATAATTTGTCATAAAATTGTATCATATATTATGATACACCAGTTAAATCAAATCAGATGGTTTCCCATATAGGGTTACAGTCTTCCCTCGATTATCGCGACTTAGGGTTAATTCTTCGCATTTTTTTTCTGCTATTAATAATTAATATTATTATTTAAGATCATAAAGATCCACGCTGAAACTCATAAGTGGAAGCCACTCTTGCTAGTAGGACTCAGCACTGAAGGGAAAAAAAATAAAAAATGAGAAAATAAAATAATAAAAATAAATTTAAAAAGGTAGTTATAATAGCAGTGACCCTACTTCGCAATTTTTCGATTATCGCGACCATGTGTGGTCTACATTAACTGTAATATTCGAGGGATTACTGTAATGTATTAAATACTAACCATACATACTGTTATGTAGTTCATTTAAGATGCTTCTATCTAATATAGATATAGGTATTGGATTTGTAAACTGATTGCTTTGTTGAGCCAATGTATTCAGCCAACGGAATTTGTCAAGCATTGAAGAGCTTTGCTTCAAATGTGGGTTTTTTTAAGTGTCATTTTTTTGTACCATTCATCACTACGATTCTTGAAAAGGCTCCACTGAGAAAAAATGTCCCAAAATTGTGATTTGAGGATGTCATTCAACATTGCACACACGTAAATTCTACAGACATATGCACACAAGACTAGAGACAACATACATGGTCAACGAGACATGAAATTAAAGAATTCAGCAGAATAGCGGTGAAGAGAATAAAATAGAGAGCTCATTGTGACAATCAGTGGCTGATGTTCCATGTGAAGTGTGTAAACTGTTATTTGACTGTGACACGATGCCGTCTCAAGAGGTTATTGATCCATTTTCCTTTATTTATTTATTTTTTTACAGGACCACGGGCATACACTTATTTCCTGGTTGGTATAACCTTGAAATTAGAGATGCTGGGTTCCGGAAATGGTGTGGGGAGAACCAATTGGGACACACAGTGAAAGAGGAGATGCAAAGATTTAATTTCAGTTTAATCCAAAAGAAAATGTTAGATAGATTGCACTCGCATGACTCTTATGTGACTCATGCATGTCACAAATGGTTTTTAACAGGAAAATGTTTTCATTTAATGTGAAAATCAAGATGTTTTTGCCTCTAAACTTGGCTCGGTGTCTCTTTGAGAAGAGATCGTGGTGCTTGCTAATCCTTTTTAATAACATTTTAACAATAATAAGAACAAAAAAAAAATAAAAACTATAACTTTTACATATAGTGGATTTGGATTAGTTTGCCAATAAAATAAACTGTCTTTCATAATATCCGTTTTTCTTATTATGTGGGGTTGCTAAAACAGCGCAACTGAGATCTGACACAGTGGCACAGGGCTTTGGGCTGGCGTTTCCGCTTTGCCTCATTGGACAAGATTGTGCACACATAGAGAAAGCTCAATATGTACCAGTATGGCATAAAAATCTTTTTCAGTCTGACCTGGCAGTGCTTGGGCTGGTGGGACTTTTTCAAGTGCCTTAATGCCACCCCATGAAAAAAAGTCTAATAATGGCACCCCACGATATTATCCGACACCATAGGCTTTAAATAGGTATATCTTATCGGCTCAAACATTTAATTGTGAAGATATAAGAACGACTAAATGAGGCCACATCCTATTTTCAGGTTGTAGAATTTGCTATTGGATTAACAATTGATTGGGGCAAGGTTTCAACATTGCCACACATGCACAGATGATTTTGGAGAGGAAAGATTGGCTTGATTTTTCGCCATTTTGAAGGTATTTTTTATCCTTTGCTTTGAAACTACGTTTAAAACCAAACTGATGTGTAACTGTTCCAAGCAAAAACGTTGACAAAGATCCTTAGCTAAATTACTGCACTCAAAAGATTTTTGGGTCTAAAACGAAGTCAGTTGACAGGTGTTTTGAAAGTGGGCGTTTTGCACCAGGTGCGACTACCGCCAATTCAATTCGCAGTCAATGAGCAGTCACCTTGACATTCCCTTTAATAATAATAATCGGACATAGGCCCTGTCGTCATTATCACAACACAAAAAGCCTACTTGTCATCACACGCAGAAACTGCGTGTGACGAAATTGATGTCATGGACGTGATGCACCGATAGTCATTGACGGAAAAAGAAACTGATTTGTTTTCGTACAGGAGGTCAAAACCTGCAAAAATGAGGAACTGCAAGTAGACCTACATTTTTGTAAATCTGGTGCTTCTGTTTCCACACGCTCCATGGTGGTGAAAGCCATTCGCACAATACGCAAGGTACAAATTTGACAATGCTCGCCTTTCAGAAGAAAGGTGATTATGTTTATGTATGTGCAATGGGGTGACTCGTCACCAGTAGGTGTTAAAAGATGCATTTTTTTGCAACAAGGTCCGCAGTCTTAACCCTATGGCCTTCATTTGCATTTTATAAGGAGGCCGTCACTCTGTGAGGAGGGTTATCTCCTCTTTGGAGGCGGTAAAAGATGAGAACGGGGAAGTTTTTTTATTCCATCAAAAAGATAACACCCTGACTCAAGCTTATCAGTGACTGTTGAAATCCACGCCAGAGGCATACAGTGTATATGTGTGATTCCGCATGTGAATATGCAGTGTGTGGTCGTGTTCACACACATGAACCGCAAAAAATGCACCACAGTTGATCTGAACTAACGACCCTGACTAATTTTTGCTGGGCATGAATCTGTTCATATGCAAAATAAATACTACCCTTTATCCACCAGTCCAGTTTAGTTAAAAGTTTTCATTCTTGTATGATGGAATTTTTGGAGAATTTGCATTTCATCATTTGTCAATGGCATAAAGCAGAGGAAAGGAAGATGAAGAGCGACATGTTGTGAATTTTGCCATACACTCCGCATCTGGTTAAAAGTTGCAGAATACAAATGGGGACATTAAAACATGCATCATGGGATACTATTGTAGAGGTGTGGCTAAATGCATGCTACAACTTTTTTTCTTGAGCTGACACTTCAGACCGGAGCTTAAGATTTTATAATTGTTTTAAATAAATTGAATGAAAGGATGAACAAAATTACCTCCAATTTACTCTAGACACATCCTGCACAAACACATGGCTTAAATATGTATGTAAATCATGCATGTTACAGGCTTATCCATTCGGCCATTAATTTTCAGTACTAGTATTAAGTAGATAGCTGTTGCATGGGAGGAAAGCAGCCCAAAATTGACTGTCCAATACTTCTTCGAATTACAACACGACTCCAACCATTTGGGAAAAAGTACGACAACTGGGAGTCCAAGGCTGAATGCAAAGTAATTGCATTGCAAAAGCAATAATGCATCACAACACCAATGCTTTTTTAAGAATAAAAAAACCTCCATCCCGATGTACAGTAGTTTGAATTGTCTTAGAGCGGCACTTTATTAAACTAAGGTGTGAATGCTTCTCATTCATCCCACTCATGGATCTAAATTAGGCAACTACGTGCCCAGCTAACAGGGGTGGCCAACTCCGGTCCTCGAGAGCCGCAATCCAGTCCAGTTTTCCATATCGCCCTCCTCTACCACACCTGAATCAAATGATCAACTCATCAGCAAACTGTCCAGAAGCTTGATCCAGATCCGGATTATTTGATTCAGGTGTGTTGGTGGAAGGAGATATCGAAAACAGACCGGATCGCGGCTCGAGGACCGGAGTTGGCCACCCCTTACCTATAAAATACCCCTGTGGATGTCTCCAATTAGTTAGTTGTCCAATCTATATTACCGGAAGGGTTGGCAGCGATCATTCCCTCCCTTCGCATATTGGCATTGAGGGCTGAACATTTATTCAATGGCAGCCATCGCAATTCCAATGCATTTGACGTCTATCCCCGTCAATGGCAGTAGCAGCCTAAGGTGGAGCTGAAGTTCACTCACCTTCTGCAGCAACTGGGAGCCTGAATACTTTGCAGAGATGGACTTCATCTCCCCACCAAATGCTGAAGCCCAAAGCTTCACTCTGCACGTTAAAAGACAACGACAATAAACTTTTGATACGAGCAAAACAGTCCAAAACATCGGCTTGGGACGAAAGCATTTACTCACACGGACGGAGGGACGCTTTGGTGTGAGCCTCCAACCTCAGTAATCGTGGAAGTCAGAGTTGTGGAAAGTAAGAAAAGACAAACATTCCACGCGGCGCGTTCTAGCTGCATCTTCGCTTGATCTTCCTCCAAGAACGAATAATAATCACACACAAAACAAACAAACTGAAAAAAAAATCAAGCAATCTGCTTGGTTGACGCATGCATGGTGGGCGCACGCTATGCGACTTGTCAAAAGTGCGGCGCCGGCAAACACAGGTTCGAGTCTGGTTTCAAAGTGGCGCTTGACTCCCCCCGCGAGAAAAGTCCACCACCTTTGCGTTTCAAAAGAGAACTCCGCAGACGAGGAGGGGGCGTTTAAGGTGATATAGTACCGAGAAAAAGCCGCCCTCTCTCCTCCCGTCTCTCTCTCTCTCTCTCTCTCTCTCTCTCTCTCTCTCTCCCTCCCTCGCTCGAAGCATCTGACGATTGGCTCCCGAGGATGCTGTTGTTGAATTACGCCATACTTGTGACCCAAGCACACCCTCGTATCCCTCCACCCTCTTAGACAGTGGCTTTATTACGGGGCTTTAATAGAAGTCCTTTAGCTTTCATGTCACATCAAGTCATGCACTACTATATGGTCAGTTCACTCAAGCAGATTACTGGGCAAAGTGCTGGTGGGGGGAGTGGAGTGGTTGCATACAAAAGGGGGGCGGAAAGGAAGAGGGTGTTTGGCATTGTCCAGCTGCTCGCAAGATGGGTGATGGAATGACATTTATGCTCCATCCAAGTGCACCTTATGACATTTATGCAGCATCCAAGTGCACCTTAGCGGCGACGTGGCACTGGCAACGTGTGGGCTGTGTGTGGCTGGTGAAAGAAGATGAGAGCCCTGGAGGCGACACATCTCACGTGAAAGCCACGTTTCAGAGCTGCAAGTGTTTTGTGAAGAGATCAACAATACTGAACTGAATGATAGACTCTTACACGCAAGGTGGGGTTGACAGATGTGGGGTTCGAGCTTTGCGCCCTCATTATGTGGCGCTCACACTGGTATTACGGACAGTATATACACAGTACTTGTGAAATATAATCACATTTACACCTCCAAAAGATGTTTTCTCATCTAAACTGTTGATGACATTCATTCATTTTGTGAACCGCTTATCCTCACAAGGGTCGGGGGTGCTGGAGCCCAACCCGGCTAACCATGGTCACCAGGCAGGGCAGACACCCTGAATCGGTGGCTAGCCGATCGCAAGGCACAGGGAGACGGGCAACCATTCACGCTTAGCTCATACCTAAGGGCAATTTAGAGTGTTCAACCAGCCTACCTAGAGAAAACCCACACAAGCCCAGGGAGAGCATGCATACTCCACACAGTGAGGACCCACCAATCGAACCCTGGACCCCAGGCCTTGGGGTCACAATCTGTTCGATTGTTTTTCTCCATATGTTGCCTCATTATTTGAGTTTCAAGACAATTTTAGCATTATGACAACAAAATGCATTCTTTTCATAGCCCGTTTATGATGATATAAAGTTTGATGTAATATTATGATTTATACTTGGGCCAGCTGGAGGCAATATACTATAACAAAGTAATCAAACATATGGCTACATGTGGAGCAGAGTACTGTTTATTACAACCATGGCACTGAGAACTCAAATTGGTGCTCATAAGTCAGAGCAAAAAACAAAACAAAAAAGCGGCAACAACATTTTTAGTCTTTAAAAAATCTTTACAAACAACCAGCATACCAGTCACAAAGTAACATACAAAACAATGAACATTTTGTCAATTTAGCTTCTTTCTAATTATGATGAGAATGATTAGGTATTATTGTTTCTAATAGAGAGTCATTTGCTGCTTTTATTTTAATCACTCTAAGGGGCAGGTTTTTTTTAAGCATATGACCTATACATCGTTCATCCGTTGACTTCTGTTGTGCTGTTCTGATTTCCCAGCTGCTCATTAGCGTCAAGGTCAACTTGGATGAAACAAAAGAACCACAGGGGAAGGATGTCTTGACAAAACTCGATATGTCATCCATTAATGTGAAACTTTTCATTCATTAATATCAAACCACTTTCCAGAAATGTAACCAAAAATAGAACAATAACTTTTTGAGTAATTTACCCTATGTTGTTTTGTTTGTCAAGTTAATTGGTCAGCAATTGCATGCCATTCTTCACACTTTTCTCAGGTTTTTAATTTCCATATTTACTTTGTATATCTATGGTCAATAGTTTTTTCCATTTTCACTTGTTTGTCAATCCATCTGCGCAACATTTATTGAGCTTTGCTACCGAAGTGGATCTTGTCCTTGAACAAAGCATTTGATCTTCCATCTTGGCCAAAAACCAATGATGGCTGTGCCTACAAGTACTTGGTACTTTATTTGACAATGAAGGTTAATTGAATCTTTTGTGCAAAAATTATCCTCATGGTGACTGTCAATACCAAGCGTAATGATGAATAGATGCTTCAACTCCTCTAGTGATCGATTGTAAATGGTGGTTAAATTTGCTGTCATTTTAATATGTGCCTTGTAAGTAGCTGTGTTGGATGGGAAATCCAGTTCACACTTGACCATGAACAGCATTAGCATGTTAATGATGATGGGCATGTTAAAATGCATTTCCGACTCAGGTGTATTCCGAACATTTTCTCTTAAGTCAACATGTGCTGGTGCAGGTGGTGGGTGGAATTTTATTTATTACCTATCTATTTATGTCTAAAATGCCTTTCCTATTCCTGCATCCTCACCCTCTTGCTACTGTGACAACGAAATTTCCCGAATAGGGGATGAATAAAGTTATCCAATTTGTGTTTTATTTTTATGTTTAATATGTGTCCTGCAATTAGCTGACACCAATTCAGCATGTACCACGCCTACTGGCTGTTGTTGGCTGGGATAGGTTCCAGCACCCCGTGACACTCATGAGGACAAGTGGTTCGGAAAATGAATGAATGGATAATATGTGTCATTCCAATAGAGGATCTACAAAAAAGTACTTCCAATTAATAATTGGGGAAGTGCATTTTTTTTGTTTATTACGTTATATTGAGGTCCTAAAAGTCAAAAGACAACAATAAAAAGATCTTGAAAATAAATGGTCATTTTATGTTTGCGGGAGTTTTTTTTTATGTTTATCGAAAACAAATCATGCACTTTATTATCAAATCCAATTAATGCTTGTAAGACTGCCAAAACATCTTAAATCAAGTGAAACTGAAATAAGTCTTGTTTTCAAACATTATACAATGCATTTCCTTTCGTCCCTTAGGATGAACAGTTTTAAAGTTTTTTACTTTCAAGTCTCAATATATTACAGCAATTTCCAAAGACTGTCATAATGCTGTTTTATATTGACTGTTTTTCAGGTTCTTTGCTTTCTGATTGGCAGCTTCGGTGCAGCAACCAAGGGGCAAAATTGGATGAGTGCAGTGAGGATACATTCCCTCAGACACAATCATAACTATAGCATGAACATAAATTGAGCTTGTAAGACAAAAAAGACTAATTAAACCTGAGTAGCATTTGAACTAAAAAAATCTATTCAAGTTAATTGACTAAAAGGATCACAAGATCACATCAAAATACAAAAAAATTATCGGTCCTACTATATAGTCCAGCAGAGGTCACTGTGGCTCATCAAAGACTTCTTGAACATTTCATCACTGTGTGGATAATGGGATTTTCTTTTCTGTGGAGTGGAGAACATAAAACATAGAGTGGAAATATTATGACTTTTTAATGACATCTAAAGCTTTTAATCTTACACATCGGTCCTTGAAGATACATGCACAGGAACAGAACACTCTCTTAATCATTTAAAAGAGAGATGTAATGTTTATGCCACTCTGGTTTGCATGGACACATGACTCAGCAGAGGACATCTGCAGGCTGACAAGCTAAAAAAAGGGGGAGTCAAATTCCAATGGATGTTCATTTCACTCAAGAATAAATGCAACTCTTGCCCAAAGTACAGTGGAGTACAGTTGCTGTTTCAACAGGCATCCAGGAGTAAATGATGAATGTAAGAATTAAATAGCTTATTGTTAACTAATAAATCCCCATTTGTCCTTACTTAAGTAAGATCCATTCTTCCTGCTTGGGCTCCAGGAAGAATGTAATAGTTGAGAGCATTTTATTTTGTCATCGCCCGATTTACTTTAGTTTTTATTGGAACGCAAATTTACAATAGCAGTGCAATCTATTAGTGTTTTTATGTAAGTGACATGCAGTGGGTTTCGTGTCTGGTTAGAGGGTTTACATACAGTATAAGTTGAACCGAGTGATGTTTGATGCTTCATTCAGAATTATTTTCCAATGGTTTGTTCATTGCTTGGTCAGAATCAGCATATGTGGAACACCATGATCCAAACTCAAAATTCCTAATCATTCCTGGCCCACAGGCTGTGCCGCTTAGCTGATTATCACCTCATTCGCAATAATAACATGCCTGAAGGCTCAAATTATAGGCCCTCCGTGCTGGCTGTGCTGATAGGCGACGGGGAAGTCTGGATCTGTTATTGTCTTGACTGCAAGGTCCAATTAAAAGTTGAGTCACCAAGTCGCAACACACATTAAAGAACCTTATTGGAACAAATCAGGATCGGCATAATAACAGCAGATTTAATCACTCTGAGCTACGTTATCTCGGACAAGAGGGAGAGAATATTTCTCTAATGAATTTCTCTGATGCTTATTTTTTTAACGATACTATATGTAATAAAACTAAAACTGTAAAGATAAAGAAGAAGTTGAACCCAACAAACTCTGCTTCTGGTCTCTTGAGCTCCCAGGATGCAAAGCAGCTTATTTACTGCCTCCCCGTCCCAGTTTAGCAATCACAAAGAAGCTGTGTGGAGAACCCTGCAGGCCTCTCTTCCTTATGACTGGCAGCTTTACATATAAAATGGTCAGGCCTATCTGTCTGTGCTCAGGCCATAGCCACGAAATCCACAATCGGCAGCTTTGAGCACTCCGAACATGCCCAATCTGGAGTTCTGCAAAAGGAGAGATTAACATTGAACACAACCCATGACTTTTTGACTGTTTTTTTTAAGCTCATCCTAAACCATCTCTTAGGATGCTAAAAAATGTGCTGATTAATTCCCCATTTTTTCGTCCCGTGATCTTTCTTGATTTGTATTCCCGGTCGAATCTTTTAGTCAATCTTGTTTCGCATCAAGAAACTAGAAGGAAACTAATCTCTGTGTGGCTCAAATAAATAAACATACATACTACGTATACTTATACTACTATATTGTGCTGCACTGGCATTGGAACTTGACGATCAAATACTGACCTCTAGTGGACGTTATGTAGTGTCACGCCCTTTTTAAGTAGGTTTACTCAAATGAATAAATATTAATGAGCGAAATATATTAATAAAATCAGGAATACTTTTTTCAAAGGTGGTGGTATATTAGTGGAATAATAAGAAGAACAAAGGACACTAGCGTAAAGAAGCTTTTTCTCCCATTATGATGCACACCTAATTCTGACCTCTACTGGTTAAACATTGAAGCTTCTGCTTTTGTTTTGCTGTTCGGTGGAAACTGGCCTAACTGATGCAATGAAGAAAAAAATAGCAATTTTTTTGGAGGAAAACACTAATAAATTTTCCTTTATAACTTAATTCCTTTTATATTGAAGCGTGCAAATACTCGCCAACATAATATTGTTAAAACAAATATATTTTAAAAGAAAAAATGCGTACCTAAATTTAGACTGAACCTGAAGAACTTATCTTGTTCAGCTAAATGCTAAAGTGAATTTATCAAAACAAGACACTTATCACGTTAAAATGTAGAATGTTTATCATTTAAGCTGTAACCAGAATGTGTGTGTGGAAAATAAGGAATCTATTAGGAATATCTATGAATAACAAAACGCACAATCTCCTCTAAATATCATTTATTGATCAATCAGTTGGTCCTTGGACAAACGAGCCGCACTCATTTCATAGGTTGTAGAATACACTTATGACCAAAGAACACATTTGACATTGCTACAGATTGACAGAACTGCCATATCGAATGTAAAGATATCTACTTACTGTCATGCTGACGTTTTTTTTAATCCTTGTAATGATTTACTGATGCTGTGAGTGTGGCTTCTGGAATATTAATGGCATCTATAAATCCCAAAAGCTGGACAGCATTCCATATTATTTTCTCTCGATGGGAGGAATTTGGATTTACAGTTGGGTTAGCTTGGACTTGACTTCATCAGATCCCATCTTAAAACACATTTTGGGAGAAAACTGCTAAAATCACTAATCTTCATTGATTTGCACAATTATAACTACGCTTCCTAATTGTGCAGGATTTGAAGTAAACAACTATGCTTGCAAAGAGATGCAGAAGTCCGATACATCTTGAATTGAATATCCTTTTGTTCATGAGGATGAGCTGTGTACCAGTAAGTTTTGCATGATTATGTTGTATATAAAAAAAAGACACAAAGAAAATGAAAAAAA
Source organism: Stigmatopora argus (assembly GCF_051989625.1). Lineage (NCBI taxonomy): Eukaryota > Metazoa > Chordata > Actinopteri > Syngnathiformes > Syngnathidae > Stigmatopora > Stigmatopora argus. The sequence continues at coordinate 21,382,317 of NC_135387.1, forward strand.
TAAAACCTCCGGAGAGTGACGCTTCTGTACATGTATGTGTTTTGTACATAGTTGAAACAATTAGCTCTTTTCACTGTGTCTCACCATTTTTTTATGGCAATATCTTTAAGCTTCACTTTGGCATTCATACCCAGTGCCGTGGACGAAGAATCCACGCCCCCTTGTCCAAGTACTTGACGTCATGTTGATAGTCATTTCACTGGAGAGATGCAGTCCCGCGTCTCCCTGGAGCGGCCACCTTTTTGCAGCATTGTTCCTCGTAAAGTCTTTAAAGTCTTCTCGTTAGTGCTTTGCCACTAACCAATGTTGTGCTAGTTTGTAGAGCCCCTTCGTCTTTCTACAGCTGGTCCATAAAAGGCCATTTCACAGTTTAATCCCAAGCAGCAATCTTGTTTAGAGACGGGGTGCGAGACTTTGAAAGCTCTGAAGGGCCATTCACTCCAGCCAGATGCTAGACCAGAGTTTCCTTGTTTTCCATTCTTTTGTACTCGGAAGCTTTTCAAGCTTCTACTCATTTGCATCTTGCTCGCTTGACTTCAGCTGCACTACATGCAAAAATTTCTGATGATCAGGAAACACTGCACTAGCTCAGATTGACCAGCTTTTTATGGCATGCAGCTAACACGGCTATCGCAGAGCTAAAACTGTCTCTTCGAAGAATATAGTTGTCGCAGCGATAAGACAAAGGATACTTTAGAGAAAGCCGGAAAAACAATGAGCGCAGGAAGCTTGTGATATGACACTTGTGAACGTCCCATGTACTACTTACATTTAATAGAGAGCATCTGATGTTAGCTGTGATAGTGACCGATAGCCTGGTAAGGGCCACATGGCTGGCTGGGGTAAAGGCCGCTCGTTGCCACTCAGGGCCTCAGGGCTGTCCTTGACCTTTGACATTTTGATCAACAACCTTAGGTCCAGGAGAGGCTTGAGTATCCGGACAATGGATGCCAAGATACAGGTCAATGAGGAAAGAGTATCCTGCATTTAGTTACAAGTGATTTACAAGGTTTTCGTGTGAACAGGCATTTTGTTGAAGAAATACTCTGTGGAGGATACTTTTTCCATGACTGGCCCCCTTGCTTTTTCTCTGTCTGTCCCTTTCCTACACCCTCACAGGCTGTTTTTGTCTGGCAATTCAGCCTCTGGACTCCGGGGAAAGTAGACGGTGGCCTTGTGTTCCTCGTAGCGGTCGATGTGCTTGAGGTGAACCACCATGTGCAGGGCGTAAGCCAAGACCAGGAGCAGTATCAGAGACGTCACCAGGCCCATTAGGATAGCCGGCGTTAGGAAAGTGGCACAGTCACTCGCCGACGCAAACTTATCCGACTGCACGTTGAAGGCTTGAATCTGGAAAAGATGTCAGAAAGACGAGATTAGGTGGAATTAAAGAGGACAAGTGGCTCTTACTGGGTTTAGTACACACAGGTTGAGACAGCCAAGCAGATGGCCTAGCCCACTGAGTACAGACAGACCCACAGACTGCCAAACATACGGTAGAGCAGACTGATGAAACACCAAAGGAAATGTTTGGCAAACATGCATATATACAGAAGTACAAAAAAAAAAATAAGGATGAAAATCATAACAACGAACGCTAAGATCATATTGAAATCTCAATATTTCAGATATCAATGAGGCCTGCCTGACTGAGAAAAGTATTCATCAGGGGGCATTCTGATACCTAAATGTGTTGTTGTTGTTGTTGTTGTTGTTGTTGTTGTTTTTTAAACGAATTGAAATTGATTAGCTTCACAAATACATAAATGAATTTGTACTGAAGAATTTTTTTTTTTTTAAATGCAAGCATCAAAAAGGATTTTTCTGCAGTGTGAAAAGCGGCAAGATTAGTATCATTTTTTTTCTCAACAAAGTTATCCCAATCAGGACCAGAGAAACCAGTCTGCTTCACTAAATGAACAGAAAATAACTAATGACTGACAATGTTAGTACCCTAAAGTAGCTACGCCCAAACCCTCTTTTTGAAAATGTACCTGGAAATCGGTGAAAGTGATGTGCCAGTTGGCGGACGTGTCAGTGTGCGAGCTGGGCACCAGTAGAGTGTCATATTTGTGCAGACTGCTGACATGCTGGCAGTGGTAGGACGATGTGGCCGGAGCGTAAACCTCGCTGGCGTTGAACGTGGCCTCTTGAGTCCAGTTGTAGTGGATGTGCACGCTGTCCAGGGTGAACCAGTTTTGGCCTGCTGCCTCGTAGAAGGTGTTTGACATTTGGAGCCTAGGGAAGATATTTGATATTTTATCTGCCGATATTTATTGAATCAGTCATACATAGATGTGCATATGATTTTGAATGCTTGTTTGTCTATGCGCCCCGGATGATTGGCTTTTGGGCTTCAAACTGGGTTAAGGTCCAACGTCCACCATGGCCATAAACAGAACGTACTGGAAAATAGGTGGGCTTCAAACTGTTTCCAAATTAAACAAAAAAAATCTTTCTATCCCTTTAGTGGAATTAAATGGTTATTTACGCTCCATGGGTTCTGTTCGTGAGAAAATTAGGTTATTGATGGGATTGTGCGTAAAAGGTATTGATTGTTGAAACCATTTTATGTAAGAATGCAAAAAGTACCTGATTACTAGACCTCGCAAGTCTTCCACATCACCAAACTTTAATGAAAGCCTGCAGAAAAACAACATTTAAATGTATTATTTGAACGAGAAATACTCCAACACTTCCTGATCCTACAATATACCATTGAAATGACTCCTCTATTAAAAACATCACCTTTCCAAATGCAAAAAAATGTAGTGTTCAAGTTTCAAAATATTGATTGATACGTTGGTTAGTTTGAACACAAATCCGAAAACAAAGACAAATGCAAATTGTTTTTGGCTTTTTTTGTCATAAGAGAGGAGAAGGAGATGTAGCTTTATGACTTCAAGTTCCAAGCTACTTACGTGGCCTTTTCCTTGGTGCAAATCGAGCCTTTGGTGTCCAAAGGGGAGTTTGGACTGAACACTCTCTCGGTGAGATCAATGAAGGTATGGTTCCTGTAGCGGATAGCCAAACGCTTTGCCTTGAACAGAATGCAAGTCTTTCCATTGTAGGACACACTCAAGGGTCCATAAGGTCCCATCAGTGATTGCAGAAGCTTCCTCTTGCTGTGAGACATCCCTGCATGATGCCACTTGAAAGGCTGGTAGCGAGAAAAAAAAAACATAGACATACAGTATTTTTTTTGTTTAATTTGAGATATTTTTCATATTATATTAAAAGTGGGCAACCCGGCGGGTGAGGGCTTAGCGCGTCGGCCTCACAGTGGGGTTCAAATCCAGGTCGGCCCACCTGTGTGAAGTTTGCATGTTCTCCCCGGGCCTGCGTGGGTTTTCTCTGGGAACTCTGGTTTCCTCCCACATCCCAAAGACATGCATGGTAGGATGATTGGACACTCTAAATTGCCCGTAGGTATGAGTGTGAGCGTGAATGGTCGTTTGTCTCCTTGTGCCCTGCGATTGGATGGCCACCAATTCAGGGTGTCCCCCGCCTCTGGCCCAAAGTCAGCTGGGATGGGCTCCAGCATCCCTCGCGACACTAGTGAGGATGAAGCGGTTCAGAAAATGAGATGAGACAATAAAAGTGTGTTTCTAAAAGGTAGATAAGGCCTACTAAATAATCTTTACATAAAATAGAATACATGCTGAAATACTGACTTAAGAGGTAGTTATGGCTACTGCTAATAAAAATATCTAAGTACAAAACTCGTCTTAACACACTTTTCCCGCTAGGGGGAAACACTGATTAAGTCTGTTGGTTCCTTTTCACACCTGAATTTATCATATCGGGATATTATCGTCAGTATGTCGTGTTATATTTTAATGTTTCCTGCGACCCTTGTGAGGATAAGTGCTTCAATAAATGAATGAAAGAATTTTAATGTTTCAAATGTCTGATGTGCATGAACTAATAACGTGTAATAACTAATAAATAGTGTAGTTAACATTTTGAGATCCACAACAATTATGCTTTATTGTGTCATGAATATTTAGTGAAGGAGGAGGCAAGTACAATCTAAACTAGGCAGTCGAGTGGCCAGTAAATTTATAAAGGGTAGGAGGACGGTAAAAGGATTGCACAGGGGGGCTGGTGTCGCCATTGCCCGTGCTTACATGCTTTTTAATATAGGTGATATAAAATAAGGCCAGAATTGGATTTTATTTGGACTCCTAAATAACATCGCTAAGATTCTGCACAGAAAAATGCGAGCGATGTAGCCAAGAGTTTCATATGAGTCTGTCACGAGCAGATGTGTGCTATGACATGATGTACAGAATATACCCGGAGATGTACCATCTTTAATCTCTTTCCTCTGAGGTCACATTACATTGGAAGGAATTTGTGCTAATCCAACAGCCTTTTACAAGACATTTATTTCTGGTGACTTTTTCAGTCACTGAGAGTTGTCCTAAAGGATAAAACTGTATTTTCATACAACATTTTGAAAAATATATTGGAAAACAGCCAGAAAAACAAAACAATATTGGATCCTTTAATCTCTTGTTGTATATAAGTATGTCTGGCTCCATCAGCAGTATATGGTCACACAAATGTGTCATTTGGAATGATAGTTTGTGTGCGTGCATATGTGTTTTCCTCTGGTGACTGTGACACCAAGGAAGAGTCTCACCTCCAAGGTCATGCACCGTGGCAGAGTGCTCTGTTTGCTTTTTATACACATGCAAGAAGTGTGTGCATAAGTGTGATTTGCAGCTGAAGACAGAGAGATTCAATCCGAGAGAGGTGTGCGTGCATACCTGCAGAATTCTCCTGAGTGGGTTTTCATCTTCAGGCATCAAATTAACTTCTTCGCTTTCTAAGCCATATTCACCTTCCTGACCTGCAAACATGTGGTTTTACAGGGAAAACATTTATTAGCACACATATCAGGATGATTGCAACGCTATTATGCAATGTAATAATTCAGGTTAAGACCTTTTCACACAAAAACATGGATACCACTGACATAGTTACACACACACAAATAGAAACAGCCTACACCTCCATGCTAAAGTACTCTCTATTTTCAGTTGTTTTGCGTCATCACTGTGACTCATAAGTGGGTGTTTTTTGCATTTGTTTGTTTTTTGCAGTCACTCTATTATTCAGTATTACAAATATCCACATTTGGTTGCATCATAAAATCATCTAAATTGGAATGTTGTTAATCCGCCTTTTGAACGTAGAACCTAAACATAGCCCTATATTTGAAAGACTAGGAGTGCATAAATAACACAGACATCCCACTTCTGTTCGCATTACAGCGAAGCAAAGATGCGTCCTAGGAACAAAATGCATTTGTCAGCATAGTGACTTGATTGAATCAGGCCTTCTATCACGCCATGTTTGTCACTTACTTGAAGTGACTCTTGTGGCTTGTTTGGGGTTCTCTCTGCTGTGGAGAAAAGAGTAGAAAACAAAAGATTGTGAGCACACAGCCAGAATTGATACATGGAAGTCTAACAGAAAATAATGATTATTTTGGACACAATCATTTTTTCAGGACTAATATACAGTGCCTAAGGCAATCAGAAATTCTTTTTCATATGAGCACTATAAAGAAATGTAATGAATCTGCAAAAAACAAATTTAGTTTTGCTTTATTGTATGTGACGATTGCAGTCTCTCGTGAACTGCTCATCACCAAAATGGTACTGACCCACATATTGCCGCAACTCGAGTAACAGACATTTCCTTCACGTGTGTGTCTGAGACTAGCATCTGCTTGACACTCATTCCGGCTCAGTGTTGAACTGCCTTAGTGAATCTAATCCAGTTCCTTTTAACAGTCCAATCAAAGACGTCATAGGGCAGAAATTGGCTTACTGGGCAGCACGGGTGGGTGGGCTTGTTCTACTTTAAGGGTGGCTTTGCTCTAACGCTCTAACACTGTGGTCTTTGCTGGCCTGTCAGTGATTATCAGGGATGCTAACTATAATCCTCACACAATAGCTTGTTATAATTGACCCTGTAAAGGTAAACCTAAGACCTTCTGCAGGTAGCATGACAGTTGCAGTCTTCCATTTGTGTTGAAATACTTTTCCACTTGCAATGTTTATTTCTAAAACAACAATACAATAATAGACATTAGTTGTACATAAATTATGTATTTAAAAAAAGATTTGTTGGAGCATAAGCGATTTGGAAAATGAATGAATGAAAAGACAGGTATTGTATAAGCATTACTCAAAACAAATAGGCATTGTTACGTTCTAAAACTGAATGATTTATCAATAGTGGATTTACTGTGCCGTTATCGGGGATTAAATTTTCAATAGCATCTATATTTATTTTGTATATTTGAAAATGACAAGTTAAGAAATATAAGATGAAGACTTTGGTATGGAAAAAAATAAGTTTAAAGGAATTAGAGGCACGTGACAAAGTGCGTGGAATACTTATAAATACGGGTGTTAAAATCTTCCAGAGAGAAATAATAATTTGCCTAATATATTCAAGTAATAATTCATTAAAACAAAGATAATTATACAAAACAGTGGTATGCAGTCATTCATAAATAAAGGCAAGCACCAGGATTTATTTTGTTGCATCAAAATGCATCTAGAGTTCTTTTTTATTTATTACTCCATTCATGTATTGCTCTGAGATCAAGATGAGAATTTGAAGGGGCATGGCTGTGTTTTTGTCACATTCATGGAGAAGAAAATCTACTGACGACATTTAGATGTTCAGCCCATTTTTAGGTGTTTGTTGGTGCCCAAAGGTTTTTTTCCTTGGCTGCTGCATCCAACTGCTTTGCAAAATGGCTCAGACACAGTTGACATGATTACACCAAACACACACACACACACACACACACACACACACACGCAAACTAAAGAAGAGTTTGCTGATGAACGTGGGTTAATTTGGTGCTTTCCTCCGCTTTTCATTGTGTAAGTTTTTACATATACGTAATGCTTTAATTTAAGTACATAGGACAGGTTTTGCAATTTAAAAATAAATAAAGTTCAAACTTTGTTTTAATCTTTGTTTCACAGAGTTTCCACATACAACTGGAAGATTTAAGAACAAACATTGTGGAAGCAAGGTTGGACCTTTTGAAAATTACAGCAAACAGTACCACAGGTTGCCAAATGTATTTATATACAAGTCCCAGCAGTCTGGAGCAGGTAACCACCCATCTGGTGCAGCTTCCACCTGGTCAATGTTGTGCAGTTGAGTGCCAGGTGGATTAGGATTAGTCGAGAACACAGGCCAGGTCGACTGGAGCCCGACCACAGAGAAACGAAGGCCACCAGCAAGATGAAGAGCTTAACAAAATTATAGATTGATGAAGTCAAATATCCAGTATCCTATCTAGCTCTAGTATTAATTGACCATTTGTAAAACGATTACATTTGAATGGGGAAAAGCAAATAAAACATGACTAAAATATCCAGTTATGTCCATTCCCTCCTGAACCTCAACCATAATAGACAGAAATCATCATTCCAGACAAAGCCAAATAATTCGCTACTGGCAGTGCATTGACTGATAGAATTTCAAATTTTCAGGTAGTTATGTTTTGAAGTGAGTCTGGGTGAGAGAAAGAGCTTGACTGATAGATCCGCTTCTTGCTAAAACTAATGCAAAGATTAAGCCAACTAGAGTTTCTTGGTTTGAGTAACCAAACGACATGAATCAGTTTCCCAGCTTCTCTCTTTAAAGAAAATCAACCTGAACCATGCCAAAACAAGAGCAGGGCCATAGCTTAACTGCTGTACGTAGCTCATTTTGTTTAAAAGAAAACAAAGGCCTGGACAATTGGAAGAGAAATGGGCAAATATAAAACAGTCGTTTGCACATGCAACATTACTCGGGCTCCATCCGTCAGCCCTACCCAGGCCTCAGCTGGCAAAGAGGGACCGGAGGAGCGCACAAGTGTTAGCTAAAGCCCTTGCATTTGTTCCTGTGCCAGTTTAGCGAGGTCAGCAAGCCGGGACTGCTGCGGCCGTGTCATAGGCTGAGCCTGTCACACGGTGCCTGAGTGCTGAACATGCCCTTTTATATAATCAACACATTTCTGATTAAATTCCACAAAACACAAGCTCTCTGTTGGGAAACAACCATTCTATGACCTTGTTTGAGTCATTTGAGTTAGTGTGTTAAACATACAGAATTGTTGCAAACAATCCGTGTTGAACTAACTCACGTTTTACAGTGCACTGAACATCGACATAGATCTCCTGCTGAAGCGCAACTCCCTTGGGTGACACTATTTGGCTCACTACAACACGACGAAACAGTTCAGACTTCAACAGACGTCCAATCGTATCATTTGAAAAAACAAAATGCATTAAAAAGTCACTTGTTAATAGTTTGTCATACACACTACATACCTGGGCACTTTCAATTCATTGTATTTAATTGATCCCATAGCTGAATACATTTTCTAAATGCTGAACTCAGCCGAAAGCAATATTAATTCTTACGAGCACAGTCAGTCCAAGCATCAGCATCACACCAGTTCTCTGCATCGTCTGTTCATGTCATCGTAATCAGATTATATTTGCTTCCTCTGCGTTATTCTAATTCCTGCTGAAGGTCTTGCAATGTTCGGTTCATTCATTTAATTACAATTTTGTACCAATCGCAATGGTTTAGCACAAATGACAAAACGAAGAAGCACTCAAAGATGTGTGTGTGCAATAACATTATATGGAGCCAAGCTTTAGGACATTTAGCTGAATTGCAATATAAGGTCTTTAAATTGAAGATTTTATGCATTATTTTCACTTTCAAGAAGAAGATTCAAGGTCACTTTAAGTCTCTCACTGGCATTCCTAGATTATCATCAGGTGGAACAAATGACAAGGTCAGTAATAAATCTTATGAATTTCCTGAATAGGGGTTTTCCATTCAAATTTTATTTGATGTATTCAGAAAGAAGTCAAATAATCAAAGGTAATTCCTGGATCCATACCTTTTATTCAAATCATCGCCACAATTAAATGCTTTCTTTCTCAACCATAAATCAACATAATTTGCAATAAATAAAAAAGGCTTTCTTTATCCCACACCAGGTAAATACTGGCTGGCCTATTAATAGATTTGTAAAGGAAGATTAAATGGAGATGTTGCTCATTCCTATTATAATTTTTATGTAAATGTAACTACAGCTTCTAAATGATCTGCAAGTCAAGTGTGTAAATGGATAACCACTTCATATGCCTCTGAAATCAAAGGAGATTTGGCAGAGTAAACTCATGACTTATTGGTTTCTAAATCAATAAAAACTTTTTATAGTATTAGAATGTAAGACAGATTACTTGCACTGCCAGCTGTTGTACTTTGGATGACGTTTTCAATAATCATTGAGATGACCTCCGGAAATCCCAAATTGTCTGCACATAATCGGTTTCTATATTTAGGTCAGTGTGACAATATGTGAAAGTTTAGGCATACGTTTGAGCACATGGTCACATCACAACTCCACACTCCGATTAGACGGCAAAATGTGGCTTAACACTTAATCTTGATGCAGCATCAGCTGGTTGCCCTGCTTAGCAACCAAGGGCGCGGAAAAATAAGTCTGCATTTACAGGTCATATGGTACACACATGTAAAAGTTTCAATTTCTTTAGGGGAATCCCAGGAATATAATTGGGTTCTAGTTCAAGAAATGAGGTGACCCAACATTATAAATAATTACTCATGTTTTTTTTGTTTTTTTAGGAAGAAAATGTGTTCTGTAGTGTTAGATTAATGTTCATAATTTTATTAGTGGGAAACACACAAAATCTGTAAAAATTATGGATAAAAGAGTATGTATACAATTATATCATGTCATATTTTCTTCATTTCTGTAATATAATCCATTTGGTAGAAGTCATTTTATGTGTATCCTTTTTTGAAAATATTTAAATACAAAATTTTGTTTTGAGATGTTGATAGATTGTCAATTTACTGTTTCATATATTTTAGCTCCACTATGTGTTTAGTTGTAGTTTTTGCTGTGATATTTTAGTTTTTTGAAACTGAACGTATATCATAGATTAGATGGTATGCAGATACTAAGTGATAAAAATCTGTAAAATATGTTAATACTGTAGTTAATAAAGTATGAGATGATTTTTCCAAGTTGTTTTTTTAAGGGAGCATAAAAGGTTGCTCTTATATAACAACATGTAGGAGTGTGTTAGAACTGAAAATACATATTTCTGCTACTCAAAGATATAAAATATTACATTATTAAGGTTATTTAGAAAGTTTGATGTGCAGTCCCTGGGAACAGGCCCCTTAGAACAAAATGATGTTGGCTTTTGCCATCATCATCATCATCATCATCATCATCATCATCATCATCATCATCATCATCATCATCATCATCATCATCATCATCATCATGATCATCATCATCATCATCATCATCATCATGACTGTTATAGTTAAATACAATTTCAATGACCAAAAACGAATGATATTCTTGTCTGCTCTGAAAATATTCATAATATGAAAGGAATCATTGAATAATTAACTTAATATACATCAAGTGAATGTTGTTTCATTGTCTAACTGTTATTTTGAAGCCTTAACTAAAAGTACCTGATATACGACCGAATCTAATCTCCAAATTGGAAAATCAAGGCAATCCCTCTCTCCATTTGTTTTATCTACCGCTTGTGCTATTCAGAGAATAAGGAGCAAGGGCTTATCCCAGATGAGCAAACCCCCTGCTGTGAGCATATATTCAGATTGGGAAAAGGGCAGTGAGTAAATTGGTTTGCAGCAGGATAAAATGGTACTGTGACGTCAGCCTTCCCAACAAATACAAGAGTTGAAATTCTCTTGGTCCGTAGTGGGACTCAAACGGTGACCCTCCACTTACAAAGCTCAAGTCCCCTCAGATCTGATACTGCTGGCTTTGACCTATTGTGCGCCTGTATTTATTGTCTATATGACCCTTTTTGCTGGCGAATGCCATGGTGTCAATTGTTCTTCCCAGAACGAAACATTTGACTAGAAGCATTTTCAGCAGAGATAATTCTCGACAACTATCACACGTAGCATCACATAGTTGTAAAAGCCTAGCATGGCTTTGCTTCAGTAATATTGGTTACGTGTACGATGACTCGGTGACCAAGCAAGGCCCCGAAGCTGTCAGTTCAATATCCCAATCTAGTGCGCGCTGAATGTTTGATCCAGATTTGACCTGCAGGACTGCAACACACAGACACGTCTGGCAGCAATTCCCTTCGCCAATCTCCCCTTCTCTCACTCGGTCAGCCCCTCCGCCGCCACCCCTCCCTCTCTCTCAATGACTGCATCAGTAAATTGACTCCAGCAGACCACCCCTGATGTATCCTCTCCTCCCTGGACCATTCTTGTTTACCTTCCCTCCATGCCCCAATCTCCCCTCTTGGTATGGCACCCCCCAACCTCTTGCTAGCCCCCAGTCTAATTTCATGTCCTCTTTTCAGAGCAACACTCCCTTACATAGACAACAGTGATCGATGAGTGGCGTCTGATGCAGTCCCCAAGACCGAGGCAAACAAAGGCTCGCAGTGCAGCCTTTTCCCAAACACTAGCCGCGTCCACTGTTTATGAGCCAGCCAAGGTGAGACGGAATGGCAAGACAAAGGGGAGGAAAACAGAGGAAGGAAGGAACCTTGCATCCCCACCACGTAGAGACCGCGATATGCGCGCACACGCACATACCTATGGTCCTCCTAGCGATGGAGAGGAGAATGGCTTTACCTTCTGTCCAAGATTTCAGGCACTTCATCGTAGGTGAGTCCCGGCCCCTGCTCTTCCTCGGAGAGAGTCAGGGCAGGCCGGCTGAGAGCAGACAGCAAGGCGATGGAGCACAGGAGGAATGCGTGTGCGGCCATTGAGACAATGAGAGGAGACTGGCGCTGCTGGAGCGCCGCTTCATAATCTGCTCTCCAAGCGGCGCCTGGCTCCCAGCTCCGGTGAGGGGCACTCGTCGTGGCCAATCAGCGGCAAGCGGAGAGCAGCAGCGTGCGTCACACTTGGCTCGTTGCATCCTCCTCCCCTTCCTCTGCTTGTCTCTCTGCTCCTTTCACGCATTTCACCCTCCCACATCGACTCCCGTGCTCTCCATCCACTCTGCCTCTGGCGTCTACACAGGTAGCTGCAGGCCAGTTCCACATATAGGAAGCGTCTCGCTGTATTTCACATCCCGTCATACCTCGGCTGCCTCCAATGTCATCCTCACGTCTGAGGCACTAGAGCAAGCACACACGGAAACCTCAGAAAGCCAAGGTCAGATCACTGGGGGAGATTGGAGGATGTTGTCAAGAAAGGGGGGGAAAAAGCAGAGCCACGACTACATGACCTAGATCTCCAGTGCGCTGCCACAACAGCAGAATTAATCCACTTGATCTATGCGTTGTTGTGAGCACCGCCACGCGAGAGCCTGCAGCTGTGGAAATTGTCCACTGAGGCTGCAAATATGGATGACAGAAGCAGCTGAGCAGCAGTGGGACAAGGCAGGAGTAAAGGTCCAACCCCCGATGACCCAGGCCACTGTTTCGATATCCGCCTAAGAGTTCATCTGGTGTGAGTTCGCCAACAATGCAACTCATCAGATGAGACTCACCGTTCATTGTTGCGCTTTTCCATAATAAATTAGCAAAATATCAAGAGTGGTTATATAACAAAATGTTGTGACCTACTATTGTGGGAGATTTTCTCATCGATGCATGGCAAGTGAGTCACACTGACTCCGTCTGTCGTTCTCTCTCAAATGCGACGCATCATTTATCATTTGAACGCACGTATGTAATCGAGATGCACAACTTTCAGATATCACCATCTTGTGCACACATTTCCAGAAATAGACACACATTACATATACACACATATATACAGTTGTGGTCAAAAGTTTACATACACTTGTGAAGAACATAATGTCATGGCTCTCTTGAGTTTCCAGTTATTTCTACAACTCTGATTTTTCTCTGATAGAGTGTTTGGAACAGATACTTCTTTGTCACAAAAACATTCATGAAGTTTGGTTCTTTTATGACTTTATTATGGGTGAACAGAAAAAAGTGATCAAAGCTGCTGGGTCAAAAATATACATACAGCAGCGCTAATATTTGGTAACATGTCCCTTGGCAATTTTCACTTCAATTAGGCGCTTTTGGTAGCCATCCACAAGCTTCTGGCAAGCTTCTGGTTGAATCTTTGACCACTCATCTTGACAGAATTGGTTCAGTTCAATTTGATGGCTTTCTGACATTGACTTGTTTCTTCATCATTGTCCACAAGTTCTCAATGGGGTTTAAGTCAGGACATTGGGAAGGCCATTCGAAAACCTTAATTCTAGCCTAATTTAGCCATTCCATTACCACTTTTGATGTGTGTTTGGGGTCATTGTCCTGTTGGAACACCCAACTGCGCCCAAGACCCAATCTTCGGGCTGATGACTTTAGGTTATCTTGAAGAATTTGAAGGTGATCCTCCTTCTTCATTATCCCATTTACTCTCTGTAAAGCACCAGTTCCATTGGGAGCTAAACACCCCCACAGCATAATACTACCACCACCGTGCTTGACGGTAGGCATGGTGTACTTGGGGTTAAAGGCCTCACCTTTTCTCCTCCAAACATATTGCTGGGCATAGTGCCCAAACAGCTCGATTTTTGTTTCGTCTGACCACAGAACTTTCCTCCAGATGATCTTATCTTTGTCCATGTGATCAGCAGCAAACTTCAGTCGAGCCTTAAGTTGCCGCTTTTGGAGCAAAGGCTTCCTTCTTGCATGGCAGCCTGTGTTCCAGCAGCTTCTAATTCTTGGCAGATCTGCTTTTTGGTGATTCTCGGTTGAATCTTCACCCTCCTGACCAATTTTCTCTCAGCAGCAGGTGATAGCTTGCGTTTTCTTCCTGATCGTGGCAGTGACAAAACAGTGCCATGCACTTTATACTTACAAACAATGGTTTGCACTGTTGCTCTTGGGACCTGCAGCTGCTTTGAAATGGCTCCAAGTGACTTTCCTGACTTGTTGGAGTCAAGGATTCGCTTTTTCAGATCCATGCTGAGCTCCTTTGACTTTCCCATTGTAGCGTTTGTGGGACTTTGCATCCAATGAGCCCTATTTAAATGGCCTCAGAGAAGTCACCAGCTGTAGTTACTCATAATCACTCACAAGAAGTTAAGAGGCCATGCTATGAAGCTCATTTCACTGACAACTTTCTAAGTCACCAAAATTGCTAATTCGTGTTGCTATATGTATGTTTTTGACCCAGCAGATTTGATCACTTTTTCTGTTAACCCATAATAAAGTCATAAAAAAACCAAACTTCATGAATGTTTTTGTGACAAAGAAGTATGTGTTCCAATCACTCTATCAGAGAAAAATTAGATTTTTTTGTAGATTTTTGTTGTAGTTTGTTGTTACTGTGTGACTGTTTTGTAATTCGATTGACATGTAGCAGCTAGCACAAAACTACAAAGCTAGATATGGTTATCAATTGATTTGAGAGCCAAATTCATTTTCAACCTTTTTATTTTTGACATGGCCATTATTTCTAAGAACCTCTAAGGAAACATTTAGGCCAGGTGTATCAAAGGATGTCATGAAATCAAGACCAGTTTGTGCGTTAAGACACTGGGGTGTTACAGAGTCCACGGTGGGTCAACCGTGTCTCACGGGGCTCACAGTAACCGGAAGTGACTAAAGGCTGTCTCAGCGTGCCGCAGTCACTTCAACAGGCCAGTGTGTCAGTCTGCTGCAGGGAAAGTGCAAACTAGACCGTCACTGCTGTCAGGGCAGATTGACATAAGAACCACTCGCAAACACCCAGGTGGAATGAAGATTTCCCCCATGGATTACAATAGAAATGTTTGCGTGTTAACAACTGAATTCCTATGCAGTGACTATCATTTGTTTGTAGTTGTTTGTGAGGTACCTAGGTTACACTTGTTGACCCAAATTTGTGTTTAGCCCTCTGCTTAGTGAGTCACGCAGCATTTGCGATTATGAAACAGATCGAACATAAAAGGCCGCAGGGGTCGCTGTCTATTTATAGGTATGATCTCATATCTAACTTTTTTTTTTTCAAATCCTGCTCTTCTGACCACACAGAACACTTATGCTCGCAGTGATGTAACAGGTTTGTGCAGTTTCACAGCAATGTGTTCATCGTAATACAGGCGTGCTAATCTTCTAGTGGCCAGTTGTCATCAGTACTTAGATGGTGTGGGCGGTTTAACGTGTCGAAGTGTGTTCACACAGCGTATGTGCAACTGTACAAAAGTTTTATTGGAGATGGTGGAAGTTTAACAGGGAATCGACCCAATTGCAGGGAAGACTGACAGAAACAAGGGCTGGGTGCTCTTTAATAAATGTTATGAACTACTTCACCAAACAAAATTCTACAAGACAAAACTTGGGGCAATGTGAAAAGCAACAAATAAAGTAGCAAAAAACAAACTTACGTGGGGAAACCCAAGAAGCAGCAGGGCAAGGAGGTGATAACTTAAGAAGGACAAATCCAGACAACATGACATTGGGAAGACAATGAGAAAGGGTTTAAAAGGGCAGCAAAGGGTTGACGAGAGAAAGAATAACAGGTGGGTGACACGAAAGGCATCGGATTGGCTGAGATACAAGAGATCACAACAGGTGAACTCAATGGGAAATCACAAATATAAGCCACGCAGAGGGTGAAAACCAAAGATAATCAAAACCCACAAAACTCAACCCAAAAAGAGCCCAAACAGTAACATTGATGTTATTGCTATGGGTCCAGTTAAGTTCAAAACACAACACAATTAAGATTGTTTTGAATTGTAGCATTATCCATCAATTGCTAACTATTTATGCAATGCACGCACGTACAGACAAACTACACATGCTAACTGCAACGGAATCATTCTTTATTTGCTCCAGTGGGCAGTGTCAATTTAGGAGCTGCATCAAACAAGGCTTTTACCAGGATAATAATTCTGTTACATCAATGTCACAGAAAGTGAGTTATTATGGTTGTATGTACAAAGTCTACAGTGAAGCAACCCAAAATACTGTATTTGATAATAAGAGCTAAACAAAAAAACAAATACTAACAGATCAGTTTAATGTAGTGAAAGTGTACATTGCAAATGAACCACAAAAATGAACATGTAGAGTATTTCTCAAACCAAGCTTCACTTCAAATCCATCCATATAGATTTCAACAGACAGTGCAGTTGTGCCTAATGTTATAGTCTATGAGCACAGCAATGTAACTATTTCATGGTTAAAAAAAACTCTATGGTAAGCAATACAGAACAATCCGTTTTTTTTAATTTGCAATTAATGCTGCAAAGCTGGCATAAGATCGTATATTTAAAAAAAAAGGATTGTATGAATAATTGATCACCAAATGGTGCTAAAAGCTAACAGATATATTTCATACATATACTGGATTTTACTCAGTCAAGATAAATATAAAAGTATTTTTAAATACTCTTCTTGATTCGATAAATATATTTGTAGAAATCTACATGCATTAAAATGCAGCATGTTATTTTGGTTGAACCAGAAAGAGGAATGAAGGTGTATAGCTTTAAGATGGCTGGATCTATCATGTGATTCAATTGGTAGAACCTGTACGCATCTTAAAACACACATTTGATTGGATGAATTCTGTGAATGGTGAACAAATACTTAATATGCGTATCACACACACACACACACACACAGCACATTCATTCATTCCATTCTGCACCACTGCCACTTGATGAGCTCAAATTATCAAACCACCAGCATGTCCTTTGATATTAAGAATTTAGTACAATGACAATCATGGACATAGGCACAATGAGAGAAGGACGTAGTACATGTGTGAACTATTTAGCTGAAAAGCGACAAAAAAACCCTCAACATTTAAATACATTCCCAATTAGTATCTGTAACACGTACAAAATAACGGCACAACACGTAATTAAAACATAATTTCATATGATGTCTTCAGACGATTCACAATGATAGAGCAGCAATAGATACAACAAAATAATTTTTCGAACCACGCCCTCACACTGGCATTTGCACACGCACAGGTATCCTCTTGTTTAGATGTGGATACATTCAAAATGGCTGAATCAGAAAATAAACAATTCTGACTAGATTGAAATGTTCATCTTAAAAAGTTTCCATGTAATAAATTAAATCAATGAGATCTGGAAACCCACCTACACAACTAGATGTTTTGTGTTTATTCATAATAAACAAATATTCTCACTAAGGAGATACTTTCCATCTCTACAGTGTTTTTTCCCACTTTGGATACTGAACATTCTGACACTATGGACACTAGGTAGTGATGTGTCTTTGATATTATTTGCAAGGTTGCTTTTTCTATACCTAGTAAGTGAATAACCCACAATATCAAGAAACATTACTGCATATAACATGGGTATAATCAAAAACAAATCTAGCATCATGCCAAGTGGGTGATTATATGACAACCTATTAAATACTGACTCATATTCCATTCTTCTTAGGTGGTTTGATTGTCTATAAACTCAAAAGAGGCACCAAACAAAAAAAGAAAATATAAAGCTGTAAACAAATAAAGAGGTTTCTCTATAGAAATATAATCTCTATTAATCTTGATGCACACTGATATAAAACAACAATCCTGGAACGCTATGTTGTCCTCCACACAACACACAGTCTCCCTGCTTCTTTAGAATTTACCACAAGCAGGAGAGCTCAAATAAATCTCAGGTTGATACTAGTTCATAAAAGTGCTTTAAAAGAGAAGGCACAAGTTTATTTGCAGCACACCAAATGAAGTTGCAGGTAAGCAGGCTGGGTGATTTACTCACGGTCTGGGACTGGTTTGATCAAGTTCGGTTCCAAAAAAAGAAAACCAAGTGGCATCCAAAAGCTATCGGGAGCGGAGAAGTATGGTCTACCGTCAAGTCCAGTACGCATAGCCACATCGTAAAAATTAACAGAAAGAGCCATTCTGTGCTACAGGTGAGGTGCATGACCATTCATTTCATTAGCGGCCTTTGTCCGACCGAGGAGCTTCTGTTGTCATGCCCTCACGTCTTTTCACTGTAACATTTTGAAGAAAAGTTTCTTTGCTTTCTGGTATCTTTGCCCCTGCGAGGTTGTCGTTTTCACCTGAAGACGGCGAGGATCTTCTCCAATGTTGACGGTGAGGTTAGTGTAGAGAGGTTCTCGTTCTTTGGAGAGTAGTTCGTAAGTCAGGGAGTTGAGGCCGTCGGAGCGCCAGGTAAATCTGGTCCTTCTCAGGAGCTCGAATCTACAATTTTAACAAGCGATTTGATGAAGATATTGCCAAGTTTTACAGTACAGCAGACAGAGTCAGCCCCTATTTACAAAAGAGAAAATGCTGGATGGAAAATTCTGAGGTTTTCTTAGTTTTCCAAATAATGATAGAATAAATCTAAATTTTGAGCAGACATCCAAAATCCCCAGTTTCATAAATGACTGCATTTATTAAATAACTCGTGGACAATAGAATAATGAATATGAAATGAATATCATTTAACAAGCTATTACAACCACTGTACAACGTGACCAAAATCAGACAATGGAAGTGGTCGGAAATGAAGTTAACACAGTTTAAGTGCCGTTGTAAGGTTAGATAGAATTGGTATGAGTAATTTAAAAATAAAAAGCAATAACTCAGAGATTCATCTGTAAAAATAATCACCACGTGATTTTGTTATGAACCAATCACAAAAATGATTCTGCAGTAATAAACACCCGGTTATTCCAGTTTTACCTGCGTCGGTTTTCCTCATTTCCTCGGTCTCCTATATGCTTGATCATTTTGTAATGACCAATGGCCACTGGGGGGCGGACAATCTTCATCCCTGATAGACGCACTCTGGTTGTGCAGTCAACATAAAGAAAAAGTACATCATGAAAAATAAGGGAAAAACAGTCTTTAGGATTCACTTAAAACACAAGCTGCTATGACTATCATTAATATCTGAGCCAAGTAAATAACTCTCTACGGACAGGACACTATGATGGCCTTTTGGCTCACAGTACTGAGTATACTATAAATTACTTGAACGTCAAAGACAGCTGCTCAAATGATGTAAAGATGCAAATGAGTAGTTTTTTTTAGACATTTGATAATGGAGAAAATAATGTTTTGCCACAGAGAAGCACTCAGCTCACTGTGGGTCGACTGTGACGTCAGTTATACCCAGGCTCCTTTTGAATCCCTTGAACAGGATTTTAAGGAAAGCAAGTGTCAAACAGAGACGCCCCGTCCAACTGGCTTACTCGGCCATGCAAACATACCCACTCACTGAGCCAATTGAAACCCACAGCACAGCCAAAACAGTGGGTTGGTGATGTGACGATGAGACATGACTGACAAAGAAACATGCAGCAGTCAAACCATCAACACATTATAATGATGAGCAAGCAAAGCCAAAGACAACCACACGACAATTAACAATACGATTCCAACTTTTTACCTTGCCGAAATATCGTCATCCTCTCCTCCCCATCCCCAATACTGGTTAGGAAAGCCATTAATCTTCATATACTGGTCTGGAGTCAGTGCAGAAACCCCACCAAAAAATTGTGAGTACGGCAGCCTGGGAGGGGCATACAGCCAACATGAAATATTGATTATAACATCTGACGGCAAAAAAAGGTGGAGTTGAAAAATCCTAGAAGATGACCCTTTGTTAGCCTTATTGAGATTTTTTTATTTTTGCACCTACAATGACATCTTTTAAAGAGTAAATATTTGATCTATTAAGGCATTATTTTCCACAGACTTTATATACTGTATGGTGGTGAAGAACTGATTTGGCATGCTTATGGTGGCAATCTACCTGTATCTAAACTTGTCCATGGCCACAGACACGTGTGTGGGAAACTGCTGGTGGCAAGTGTATGTATTGTGGTCATTCTCTGGAAGCAGATCAACATCATGGAGGAAGACGCAGCTCCAGTCTTCATCTCGGAGAGCTTCCCGCACGCCAACGTTCAGCAATTTGGCTCGGTTGAAAGTACCGTTTCCCCACTAGAATATATTAAGATGGAGGCTATACTTCTACAAAGTATTTAAACAAAACAACAACAAAAACATTGCTGTAATGAGGTGAAAGCAACACAAAAGTATTCTTTCCCTCCATCCACAGTGAGATGATGAACAGAATAATTTTGAAAAATGCATTGCCTGACCTGCTGGACCACGTAGATACTGTAGTGGATCTGTTGCCTCTGCAGGAAAGGATGGAGGTGGTAAAGGAAAGCATGAAGGTGCGACTGCCGGTTCCGGTACGGAACTACGATGGCGGTGTGGTGCCGAGCCGCACAGTCCGGCGGACGGTAGCGTCCGCCTGGCAACACCAAGGGGTTCCTTGCTCTTATCTCTTCTAAAGTCAGCGGTGAATAAAGATGGACAGACACAGGCCCAACTGGGGAAAGGGAATTTTTGACATTATGAAACCAAAAAAACTTGCCACTATGTTGCTTTGGTAAACGCTGCCATTCGTGGATTTGTTTTACTCACCCAACAAAGGAGACACAACCTGACAATCTGCCAGCGGTGGTCCAGTCAGAGGTGGTCCGGTGCCAGAGTTCTGAGGTTGAGCCGGTGGGGCTCGGAGAAGACTGAGGTTGGTGTAGACGTCGTGGGCTCGTGAGTAATCAAATTCTGGCTCTATGTTGTGAACTAGAACAGACACCAAGCCTTTGAAGCCCCCGAGGGAGAAGTAGAGCACAAAGGCAAACTGGAAGCCCAGCAGCAAGGCGAGTGTGCAATTGGAGTTCAAAGAGCGTCCGCACCATGCCATAATGAAGAAGGGTGCTGATTGCACAAGGAAGCAGGATAGGTGCTGTTAGAGGGTGGAGGTGGGGCAAGGAAAGGAAGAGGAGAAGGGGTGAGGGTGGGAAAGTGCAAGGGGGAAGGCTCAAATGTGCATGAGGAGGGTGAGCGTCCTCAGGGACAGATGGCAGTCGTGGTGAAGCTCAGTCTGGACTGCCATTGCCTCCCGGGCTCACTAAGAAAACACACACAGAGGAAGAAGACAGAGGAGTTCCTTTACCAACAGAGATTTCATATGATAATCTGTGTATTCTTACTGTGTGAGCCGAGGGGGAAGCTGTTGAATTTGGCTGCATCACCACATTAGGTGTCAGCCAATATACAATATGAGCCACTATAGCAGTGGTTCCCAAACTGGGGGGCATGCCCCCCTAGGGAGGTGTAAAGAGAATTCAAGGGGGGCGTGAAGTCATCTGCTAAAAAAATGTTTAAATAGATTATAAGAATAATAAAATCAAAGAACAAATATCAGCAGTCACTCCAACGGTCCAACCCGTTTTCTATTAACAGAGATCTGTTTTCCTGAACAATGCTAAGAAATAAATGCAATAAAATAAAATAAATTCACATGAGCAAAAGAGGAAGGGGGGGGGGGGGGGTGCGGGTCTACTGGAAGAAAGAAGGGGGGCGTCAGGTAAGATTGTTTGGGAACCACTGCACTATAGAATCAAAGTACTACCACATGCCATCCATATAGGCATGTCCAGAAAATGAATGAATGAATGAGTAAACTCTGACATGAAGTCCTATCATGTGTCCTCCACAGGCACTATGCAACAACAAAACACACACACACACGGACATTCATCAGTGTACAAGATGCAACCCATTCTGCTTTCAAACTGAGCAATGAACAATAAGCACAAATAAATGTCCCGATGGAGCGATTTGGCATTTTGGTGTGTGTATACAATACTTGGGAGGACTAAATTCTCCTATTTGAACAAGGCATGCACGAAGAAACGCCGAACACCTGCATCCATTGATCGCGCTTCTCGCAGTGAATTTTGCCATGAAGCAGCTGTGCTAAAAAGAGCGAACCGGAGAAAGCCCAGCCGCAAACAAACGGCGCAGTGGCTGGCATCCGTATTCCGGATGATTAGCTCGTCGACAGCGATCGAGCGCTCCTCTAAAACAAGTGATGTGTGTGCACTAGTAACCACGGCTGGTTGGTCACCGAGCAGCTCCTAATTCCAATGTGTTTACAAGCACGGCTCACGGAGGCTCCTGCATACTCACTCACCAGCAGCTAGCGCCTGCCTGGCTGCTGCGACATTTTGAATCCAGCCGACTATCCGCAGGCCGTGCGTGGCCAGCCTCCCACGAAGTCAAAACATCCAGCTTGTTCGCTGCTGCTGCTCGCTCCCCTCCGCCTCCCTCCCTCTCCTCTCTCCTCTTCTCCCCCCCTAATCGCTCATCATCTCTGTCGGACATGAGTTGGGCACGAGGCTCCACGTGTCACGCACGGACTTCTCGTATGATCGCCTGCTGGTCATCGAGCGAGAAACAAAGGCAGCTACCTTACACTAATGTGATGGAAGACAAAACAAGTCTTCTTTGGTGCCAAATTGCATGCAATAGGTGCACTGGATGAACAGGTACAACAATCCTGCCTCTACAGTTAGCTATACTATTCGTTTGTATTCCAGCATAATGGAATGGAATATAAATTAATGATTTGACTCGGCCCAAGAAAAGAGTGCTGTTAAAAACCTCTCTCTCTCTTTCACTCCCCCTCCTTCTCTCTCTGACTCTCTCGCTCTTTTTCTCTCTATGACTCTCTCTCTCGCTTTCTCTCACTATCTTTCTCTCACTCTCTCTCACTCACTCTCTTTCTCGCTCACTCGGGGGGTGCGTTGGTGTCCTTCTGGTTGAACAGGAGGAAGCTTATATTGCACAAAAATCTCATGTCTCCTCATAAAACAACTATATTTCTCAACCAAGAGTGAGAGGTTGGTCCCCACTGCATTTATTAATAGCATATCTTTAGCTTCCCCTAACGTTCTTCTTCTAGTCAGAATGAAGCCACACATCGACTGATGTATGACGGGAATGTTTTTATTTCCTCCAAGCATCAAACAACAACAACACCTCAACAACACAGTGAAAAACGTGTGCGTTTTCTGACTCAATTAGGAGCTGCTAAGTCTTAACCAAATTGTTGCACTTTTTATGTGTCGCAGCTGTAGCTGCAGTAGAGGTTTTATAGCCATAAAATAGTTTTTGGGGGTTGGATTGATTCGTTGAAGGCGCTACGAGAAAATGCACGGACCGCCACTGTGACATTACGTGCTGTTGATCTTGTGCACCAGACCATCATCCTCCTGTCTTGCTTCTACAAATCTGGCAAGTCTATATTAATTTCTGGGAACAGGACACATGCCATAGTTGCTTGAGGCTTAAGTTAGTCACCGGGTAGGTCCGACATGCGTTGTTGCTCTTTGGGGGCACGCACCTTTCGGTTAAGATGATGCATCTTGTGAGTTTTTGGAAATTTCCCTTTCTTTTTTTTCTTTTTTCCAAAGGAGTAGAGAATATTCCGTTCAATCTGTTCAGTTCAACAAATATCAAGATGGATATATACGGTCTGACCTGTTGTCCGCTGCGATGGTGGTCTTATTCATCACCTGGATTGTCTCCGAGCACTGTTTTCTTTTGAGGGGTCCTTTTTACTTCGCTGCCTTGTTGGACCGATGCAGAAGGAGTTGGTCGTTATTCGTGCGGGCCAACAACGCCAAGCCAACGTTCGGGAAAACGCAGGCCGTCGGATCTTCTGGAGAAAGTCGACCAATCATCTTCCCTTTTCCCGATGGCTTTGCCGTCACCATGCGAAATCTTCCATCGGACACGGGTTTCACCTCCATCCGATGAATGCTGCACTATGACGTTTTCAAAGGAGTACGCTCTCGTCGGGCGGATGGGTGATGTGTTTCACTCACTTCCCCTGCGAAACAAAAGTTTTTCACTTTAGCTGCCCCTAACGTTCTTCTCCTGGTCAGAATGAAGCCACACATCGACTGACGTATGACGGTACTCGGATGATTCGCCTAAAGACGTTTCGCCGACGGACGTTTGACAGACGGACAGGTCGCCGAATGGACGTTCCACCGAACAGTCATTCGGCCGAACGGAGGTTTCGCGGAAACGGGATTCGCACGCTTGCCCCGCCCCCGGATCGTGTGTGTACAAATTTTTCAACCTCGGCCCGCGGGCCATATACGGCCCGTTAGGATTTTTAATCCGTCCCGCCGCCAGCGTTGTCCAAATTATAGTAAAAATCAATGATTCATTTCCCTTTGCCGCTCATCACTCTCAATTTATTAGTCTACCGTCAATGGCAGCCCAGGAATAAGCACTCTTGGGCGGGCATGTCAGCCCGGGAATAAGCACTCTTGGGCGGGCAGATGTAGCAGAACCGAGCCGTGAAATGACAGCAATCGGGTCAAATTCATCCTAAAACAGCATTTAATGATTAAATACAAATACTGGAGCTCTTTGGACATTAGTTCGGCCGAACGACCGTTCGGTGGAATGTCCATTCGGCGACCTGTCCGTCTGTCAAACGTCCGTCCTTCCCAACAGCCCTCTACATTCGTCACATGACCACTGTTTCATGTCCTGATGTCATGACCGCTCTTAGTTCTGACGTCATTTCTAAACTCAAAATTGTACAACACTGTTTGCATTATGAAATATGTAGAAAGAAAGAAAACACAACTCAAAACATTGGATGGACAAAAACACCAATGGAAAACCTAAAATGGCACATATCCTCAGGGACAGCTACAATATCTCTGTGAGCAGCCTCGTGGCGCGGGTTTGATTCCCGCTGTTGGCGGTATGATTGGGAGTGTGGATTGTCGTTTGTCTCTCAGTATCTCCTACGACTGACTGGTGACCAGTCTAGGCTGTAGTCTGCCTTTCGCCCAAAGACAGCTGGGCTGGGCTGGGCTAGGCTAGGCTCCAGCACCCCTCGTAACCGACAGATGAGTGAGATTTTGAAGCTTCTGCAGAAGGAGTGTCCGATGACTCTACTTCTATAGAAAATATTTTACTTAGGGCAAGATTTCATGACATACATATTCTCTATGACAAGGGACATACAAATTCCCTGTTACAAAGATGCATCGGGAAAGTGACACCGATGATGGTGGTGATACTGATGATGTTAAAGGCTACATATAAACATATAAACAAAGGACATACATCCTATTACAAAGATGCATGGTTTTGAAACCGATGGTTGTGATGTGGATGGAAGGTATCTATGACATGGGCATGACACGGATTGAAGGTGATGTCATAGATGTGAAACATTATTTGATTACTTTTCAAGATTATTTCACAGGTGGTATGGAAGATGAATGAATGAATAACATTTAGACTGATTAAACATATGACAGAATGAACTATCACACAATCATTACCTAATATCGCATGTTTGCAGTCAATTTCTTTAAAATAAATGTGTAAAGGTTTATGCATGAAGGAAAATATCTTCCTTAACGCAGTAATCATCATACCAGCAAGACTAGTACCAAAACACAACAGCAGAACCTTGCTTGATTTGGTGTTGTTTTTTGTTGTTGTTGTTGGTCCCAGTCCTGGAATGATAAATTAACAGGTTGAAAATAAGTTGATAGTCTTGTCTCTGCAAAATGGCACATAGACAGACACCTTTGACATAATTTATTTGCATTCTGTTTTGTTGGTAATGTTCTGTGACGGTTTACACTGAAAAAAAAAGTATAAATAGCACCATTAAACTAAATAAATGGATTTAGAATTATAACAGATTCATGTGTTCAAGTATGTCTGAACTCCAACACAGACCCAATGAAATCTAGCAATAAAACAGTTCAAATCATAACAGTCATACTATGATATAATGGACTGTTTCTGAATCATTTAACGAAATTCCCCATCCCCTTGTTGGATATTTGTTCAATATGATATTAGACCCAGAGCTTGCTCTCTGGCTTTATGCAGCATTTAGAAATGTTTTTATTCACATGCAGCCATAGCTTGTCAGATTACAGAGTGGAGACAAGACAACATGTCTATCTTTTGGATTACCAAGCAGAGAGAGCGAGCAAAAACTGTGCAAAACAATGCATCAACACTACTTAATTATGCAGCGCTTAAGCGTACACAATACTTTTTATGTTCCGTAAGCAAAGCCGGTGAGTGTGTTTCTCTGAATGGGGCATGCCCCCCTACTACAGTGGCCCCTCAAGTACTATTTATACAGACAGCGAAAAATGGGTGAATGACATGGGAGAGAGTCTTGAAACAAAAAAGGATGAAAGTTTGCTTAGATCAATTTTAAAATCTGTTTACTGCTGAGAAGAGGGTACAATGTGAAGTGATCCCTAAACCCAGAAAACACGTCAATGAACCATCTAAAGTTGGATGTGAAACTGTGTTTCAGTAAATCTTGTTCTTGATTTCAAAATGGGGAAAAATAGTAAGAGCTAAGGTTGAACCCACACACCATAAATTACAAAATGTAACAAGACAAGACTATGGCAAATCTCCCATATTACAATGCTCAAAGTTATAAAAGCACTAGATGTAAAAAAAAAAAAAAATCTGTAATGTTTCTGTTGTTATTTTTCTCAACAGTAACCCTGATACAAAAAATAGGATTCAATAATAAAACATTTTGAAAAGCGACATTACGCAAGTGGGATTTTTTTTCTTCCTCTGTTTGGGCCAAGCATTCATTTCAGATAATAATTTGCTTCTTTTTTTCCCCGAATCAAAAATTTAAAACATACTTCAAGTTTTACATTAGCCATCTCTTCTATCCACTTTTTCCCCTTTTAACAAATTTAGTTATGAAAGAAAATTTCCATCATCTCAAATATTAAGAAAATGTTATTAATTTAAAATGGTTATCTTCATTTTCTTCATCCTTTGCCCAAAAAACTCTGTATCTCCGAGTAAATATTCTCCTCTACTTTTTGTAGTTTCCGAACTGGACGGCCAGTCGGTCGCTGACGCAGCGGAATGTTGCGGGCTGCACCTCCCAGTAGTTGACGGGGTTGGAAAAAAGACTGATGCCATGATAGAAAGCTCTCTTCATTCCTGCTCCCTTAGGGCAGAAGGCATTCAAATCCACCTTGGCGATGTGGTTATTATGGAGGTACACCACCTTTAGAGCAAAAGTACATATTTGTCGCACATCCTGGCAAAAAAAACAAGATGACTAAGGGTTACAGTAAAGTCACCTGTAAGTATTTCATATCTGGAAAGCCTTTGGGAACAGATGAGAGGCGATTGTTGTCCAGGTGCAGCTCTCTCAGCCTTGGTACAAAGGCAAGACTCCCGCCCTCGATGTTACGGATGTGGTTAAAACCAAGGCCCAACCTGGTAAAATAAATAAAAAAATGGGGGGGGATAGGGGTGTTAATTGTCTTCATGGCTTCACCCAGAAGTAGTTTGAAGGAAGAACAAAGTGAACAGGTACATGCTCAATAATGCACTATGTAACATCACACCATGGCCTACTTAAAATGTACTAATTTGCAGAACAGTTTGACATACATAAGTGATTGCAATCAAAACACAAAACACAGAGAAGTAACTTCAACCAAGTCACACTTATTTTGATCTAATTTATGCATGAAAAACTGAAATTCCACACAAGGTCATCTTTAGGTCATTCCGATGACCTTTCTATAGTGTTTGCTCCTTGGCCACTAGGAAGCAGTATATTACTTAAAGTCATAGTACACAGTTTGAAAGATGAAAAGGGAGGCTGTCTGAGGTAAGATGCAATAATATTTCGTTTGTATTTGTAGTAAAATGTAGTAATGCTAATTTTATTCTATGATATTGATCATTGTGTTAGCAATGTGCCTTCATAAGTCAAAATAAATGTGATTTAGTTCAGCCACAGTTGATTTTTGTGAAGTAAACTTCAACTATGATTAAATATTAAGAATGTTCATGTTTTCCAGACTGTTGCTTATTGTTGTTAATTTATCTGCCGCAATAGCCAATGCTTGTAAGTTAAATGATTTACTCGGACCTCAAGACAACAACAAAAAAACAACCACATTAAATACACTTTAGTCGGATCCCTCCTATGTCAAAGCTACACACGATATGTGACCAAAGTTAAAAACAGTAGTAAAGCATAGTGCAAGCACATATTGTGCATTTTTTGGAATGGGTTAACACTTAAAATAACAAAGAAGAATTTCATCATAAAATTGGGATTTCACACTTGTTTGTTTTGGTAGTTTATTTCTGTGCAAATTCCACAAGTGTTCGTGGGTTTGAGGTCAGAACTGCTGGCAACAGGCTATTCTATTCTTTAAATTGTTGGCAGGCTACTCTATTCTTTGGACTCTCAAATTCTGGAGGTGAAAAACCACTGCTGTGTGAGGGTAAGAAGTTCGTCTCTCTGACGGCAGGTGTTTTAATTAACATTCAAAGTTATACCAATGCTAAATTTTACCTGGATAGATTCTTATAACGTTTTAGGTCCTCTAGTTCAATGGCCTGGATCTCATTGTGGTCAAGATGAAGCTCATTGAGACTATCAGGGAGATCTGAAATAAATTTTAAAAAAAAATTGGAGACAGCAATGGCAGTTCTGCTAACAATCAGTTGCTATGCAGTTGCCACATAATTTTACTCTGTAATATTGTCACTTTTTTTTTTTACCTTTAGGCACGCCAGTCAGTCTGCTGTCCGATATACGCAAAAAGTTCAGTTTGAGACCCTTGAAAGCACCAGGCTCGAAACCACTGTTCTGGATGGGGTTGGATCCCATCTCTGAAAGATAAAAGACTTTGTGTCAAACTAAAAGCCTTGAAAGAAAAGAATAAGAGCGAGATGTGTTTCACCTATGCAGTTCATGTTGCCCAGTCCTGAGAAGGCACCAGACTGCACCTTCCTGATGCGATTCTCGTGGATCCTGATCTCGACCAGGGAGGCAGGCAGGTTTTTGGGGATAGTGGTCAGTAGATTCTTGGAGAAATAGAGTTTCTGCATGCTCTGTAGCGGGAGGAATGCCTTGGGGTGCACCTTAGAGATGTAATTGTTCCTCAGAGATAAGCCCTGTAAAAAGCAAGTTGGGTAAGTAGAAGACCCTGTCAATGGAAAAGAATGCACCCTCTACACAATGTTCAGCAAGATTATTCCCTCCACCTCCGGTATGGATAGAATTTGAGTGATAGTTATTGTATAATGAATCTTGCAGGCAAAGTATTAGGGAACAAACTCTCTCACCCACAAAGAAACAATGATGTGAGATGACTACTCCCATTTGGCCTCAGACTTAAATTTTCACACATTTTAAGATCACATAGACAAGAGGAAGGGAAAACAAGAAATAAAGCCCTCAATGTTCATGAAAGTGAAGTCAAAATAAGATTTCTAACTACACAACAAACAGAAGTCCAGGGTTTCAAAAAATGTCAATACACTGCATGTTATCTTACGTATAAATTGGTAAGGCCCTTGAAGTCATTCTCTCTTAACTCGGTGAGATGGTTGTTCTGAAGGTCCAGGAATCTTGTGTCAAGAGGAATATTCTTTGGCACCTCACTCAGTCCTGAAGACCAACAAGTATACACAGAAGGAAGAAAATTCGCCGTTAATCGCTTGTGAAACCAAGACCTTAAAAGCTGGTCCACTGTGCAAATAGTCAGGATATTTAGACCTTGTCTAAAGGAGAAAAAACAAACAAAATTGGTGAGTTTTAGACTTGTGCATTAAACCAATCATAGTGCCACATGATGTTAAATGAGCACTTTGGGGTTTTAGCCGTTATTTTTGACGAGATAGACACAACCGTAGAGATTTCTAGTAACATGCACACGGTTCATACCCAGACAAACACGTAAATGCAAATACGCCAGATGGGGACACCAGATGTTTTACGCCTGCTCTTCATTCAACCATAGACATGGAAGTACCATCAGTGCATAAAGCTTCTGTTCATGAAAAGGTAACAGCACATGTTGGCATTCGGTAGGTTGTGTATCAATGTGGGTGTGGGGAGTTTGGAACTTGACAATAAAGTGTTTGAGTCTATTAGGTGACAGATTAAATGAGTTTCTTTCACTTGAATTGGGAAGTAAGAGTGTTATCAGATATGAGCATGGTGACAGAATAAAATTAAACTCAAATCTGCCAACTGTTGAGAATTCTCCACTTCGGCCTCAACATTTGCCTGGAATGACCTTTTGGATTGTCTTGCACATTAACCACATTAAAGAAAAGCACACGTACTTCTGTAATGCGCTCAATTGCTCAAGCCGGCCACAAGTGTCGAATGCCGACCAGCGCGAGCCTCATCTGGACCGTGAGCATGATGCAAGAAGGTCATTTTGGCAGCATGTACCAGCTGTTCCATTGGGATCCAGCATTCCATTGACCACATCTACCAGCCACAGCTGTCCCCATTCAGAGTTAAGTTTAGAAATGGTTTGGGCTATAACGAGCCACACCCTCTATTCCAACATCAGGGATCGAACTTTGCAGCGCTGTCCAGTTTGGGTTCAAATGCACGCAAACTTTACTGGGAAGCAAGCAGGTTGCTTGCAGCCTTAATTTGTGAGAGCCAAGGGAGCTTGCAGAAACGTGTATATTTCAAATATTACAGATTCTTACTAGGGGAGCTGAAGATTTGTGACTGTGCCAGGGCCGCTTTAAGAAAGCATGCAACTGCAAATAACCTCAAATGTGGAATGCAGCATCAAAGCTGACAACCCTTAAAGACAAAGTTGAATAAATATTCAAGAAGCACACAGATAAAATGAATCGCACAGCGACCCAAAACCGCAGATTACACTTGTAAAGCCACGCCGCTCAAAAGCTTCACACGCACTGATAAATCTGGCAGCCGGTCAAAGCCCAGCACCCCTCCAGACAAATACTTTACATCTCGTGGAGATGCACACCGAGAGGAGACAGACGCCACTGCCGAACACACATCTGTTCTAAATAAGCATTCAGGAAATTATATGCTTCCACATTTATCCTCCACAGAAGCAGTAGCGTTCAACAGTAAATACAGTGAGTTTGCAAAGTGATGAATCAACAAAACCATTATGTCTAAAGAGAAAGTATAGGTGTAAGTTGAGGGACCTCACACCTGTAAATATGCAGATCTCATATTTGGTCAAATCTGAATATGGTATTGAATTGCTTGAAAATCAACTTTAATGGAGTTTTGCACATAAATAACATTATAACATAAATAAAACTATATTGGTGTCTTTTCAATTGGAATTCATACAAGACGGCGGGGGAAGTATCGATTGAGTAAGTACCTGAGTCACATGTGACTTGAGATCCCACCTAAAGTAACTATTCAACCACACACACAAAAGTTACATATTTTAGGTGATTTTAAGTGTTAGTGAAGTTGTTTGTACGTGGGTATGACAACTGTAACATGCACATTACTATAAATTAAGCCTGCCTAGATTGTCAATAAACCTGATTATATTCATCCAAATTTAGAGGGGGAAGACACATTTTAAATTTAAAATGAGATAATCTTAACAAACAAGACGTCCATTAGGATTTGATGTTTTTCTTTCTGAAACTGTTAATAGACATTTTCTTGCAAGACCCATTTGCCCAAGACAAGAAATAGGTCATCTCCTCCCATAATATTTTGTATACATTATTTGTTATTTATTCAAGAACATAGTGATTTTCTCCCCACTACCTATAATCCTTCTCAATGCATCAACTTCTTTGGTTGTCATCACAGCTTGCAAAACAAACTTTTACTGAGTATCTACATCTGCAACTTGGAACAGAAAATCCCTGAAAGAGATGCCAAAATACACTTTCTCAGGGGGAAAAAAAAATCCTTCAGTTTGGTATTATAGCCAAAGACCACTTTGCTTTCGGGAATTAAAGGAGTCATGCAAGACTGACTTTCAGTCAGTTTGAGAATTTCAATCATCATATTTGCTTTCTTCGACCACTTTGCTTTCGGCAATTAAAGGAGTCATGCAAGACTGATTTTCAGTCAGTTAGAGAATTTCAATCATCACATTTGCTTTCTTTGCAAACTTCTTTTGAACACCTTCCAAGTTTTGTGATGACATTATTACATTGTGATGTTTTTTTTTTTCTCCCAACCTGTATACATACAATCAATCGCACGCACACACAAATACTCTCACTAACCGAGGTCAGAGCACTGGACCACTTTGAGCCGACATTGGCAGCCAAAGGGGCACGTGGGGAAGTCGGGCCGGGGCAACTCTTCAAAGGCTGATCCTTCTTCCTCATCCTTCATCATGGTCTTCATGTCAATGTCCAGACTGTCCAAGGCAAAATCCCAGAAGCCTTTCTGCTCGAAGGGTAGGGCAGCAGATGTGGACAGCAGCTGGGCCACGCATAGTAAGAACAGGAAAGAACAACAGGACTTCATCTTCGTTGCGGACACACCTTCAGGGGGGAAAAGAAACAGAATGAAGAAGAGCAAAGTTGGATTTACACTTGTACAAATAGGTTTTGGCTAATGTTTTATAAAAGTGAAGTGAAATAAAAAGTTAGGCAAGAAGCCAATTGTTTTTCCCCATTTTTTTGCCTCGAAATAACTGGAGAATTACTGGTGGTTTAGTATAGTGGTTAATGCACATTTTAATGCTAAGATATGGGGTGATGAATCTTGAGTACACAGCATGAATGTTTTCACCACAGCAAGAGGGACCCAAAAACCAGTTCAGGGAATTAAAACCACTTCAACCATAAAATGTAGGTGTCTGCTTCCTGCACAACAAGCTGAGGTTAAGTCTCTTCGTGGCTTTCCAGGTGGAAATTCTTGCAACGGTACATCAACAAAGATGCAATTCAGTCACACAGGAAAGAGTCTAAAAGCAAGTGAAAGTTTTTTGGACACTGAATTTGAACCTTTTTTTATGATCTTGGAGGCTTTGTGAAATTTAAAAAAAGAAATAAATCTGGATAAATGTATTTAATTAAGCTATTTTTTTAAATACCTTCATTAAGTCTTAGATACTCAAACCACTCAATTCAATCTGAAGTTTGTAACAAAAATGTTAATTTATTTGTAGATAATTTATGAATTTTTGTGTACAGTGCTTAATCATACAACAAATGTGTATTTAATATATTGTTTTATTATATTGTGACTCATTTATTTGCTTTGTATTTTTTTTCCAGATAAAGTTTTTAGTTTTCCATTTGCCACAATCACCTTTATAGAGTTTGAGAGGTGACAGACTATAAACAGTTGCTTTTTTCCAAATTAAATCGCTCCTAAAAAAATAAGTCGCATGACGTGGACATAATCTGGCCCTCGCAGGCCGTTCCCTGTATTATAAATAGCAAGCAAATTATACCGTTTTGCAGCAAAGCAATAACAGTCGTGGCCTCGGCTCGGTCAGAAGAATGAAGCCAAGGGGACGGAGAGCCACGACGACACATCTATTCAGAATCGCACAATGGCTCACAAAAGAGCTGCAACACAACATCAACAGACCCCTACAATTTCTGCAACGTTCACAACATCAAATTATGGGTGTTATCGCAAATATATTGCCAATCTAAAAAAAAGAGTGCCCTAAGTAAGGCGTTTTCATAGGTCTAACCAATAATTTGCCTGTCTTTCATCTGGACGTGGCGTATAACGGGAGTTCACTTTCACTGAAATGATGAATAAAAGATGGAAAGGTATAAAGTCACACAAGCTCAGACTATTTATAATGAAGCACAGCTTTCCAATTTTTTTCTCAATTACACTAAATTAAAAAAAAAAAAACTACTGTGCAGTGTTAATTGACTGAGTGGTAAATTATGGAGCATGAGAAAAAGGGGACAAGGCTAATAAAACACTGGAATAATAAGAAGCGGACCATACTCAACGTTAAATTAACAACACATGACCACACCTCAATTATATACTTTTGGAAAATGCATGCTTGTGCTTGCGGGAAAACTCTTACAGTAGCATCCAAATTTCAAACAAAACCAAAGAGTTCATTTTTCATCAGTAAACACAAACTGATATTCACTCACGGAATTTAATCCATGTATTGAATGAAAGCTAAATACTAGTTTCACACTGCAGTTGTTTAATTACCCCATACCCACAAAATTTGAGGGTCGCTTGAATTTTCTGGCCGCCCGGCAGCCTTAGTGGTTAGCATGTCGGGCTCACAGCTCTGAGGTTCTGGGTTCAAATCCAGGTCCACCGGTGTGGAGTTTGGATGTTCTCTTCGGGCCTGCGTGGGTTTTCTACGGGCACTCCAGTTTTCTCCCAACCTCACAACAAAAAAACATGCATTGTAGGCTGATTGGACACTCTAAATTGCCCCTAGGTACGAGTGTGAGAGTGAATGGTTGTCTGTCTCCTCGTGCCCTGCGATCGGCTGGTCACCGGTTCAGGGTGTCCCCAACAAAAGTTACTAGATTCTAGACTGTAAACAAAAAGTTCAAGAAAAAGCTGACATTTCATTGATCTTCAACTACTGGGGCCATAAAACCCCAACGGATGGAAAGTTGCTGTTCAGGCAAGATAGCTATAAGATAAGGTTGAGCCATCTTGGTCTTGGAGGTAGTTTTGGACCACGTTACCAGAACATCTAGCAAACGATCCCAAAGGAGAGCAGCGTCCAGGAGTAGGAAGTTTTAGAGAAACCTCTCACATCACCGTTTACTGCTGATTAACACACAGACTGACCAAGCGACCGCAAAGTGCTGATTGCAGATTTAGCTTTTTATTGTTATGAGGAGAGTAGTATTCATAGCTTGGGTTGGACGACCACGGAACTTTATTATGTTTACTCAGTGTTTTGTAACAAGTCTGTGTTATTTTAAACAGAAATGCAATATTAAACGGCAATCCAATAAATCTGAAACAACAGAAACCCAAAAGGCACAAGTATTTGCCTGGGGGCCAAACAAACAACCCTTGAAAGGGTTAGGGTTTAGCTGACCATTTGATTGCCAACGCCAGTTGTTTTAAATAAGCCTCTAGATTTTAGTTTGCTGATTTTGGGGGGATACTTCTTTCTTGCTGTAAAACTTACTCTACTCTGTCACACAACTCCAATTCACACACCTCCTCATGCAGCCTTAACTAGGCGTGTCCGTTAGGAGTAAAGTGCCCCAGCGACTGTAATTTGGTGACTGCTGCACCTAAAAAAAAAAGGAAATGTTGGCAGCTTCTCAGAGCCAGTCAAGCCTGGATGCGGTGGCAAGCTCCAGGGAGCCAAGCTGCATACTAAAGAACCACCGGCAGAAGCCTGGGAGATGGTCCCAAAGGAAAGTAATTGTGAGTGTTCCCAAAGTTAGAAATGAGATGGATTCTGAGGGAGACAGGTGACACATATGGGAGTGTGCTGGTAAAGCCACAGACTGGTTAATAAGCAGGGAAAGTAAAAGGGACAGGAAACAGACGCGTTTCATTTACTGGTGTCTGACCAGTGACACCACACTGTTTGTTCTGTCTCCGCGCAGTTAAGGTGACTGACTCAATGGCATAAACTGCTCATATGGTAGGCATGAGGTCATGCATAGAAGACCCAAAGGGGCCACCAGGAGATTGAACCCAACATTAATGTTGTTATTTTACGTCATGTTTAATTTTAGGAATATTGACCTTAAGGATACACAGTTGAATACGTGCGTGAGTTCTTAAATTTTCCCCTTTCAAACAAATCTGATATTGATAGTGTCAAAATAAACTAAAGGGTTGACCGAGATGAAGGCTATGACAGGGATTTTAGAAGACATACAAAGTGTCTATCTTATCTCATCTCATCTCATTTTCTGAACCGCTTTATCCTCACTAGGGTCGCTGGAGGTGCTGGAGCCTATCCCAGCTGACCTCGGGCCAGAGGCGGGGGACACCCTGAATTGGTGGCCAGCCAATCGCAGGGCACAAGGAGACAAACAACCATTCACGCTCTCACTCATACCTATGGGCAATTTAGAGTGTCCAATCAGCCTACCATGCATGTATTGGGAATGTGGGAGGAAACCAGAGTACCCGGAGAAATCCCACAGAAGCCCAGGGAGAACATGCAAATTCCACACAGGTGGACCGACCTGGATTTGAACCCAGTTCCCCCACTGTGAGGCCAACGCACTAACCACTCATCCACCGGGCCGCCTACAAAGTATCTAACATGTCAAAATGATTAAAGTATAGTATACAATCGTTAGGATAAATGGCATGCTTTTTTCATTGCAAACTCTTAAACAACTATAATATAAGAAGAATCTAATATCCCAATTAATAAATCAGCAGTTTTTAACATGCAGAGCTGTACTTTAAATTCCCCCCAATTACAAGAAGTAAAAGTTTTGTCATTGCTATTTGGTCATCAAATACAAAAGGGGCAAACAACTTATTCTACTGTAAAAATGTTCACCTACCTTTTGAATAGAAATCTGATATTAATTCCAATTCCAAGAGTAAGTGGAATAGTGTGGCCTCCCTCTGTACGTCAGATTATCCTGCAGATTATTGGTTTGTTATGTTCATCACATTCGGGGATTACTACAGTATTTCTCAATGGTCCTCTGACATCCAGCCTCTGCTCCTCCACCACCCTTTGCCACTGTGAGCTGAACCGGGGCTTCCAGCCCATAAAGTCAACAAGCCAGCCTCCTTTGTCCTCCTTTTTTAAGGGGGCTGGATGGATAGAGGAAAAAAGAGAAGTGCAGTACCTCTTAGTTTTGGTTTGAAGGCAGGAAAAAAGTTGGGAATTTTGAAAGAAGACTTTCATTATGTACACCTGCAAATCTATTACTAAAAAAAGAGATATGCTGATTTTCGACAGATAATCCAATGTAGTGATAATCATTCAACGTGCATAAATGATCGGCATTATACAGAGATGGAATTTTTGTTTCTACCTACTGCATACACATACAGTTTTGGTGAAAAGTTTACATACACTTGTGAAGAAAATAATGTCATAGCTCTCTTCCAGTTATTTCTACTACTCTGATTTTTCTCTGATATAGTGATTGGAACAGATTGTTTTTTGTCATAAAAAAAACATTCATGAAGTTTGGTTCTTTCATGACTTTATTATGGGTTAACAGAAAAAGTGATCAAATCTGCTAGGTCTAAATTATACATACAGCAAAACGAATTAGCAATTTTGGTGACTTAGAAAGTTGTGTCAGTGAAATGAGCTTCATGGCATGGCCTCTTAACTTCTTGTGAGTGATTATGAGTGACTACAGCTGGTGACTTCTCTGAGGCCATTTAAATAGGGCTCATTGGATGCAAACACCCACAAACGCTACAATGGGAAAGTCAAAGCAGCTCAGCATGAATCTGAAAAAGCGAATCCTTGACTTGAACAAGTCAGAAAAGTCACTCGGAGCCATTTCAAAGCAGCTGCAGGTCCCAAGAGCAACAGTGCAAACAATTGTTTGTAAGTATAAAGTGCATGGCACTGTTTTGTCACCGCCACGATCAGGAAGAAAACGCAAGCTATCACCAGCTGCTGAGAGAAAATTGGTCAGGAGGGTGAAGATTCAACCGAGAATCACCTAAAAGCAGATCTGCCAAGAATTAGAAGCTGCTGGAACACAGATGTCAGTGTCCACAGTCAAGCGTGTTTTGCATCTCCATGGACTGAGAGGTTGCCGTGCAAGAAGGAAGCCCTTGCTCCAAAAGCGGCACCTTAAGGCTCGACTGAAGTTTGCTGCTGATCACATGGGCAAAGATAAGACCTTCTGAAGGAAAGTTCTGTGGTCAGATGAAACAAAAATTGAGCTGTTTGGCCACAATTCCCAGCAATATGTTTGGAGGAGAAAATGTGAGGCCTTTAACCCCAAGCACACCATGCCTACCGTCAAGCACGGTGGTAGTGTTATGCTGTGGGGCTGTTTTGCTGCCAATGGAACTGGTGCTTTACAGAGAGTAAATGGTAATAATGAAGAAGGAGGATCACCTTCAAATTCTTCAAGATAACCTAAAGTCATCAGCCCGAAGATTGGGTCTTGGGCGCAGTTGAGTGTTCCAACAGGACAATGACCCCAAACACACATCAAAAGTGGTAATGGAATGGCTAAATTAGGCTAGAATTAAGGTTTTCGAATGGCTTTCCCAATGTCCTGACTTAAACCCCATTGAGAACTTGTGGACAATGATGAAGAAACAAGTCCATGTCAGAAAGCCATCAAATTTAACTGAACTGCACCAATTCTGTCAAGAGGAGTGGTCAAAGCTTCAACCAGAAGCTTGTGGATGGCTACCAAAAGTGCCTAATTGAAGGGAAA
This sequence comes from Stigmatopora argus, assembly GCF_051989625.1. Classification (NCBI taxonomy): domain Eukaryota; kingdom Metazoa; phylum Chordata; class Actinopteri; order Syngnathiformes; family Syngnathidae; genus Stigmatopora; species Stigmatopora argus. The sequence goes on from NC_135387.1 coordinate 21,420,372, forward strand.
ATGGCCAAGGCACATGTTACCAAATATTAGCGCTGCTGTATGTATATTTTTGAACCAGCAGATTTGATCACTTTTTTTCTGTTGACCCATAATAAAGTCATAAAAGAACCAAGCTTCATGAATGTTTTTGTGACAAAGAAGTATCCAAGTAGTTCCAATCACTCTATCAGAGAAAAATCAGAGTTGTTGAAATAACTGGAAACTCAAGAGAGTCATGACATTATGTTCTTCACAAGTGTATGTAAACTTTTGACCACAACTGTACAACATTTGAAGTTAGTGCTGATTAAATGAACCATTATATCTTCTAGTTCAGCAAACTACGGCCGTTAGGCCTTTTAATCCGGCCCGCCGACGTTGTCCAAATTATTATAATTTTTTTTTTATGCGGTCAAAATACAGGAAATCATTGGATGACCTGCATGAGCAATTCTGCCGTCGGTTTTGTGATTTTGGAAAAATTGACAGCTGGTGTCATGCCCTTTCTCACAAGACCCGGAAACGGTTCCACAGGAGTTGCAGTTGGAGGAGTTGCAGTTGGAACTGATTGATCTCCAATGTAACAAGTTCAACTCCCTGAAAGTCTCTGAGTTTTAGGCTTCATTAAGTGCAGCCAAATTTACAAACATCCAGAAGATGGCACAGAGGATTCTGGTGTTATTTGGCTCTACATGTGTGTGAACAGACCTTTAGTCTGATGAAAACCAAGAAAGCACCCCATAAATCCCACATGAGTGATGAGTATGTTCATACTTTAGTCCTTTTTTCTGTTTATGTTTCATATGTACTGTTAACGGATGCAGTTTTTTTATATGTATTGTATCTTGTGCTGACCCGGCCCGCCTGTCAAATTTTTAAAGTCAATGTGGCCCCCGGGCCGAAAAGTTTGCCCAACCCTGTTCTAGCTTCTTGCTGTTGCATTTTTGTTCTGGCTGGATGAATATTCTCACTGGCTGGTTCTATGGTTTCCTCTGTGGGTTGCCAGCACCCAGAGCCGAGCCATCTGGGAGCGTTTCCCAGCTCGTCTGTCAACCAGCCACACAAACATGTTTCAGCTAGTTACACATTGGCCCTGAGCAGCACACTACTGGGTTTTACACTCACTATCTAGTTCAATAGTGTCTCCCTGCAACCCCAGCACTCCTATCTTGTGGACAGTGACAGTAACCACTGCCATCTTAGTGCTAATGTATGTCGGGGATTGGCAGGAATCATTTTTAGTAATGAGGCCTTTGCAGATTGTGTTCTTTTTGTCCTTTCAAATTCTCTACCCAAGTTGTGCTGCTTGCTGTTATTCTCGCTCTTATTTTTATCCCTCTCTGTCTTTTTTACTGTGGCTTTGCTGATTATGGTGTTAGTGTGGAGCTGTAGGGCTTGGCATCTGAATTCAAATCTATTTTTCACTCTCCCCTGGGTTTCCACGTATTAGTGCACCCACTTGTTTACCTTCACATAGATGATCACAAAGTCAAATTGTTTGCTGGTCTGTTTATTAGATGATTTTGGTGCTAAATCTATCAACAGATGACAGAAAGAAAGAGGCAAAACATTTGAAGAAGTTGCATTACAGATTTTCCATTTTAACTAAATTGGTGGCCAGAAAATCGTAGGGCACAAGGAGACAAACAACCATTCACACTCACACTCATACCTAGTGGCAATTTAGAGTGTCCAATCAGCCTACCATGCAGTTCTTTGGAATGTGGGAGGAAACCAGAAGAGCCAGAGAAAACCCACGCAGGCCAAGGGAGAACGGGTGGACCGACCTGGATTTGAACCCATGTCTTCAGCTAATTCATCAGCAAACAATAGAAAATGTAGTAGCTATAATAGAAAAACAATTCTTGAAAAGTTATCATCTTACCTTTACTTATATTTATCTATCCACAAGGACCGCTTTGCGCTTGTGTTGAACCAGATAGTAGTTTCCTGGTGATGTCACATGTGCAGATCTTGCCATTTTCCCTTGGATGTCATGACTAGTCCATATTTAGCCCCTTTGTGCAGGTTGATGTTAAAGACGTTAAAAACCAATAAGGCAATATACTGGACAAAAGACTGGAAATCAGCATAGAAACGATGAGACATACAAAAGTAGCACAGGTCTAGGCAGTGTCATGATCACAATGTTGTTTCACCAACAGCCAGGCTTTAAGATGATTGGCAAAGAGGTTCAGAAATGGGAGTTCACGTAAGGTAATTGGTATTAAATTCCAGTTATCTGAGGCACGAAAAGAAAAGGTCACTTTAAAAAGCATGAATGTGTTGATCCTCATTTAAGATCTTTAAATTCTGAAGACAGTCACAACCTCAGCGGATAAGTCCGAAGGAAGAATTTTGCAGCAGCTTTTGTCGGTTTAAGCATATGCAACATGTACAACGAATATAAGTGCAGAAAAGCTGCATGTTGCACTCTTCTTAACTTATTATACTCAGGTTTTCAATGAGGTATTAAGCATTTCTTAGATGGGACGTGGGGGTTAACAGCATTGTGAGGCATATCATGATGAATGGCATTGAGGAGACAAACCTGTCAGATTTAAAAATACCCAAATGTGCCAAGCTGCGAACAGGGAGGTCGGCGCATTTAAGATCCCAGCAAAATCACAGGGGAGACGTGAATGAGTGCTTATCCACTTAGGCCTTTCTGTAAAGCTGCTCGCCTCTTCTTGAAAGCACTGCGACTGCTGCCTAGATGAGAATGTACTTTTTCGTGGACAGTAATCTGCTGTTGGCAAAATGACTGTACAATTATGGAGGATAGAAGCTGCGCCACATGCACAAGGCTGAAAACGAGAAATCTAACATGTGATTACTCGCCTGTGCAGAAAGTGTGAATGGTACAAAAGCTGCTCTGTATGTAGCACGTTCAAAGCGGCTATATTTGTAGCCCATTCTGCTTTCCCTGTTTACTTAAGTAAGCATTTGTATTATTGTGCTAATTTGCCCCAAAAAAAATCAATGAAGTAAAAGGTAAGATAGGAAAGTTAGTGAAAGGTTGTAAAGAAAAAAAACGAATAATACACTGTCAATTTTGTCTTTCCTGCTCACTGAAACAGAAGGGGAAAAAAATGGATGTATTGCAACATGAAGATAAAATCTGAAGGGGATACACATTGCGACATCCTCTATTGATCAGAATGAAGATGACTAAAAACACATTTTAATTTGTTCATCAACAATTTGATAGCAAAACAATTCCTTCTTTTTAGTATAGCACATCAAGAGCATTGTTTGTTTTGGGCATTGTAATTTGTTGTCTTGAGCAGATTACACTGAAATTGTTCAGTCCTAATGTCTGTAACTTCATACTAAATTTTAGTGACATCATGCAGATGTCTAGATTTCTGGAAAATTCTCCCTTTGAGGATAGATAACAAGTCCATTCGTGTCTGTCAAACAAGTGAAGGCATTAGCTGGAATCTTCTCTATCACCAACAGGTTATTTTCTAAGTGAACTGAAGCCAAGGTGGATCCAGAATTACGGGGATGGCACACTTCCCACCGTCTCACCAGCCTGAAAACACAAGAGAGAAAGATACTAAAGCATGTCACAAATATCAATCTGAATAAACTTTTTTGACTTTTTTGGCTGTCCGAGTGGATGATCCTGCATATACAGTTGCAGATAAAGGGTAAGACAAATTGATGCAACCCACCTGATATAATTCTTGTCCAACCTCAATACTTGCAGGTTCTTAAACTGTCGAACCCAATGAGGAACTTCCCCGAGCTGGTTGTCGTCCAATAGGAGCTCGACAAGCGAGCGGAACATTCCGACAAAAGACCCCCGCTCAATTCCCTCATTCCTCAAGACATTGTGAGATAGACAAAGTGACTGCAGGCCAGGTCGCAGGTGACGAAATGTGAGGCCGGGAATGTGACTGATGTTGTTATGTTCAAGGTTCAGTTTTAGGAGACGGCGGGGCAGGTTCCAGGGGACAGATGTCAGATGATTGGAAGAGAGGTCCAACACTTCAAGTCTTCTGTGAAAAAAAAACAATCAAACAGTTGTCAGGAGGTTCCGACACTGTTCAGAGCTCCACATGGTATGTTTTAAGCATTGACAGTCACTTTTCCAACCCTCGGAATCGTTGCGCAGACACACAGACACATGTGCATGCACCCACAAACATAAACATAAAAACAAACATCCAGGTACAGTCCTGATTTGATCATTTATCTACTTAAAATAAGTTGAGTCTCTATAGCTGTTGCTGGATACTTTTCCTATTAACTGTTAACAGTAGGGGAGGCAGAAGACAAATAAAAACCCTCCCAGGCAAACCTGGGGACAATTTAGAATGTTCAACCTTGTACGACAACCATGCATGTTATTTTGGATGTGGGAGGAAACTGGAGGACCCGGAGAAAACTCGTGCAGGCATGGGGAGAACATAGAAACTCAGGACAATAAGGCCAAAGGCTGGGATCGAATCCTTGATCTCAGAACTATGAGGCAGGTGTTCAACGCAAACCCACCGTCAAGCCTCTACATCTATTTAATTACTCAATTACCTTTTACTCACACTCACAAACTCATTCATTTTACTTAAAGTTTTATTAAAGTATTATTATGTATTGATTTTTCAGAAGAGGCTCAATGAGGGTACCTGATGGGTATCAGTTCGGCTATGTATACATATATATATATTTTTTACATTTTGCCGGTTCAATTCATGACCATTTGTATGAGGGCAATGAACCTTGTGCCTCTGACTGCCTCGTGGCACATGATGTGCAAATATTGTCGTGGCTCCGTAGAAGCACATGTTGGAGACTAGGCAGCAAAATTCAAAAACACCAAAAATTGGAAAACCTCACACAAGTTAGTTGAAGGAAAGTTACTGCAGATTTTCTAAGATAGGAGCATAAGAACCACATTATTGACAAAGAGCCAACCAAGAGTGAACAAACATCGGAATCTAAATGCACACAGGCTAATGACAGGACAAGAAACAGTTCGAGAAGACGCCCGGAAAAAGAAGGGGAAAAAAACGATTGGCTGACGCAAGAGGAGCAGAGCTGACAAGACTAGGAGGCCATGAAAAAAAAATGCAGACCAAGACAGTCAGACAGAAAAACCAAACAGAACCAAACTCAAAGTACGTCAAGTATTTTAGCAACACGGTGTATCGTATTTTAAACTCAACAGTGCCTTGCATCGTGTGTTTTTCCCTTTTGTTGTTAAAAATGTTTGTGGTAATATAAACTAATATTTTGAACCTTTCTTAATGCATATTTTGCTGTTCATATCAAAGCCAAAAGGTTTTTTTACTAGCAAGTAAGGAAATGTTTAAAATCAAACTCTCTATTTTAAACATGGACTTGAGGATTCCTGGCATATATTGATTTTGTGGCAGACTCAATGTCTCATGTCTTATTTTTTACTTTGTAGAATATATAATTAAGTAGGAAGCAAATTCTAATGGATGCAGCCTGCATAAATGTTAAAAACACTTGTCAAGTAAGTTCACAGATTTGTTTCTAAATAAATGATACACGTTTTAAGATAATTGCTGAAAACAGCACAAAGACTAAGAAGTTGTCATACTTCATTTTGGCTATGTATAGCGAGCGTTAGAGTCTCTTTTTCAGAGGACGGTGGTGTGGTAATGCACTTGGTCCGCAGCTAAGTATAGGATCAGAACTTTAATTACATCAGCAGCACAATTGTGAAATGTAGTTAGCTCAATATCTATGCTTACAACGTTATCCTTTGGATACCCAGCGTGATAGCATATAGTTTTGCACTTCAAAGATGTTTTTACAATATACTATGTACATATAAGCTATGTGCACAAAAGGGATGGAGTAATTATATCCAAGGGTTATATTTTATTGAAATTTGACAGTTGAGAACTACTGTATACCAAATTAAGGCACATCTGGATTTTGTGCAATATTGACAGTTCATTTTATGTTATTCAAATTTTGTCGCTTGGCTACGTAACCTACACTCTTTGTGGTGTTAAATCTAGATGACATTTTTATTTACAATGAATGACATTGTACATATTTTTCATATCTTTTTGTATAATCAATATAATCAACAATCTCTTTTTTAAAATGCTTGACTGTTGTTGTTTTTTGCTGTTTCAGTTTTGCACGCTCATCTCTCCCAGAAGCTCCTACTGTGGTTCAGAAAATTCCCAGGAGAAAACCCACAGGAATTAACTATATTTATAGACAACTAACTCTCCCTCACACACACTCATACATACACACACACGCACGCGCACGCACGCACGCACGCACGCACGCACGCACGCACACACGCACACACGCACACACGCACACACGCACACACGCACACACGCACACACGCACACACGCACACACGCACACACACACATACGTGCACACCAATTGCACAAGGGTACTCATTTCTGCACACGTGGTCAGCGTTCAGCATGAGAATCTGTCACCGTGCGTGCGCAAGGGAAAGAAGATAGGAACATAATTCATAATGACTGACTCTGATGATGGGAATATACCAAAGGAACTAACGTGAGCACTAATTTGTATTTTGGCATGTGTGCGTGCAAATGTGTGAGTGTGTTTATGCGTCTACGCAAAATTTATTGAGACTGAGGTCAAGGATAAATGTGAACTGTCAGTGAATATTTCTTTAGATGGAAGTTTATCTCCCGCAAGTTTCAACCGCTATCAGACATGAATCAAAATACATGCCGTATTTAATACTGGCATACCTCCCTTTGTTTGACGCAAGAACAAAAGTATGTTGTATCGTATAAAAGTGCTCTAGTATAGTAAATCATCCCAACCACTTGGGTGCAGTGCCTAAATATCTTTAGGTGTGTCATGGCAAATTATACAGCCTGCCATATTTGGCCTGAAAAGGATCAGTGATGTACTAGAAATTACGTATATCAGGGTTTTTAAAAAAAATCTTTTTATCCCAGCCACATACAGTGACTGAATGAACATTTAAATGCACTAACACAAGATGACTGAAGGTCGAGTTACCTTTTTGGATTTGTCTAATGTAAAAGTATTTGCCGTAACTTATCAAAGGTTGAGAAAGCCTGGAGATGTGATTTGATGGACATACCTGATCCGGTTCCAGACATCTTGGGCAATGCCCTCGTTACTCAGGAGGTTGTGACTCAGGTCGAGCGTTTTCAAATGACTGCAACCCCTCAGGGCCTCCGCTGTCATCTTCTCTATTCGATTTTCCTCCATATCTAAGGTCTAGTGGGTTGGAGGGGGGAGGGGTGTTGGATGAACTTTTGGAAAAGGAAAAGTACTATGTGTTGTCATGCAATCAGCGCACCTGCAGGGAGCGGGGAAGACCCCGCGGGAGCGATCGGAAATGGTTATTCTCCAGTTTGAGGTGGAGAAGCCTCTTGAGTGGTTTGAATGCTTGAGGTGACACAGCAGCATCATGGAGACCGTTCCCTTCCAGTTCCAGGATTAACAGGTTGTTCGTACCTGAAGCCAGTAACCCTGTCATTCTCAACTCGAGTTGACATATAGTGACTTTCTTCTTCTTGAACGTACAGAAAGAGAATGTCTACCTGTGAAAGAATGCAAGGAGAGGGAGTGGAGTTGGTTGGCGTTGAGGCTCAGTTCTTCAAGGGATGGCGGCAGTGTCGGGATCATCGTGAGTTGGTTTCCATCTAAGTTCAGCTTCTTAAGAGAGGTCAAGTTCTAAAGAGCACACATCAAAAAAGAGCAAAGAAATGGGTAAAAGCGCAAAATAGATGCTTGTCTTAAACTCCATCATTTTCATCCCGAAGATGGAATTACAGAGTTCAAAGAAATGAGCATCGTGAAAGAAGGCCAAAGAACTCTGCGCAAGTCTTGTATATCATCTATCATGTTGTATTTTTGGTACAGCCTATCAATGTGGCGTTGAGCGAAAGCCGCTGTGGTTGATGCGTGTCATCTAAAAGCTGTGGACTGGATCCCTTGCAGGGTCCCTGCAGCCAGTCCATCAGTCCTCTATCATTACTGCGATGTGAGGGAGGGGGGGCTCCCCTAAAAATAATTCCCTTTCCTCCATGTCATTGGCCGCAGCTGTTTTTCAACAGATCCGTGCGGCCAATCACGGCAAGGTTGCTTTCTACTGTGGTGCGTAATGATTGGTCGGAGCGCAGTAGGCCGCTTCAGCGCGGTCAAGATCTTTGTGTGCGTTTGGCCTGTGGTCCATTTGAGGTTAGACCAAAGGTTATTCTTAGAAAAGATGAGTTAATGCGATTCCCAGCATTCACTCTCAAATTATTTTAATGATACAGGATTAAGTCTGCCTTTGATTTTAATTAAACGCAAGGGCCTTTTAGATTTTGACATCAAACTTACTTTTTTGTAAGTAGATGCCAATCCTATGCTGAAATAACTTCATCACAACGCCGTATGTGTTAGCTTCCTTTTGGTGTGGTTTGAAAACGACCATTTATTGCCCTTGGCTTCAATAGGCTCTAATTCTATGGGAAGTGGTGGACAGAGACATCATCACTTGCCTCCTTCTGACATTTTAGCCACGTGGTACAGGGACATTTTTGGTGGGTGGACTATTTTGACTGGAAAGATGCGGAGGTGAAACGGTGACTCACAGACAGTGGGTTTTGGCTGAATGATTCATCAGTCAGTTGGTTTTTACTAAGGTCCAGGTCTTCCAGGTTTGGCAGGCCAGAGAAAACATCTTGAGGAATGGCTTGGATGAAGTTCTCTTGGTGAAACAAAGATGAAGGACAATGAGCACATGGATGGAGGATGTATAGTAGTTAAGCCAAAAACTGACGAAAAGAATGTGCAATGTGCATTCAGGTAACTGCACAGGGTAGTCTCACGATACTTTTGTCATTTAAAGCGACACACCTGCCACATCCAACTTCGTGACCTCCAGGTTGTAAATGATTGGCAGGTGAGTCATGCTGACATCCCTGCAGCTGATTTCACTCGCATCAGTGAGACACTGGCCAATGGGAGACTCTGGTGAACTGCTTTTGCTTTCAGTCTGGGGGCCTGGAACTTGACTGGTCTCTTCTTCTCCCCCCTCCGCCTCACCATCCTCCTGTTTCTCTTCTTCTGCTACTTCTTCCTCCTCCTCCTCCTCTTCCTGACATGAACAAATGGAGAACAGTCAATCTGTATCCTTACCTCCCATTCAGCATGTACCACAGCTTCATTCAATAAGTTTGAACCTCTTCTTCCTCCTCCTCTTCTTCTTCCTCATTGTCATCATCGTCGTCGTCATCATCGTCGTCGTCGTCATCGTCGTCATCATCATCATCATCGTCCTCCTCCTTCCCCTGTGCTTTCTCTTGATCCAAAAGCTGCTTCTTCTCACCATGAAGCTTCTTCAGTAAAGCCATTAAGGTACTGCTCTCATCTTCTCCTTTCTTGATGATCCTCCAACCCGCTAGAGGTCGCCCCAAACCTGCCTTATAATAAAGCAGGCTTTCTCAATATATTGACTGAGTCAAGGTGCAATTAGAACATTCCCAAGCAGACACACAGACAAACAAAAATGGCATTAAATCATTCCAGATGGGGCCAATTTCTGTCTTCTCAACATTCATTTGTTGTCTAAATTAGTAATCCTGTCTGTAGCAGTGTTAAAGTCATCCCTAGATATTATATGTACCAAATAGATTTGGACCCCCCATTTGAATAGCTTACAGTCTATGACCAATGTATTTATAACAATTTCAACATATTAAATTAATAGTAATTTAAAAGACAAAAAAATCAACATGTCTCTCTTTCAAATTACTTTTCTTTTTTTTGTTTTATCACCAGCATATTAAAGATAATACAAATTAAGTACTAAAACTATTTTTCTGTGCATTTATGGAATCCTGTTACTAAAAAAAAAATCAGCTATCTAGAACAGTGGTTCTCCTACTTTTTATACCAATTACACAACACAATTAAGCGAGATTTTTGTTTTATTTCTTTGTTTTAGTTGCATGCAAAGCTCTTATGAGGAGAAAAAAGTACAATACAATATGAAATATATATTCTGCCATCTAGTGGAAAATATCGGTATAGATTGACCGTCACTCCTTATGTCACTGGCATAGAAGGATGAAGATTGACCAATATTTGTGGCAAATAATCATTCCAAAAGCTTGGGCTGATTCAAATCCAGTACAAAAATAGCAAGCCATATGTGGTTGTATAGTCAAAAGATGTTACTAGCCAGTACGTCTATACACATTCCAAATTCTGAAGTATTGAATCGAATTAAATTGAATAGAAGGCATTTATTGTCATTACGCAAGTGCAATGAGAATTGAAGCTTCACCATAAAGTGCAGACAAATAAGTTTAGTCCTAGAAAGATTTACCCATATACAATCAAAATAAAGTGAAGTAAAAGAATGTCTTACTATTCTGTAGGCAAAGGAGTCCACTTTAGCTGCATGTTTCCGCATCCACCAGGCCCCTCGCCTTTTTCGATCAGTCTTCTCGATTTGGGGCTCCTGGTGCTGCTCTTCTTTTTGTAGCAGGTGGCTGCGTCCTCTTTCCTTATCTTGGTAAAAAAAATCTGTTGTTTTTAATCATTTTAACTCATTAGTTGTAATCGTACTGAACAATAATCTTACCTGTGTGTAAAGACACACCCGTATCTTGTAATTTCATCCATTTGTGAATTCCAAGTTCTTCAGATGCTGTTCTTTCTAATTCAAGTGAATGGGTTTGCAGCTCTACATCTTTGTCATGTGACATGCATTGTCCATATAATAAAGTGCCGCTCAAACAAATTAGCACTATCCATGACTGTGGTGGCATTTTCCCCTCTATTCCACTTAAGCAGAAGTTTAAAAAAAGACAAAAATGAATATATATTTTTTCCCAGAGTGTGAGATGATGGATGCAGCAGGTAAAACTCTCTCTTTGCTCTGGTTCCCTCTGAAGCAGTCTTCCGAACTCAATGACGGTTGCATGTACAAGAGAACAAGATTGGAAGGAGTAGACCAATTTGTATTTGGAGAAGAAAAAAAAAAAAAATCTCACATTGTTAATAGAAGCCCATGTCCAACCAAGCAAGATATACCCAGACCCGCCCTACTCCCCCTCATCTCCCCTTCTTCCCAAATGTCTGCCGAACACTTGCTAAAAGCACACAGATTTAAGAAATACAGTACTACGTTGCTACTGAGAATTATTTATCCATTACATCATTTGGTATAACACTTGGACAAGCAATGTTGTGTTTTCCATCTGGATATTGACATACAAGGTGTGCAGTCTGCTTGTATTGGTTCTTTTCCCAGAAGAGGTGGTGGTGTATGCACGGGTGTGTGTATTGGTGAGGTCAGGCCAGAGTCAACCTTGTTTGGGCAAGCCGCACTGACAACCAAGTATGAAACCAAACACGACTATGTCGAAATGAACGAGACAATCTTTATGTTCCTAAGACATGTACGGTATTTGCGTGCTCATAATTTAACCGAGTGCTGAATTAACTCTTCATATTGGGCAGGTGTTAACAGCTAGGTACTCTTACTATGCATTGACACCCACCCACAGGCCATATACTCCCCCAAATGTGTGAACCAAAATGGCACATAGATTGTTAACATTTGTGGGGGAAAAAAATACATTTACCTAGGACATGTGGCGGACACAAATGGGAAAAATCAGGGGTAGTAGAGGGGGGAGTGTCATTACAAGGGCAGTAAACAGAGATTTATACAGCCCCACTGACCAAATGGCACATGAATGACTTAACCACAAGTGGATGGAGAAAACATTTGGGTCTTTGGGGAAGGGGCTAAGTCAGAGTTGCTTGAAAAGCAATTTTAATGCAAAATAAGATTCGGTTTCAAGTGTTATCAGTCATTCAAAATGGGACCGGATTAAACGGTGTTAAAATTTGTATAAAGTTGATTTATTTGTCTAACTTTAGAGCCCAGCAAAAATTATTGATCGGACTGCATTTTTCAAGAACAGTGAAGAATATAGACCAATATTAAATTGGCGGGTCAATTTATGTAAAGTTGGAAATCAAAAGTTAAGGTTTGGAACTGTGGTTCTGACAGTTATTTTAAAAAAAAAACCAAAGGGAGGCAGTGTCTTCAAATTTTAAGACAGCCTGTATTTCTTTTCTTACTTGGTATAAAATTTTCCCATTTCATGCAAATGTTTTGTAAACTTTACAAACATCTAAAAATTGCTACAATATGTTAATTTTAAATGTTTAATTTTTGTGTGGCTTACAGGGCAAAATCAGAAAGTTATTTCATCGGTGTACTATATGCATACTTTATTCAACCCATGACTCTGTACGACCAACCGTAAAACTGCGACAAACTAGCTGTCCAACTCTATAGGTATGCTTTGTTTTTGTTTTTTTATAAACATTTACTACCTAGTCTTTTTGACGTAACATCTATTCCATCTTCAAGAGGCAAAAGCTTCCACGATTCATATTTGAGAGCTGTAAACAAATTCAATTCAATTGCATTTGAACTTGGGTTGATCATGTTTAATTGAGCGCATTAAAACATCAGTAACATCACTTAAACAATGAATTGACTAAGGATGAACTCTGTTAAGACAATTGCCAGCCAGCCAAGTTACTGTATGAAACACATGGAATGTGCAAGGGATGAATGCAACTTTGTTGTATCATCTCAAATTTGCATTGAGAACTATCATTTCAAAAACTGTGTTAGGCAAACCAATTATTTGGATCTACAGGAATGTGTGAAGACAAAAATAACCGTATACTGGACCATCTCACTGTACCTCCCAATTTTGTCTGCAAAGAATAACATTGTTGCTAAACAAACCAACCAACTCTAGAAACTTTTTGGCTACAATTAAACACCTAAGAAACTACCAAATAAATTGGGTGAAAAGGTGAGGATGAGCATTAAGCTGAAGAAGTTGCAGCCTTAGTTGGCAAATGTCTGGCGGACAGTTTGGGCGATATGCTTCGCGCTGATGCCGTAGAGGTCCAAAAGCTCTTGCGGCTGTCCGCTCCGTGGAACACCGGTGACAGCCAGCCGGGTTACCACAATACCCCGTTCCTGGCCAACCGCTGACAACACTGCCTCACCGAGACCACCTTGGAGACCGACCGGATGGAGTGTGAGAAACCAAAAATTTGACCCAGACAGAAGCAAAGACAATTAACACTCACCCTCCTTGTAGTGGTCCTCCACTGTAATGATCTGTCCTCCGGTAGCTTTTGCACAGGCCAAAATAGTGTCCACATCCAAAGGCTTGATAGTAAACGGGTCAATGACACGGATGTTTTTCCCTAAATATGGAGGATATTAAATTAATCAGGGCCTTTCTTTGTTGATAGTTTTAATGATCACTCGTTGGATATATGGCCATCACATTTCGACCCAGAACCACAAGAGGACAGTATAATTTTACCTTCACAAGCTAGTATGTCAGCAGCACCCAGAGCCTCATGCAAGGTGACACCTGCTCCAATCACAGTCACCAGATCATTGGCAGACTGGCGCACAACCTAGTGACAGCAAAGTTGTTGTTATTTTTTTTACCCCCCCAATGTGCCACTCACAAACTTCCTTTGACTTTACAAGGACGAGTATTTACCTTGGCAACCCCAATCTCAAACTTCTCATCTCCAGAATATAAGACAGCAGTATCAGGCCTGCTGGTACGGATGAAACAGATGCCCTGAGGAAACCAATTAAAAGGTTAAATGGTGTTTTAGGATAGGAAAAGAGGACATTGCAATCCACCTTTTTGTTTGCTGCTAGCTCTACAGCTCTTTCAGTGGATACTGCATCACTGGGGTAAAACACAGTACATGTTGGGATGGCACGGAACATTGCCAGGTCCTCGAGCGCCATCTGAGAAGGACCGTCCTCACCTACAATAGCAACAATCGTTTATTTTTTTTATTTAGTCAAACCAAGCAAGCGGACTCATCATGTAACCTCACCAATAGAGACACCACAGTGAGAGCCGACCAAATTGACATCGGACTGAGAGATGGCACCCATTCGGATCTGGTCATATGCACGGGACATGAAGGCGGCAAAAGTGCTGGCAAAGGCCACAGTGCGTTCCCGACATGCACAACCAATAGCTATCCCCACCTGCAGAAGGTAGGCAAAGAAAATACAATCTGGATCTTCTAAAAAATAATAACAGATTAGATTCATTTGGATTATGGTAAAGGTGTTAATCTATCATTCAAAACTAAACCACTGACAAATGAAACACTGCGAAAGGGAACACGAGATTTCAATATTTGCCTCAAGAGTTCTAATCTCACCATGTTCTGTTCAGCAATGAAACATTCAATAAAACGATCTGGGAAAGCTTTCCTGAAGGTGTCAGAGAACGTGGAGTTCTTGGTGTCTCCATCGAGGGCCACCACTCTATTGCTCGCCTGCCCCAGTTTGGCCAGCGCTACACCGTACGCACGCCTTGTTGCCATCTGCAAGAGAGCAAAACAAATATTTAACCCATTGGGCAGCATAATTAGAGAAAAACATTTTTTACTTGAAACAAGTAGATTCTGTTTCCACAGTTGCATTTCCCCTTCCATGGAAACTTAAAAAGAACCAAAAGGAAAATTGAAACCGATGTTGACATACCTTTTCACCCTTTTTGTATTGTGGGGGTGAGGCCAAGGCAATTAATCCCAAATCTGCAGGTGCTGCATCTTCATTGGGCATCTTGACAGACAAGGTATTCTTGGGGAATTTGATTTGGTCCTTAAGGTCGTGCAACAGTCCATCCACCATGTCTTTTGGGATGGGCTTTCCATGCCAGTTAAGCTTATCCTCGATGCCTTTAAAGTAAAAAAAAAAAAGTTTTTAAAAATTCCCAATTTAGATTTTAAATTTGGAGACTCATTGAATGCCCGCTACATGAAGAACCACCTACCTTTGAGACCTTTTCCCTTAAATGTCTTGGCAACAATGCACGTGGGTTGGCCTGTAAATTTTTGAGCTTTTGTGAATGCTTCGCAGAGTTGCTCCACACTATGTCCATCCACAACATAGGTGTTCCATCTAAAACAACAACAAAAAACATTGACCAATATTCAAATCTAACAGTACCTATTTATTCTATGTACATCCACAAAACTGTAAAAAAAAATATTAATGAAAAAAAAATACATCCTTGAAGCTGTACAATGCCCCAATTCTTTATATTATACGCGCTCGTTAAAATTGAAGCACTACAATCTACAAGCCTCCCGATATTCATATACACTATTGAAGTGCTTGTTCTTCTGCCTCAATCACAAAATCTGGTTGAATTCCACAATGTGAGTGTACTGCAACAGTGAAACAAGTTCACATTTACTTGAGTGGCAACATTGTGTTCACCAGTAAGCAAATCACATGTTTGGGCTTGTCAAGTTTGTGCTTTATGAACAGCTTGAGCCAATCATTTAAAAAAAAATAATAAACTATAAAGGGAATTAATACTGATTTACCACTTGAATTTAATTTTAGCAAGTTCAACTACTAAGATTTTAATCTTCAAATCGGGAATCTAATGCTAGTTTGGTTAATGCTATATCCACAAACCCAAAGGCTTCACAACGCTTCCTATAGGTGTCCACTTCATGCTGGAGAGGCGCAGGATCACTCTGACCGAGCCGATTGACATCCATGATGGCCACCAGGTTGTCAAGTTTGTAGAAGGACGCAAAGGCCATGGCTTCCCACACGGAACCCTCAGAACATTCTCCATCTCCCATCAGGCAGTACACACGGTAACTAAATCAAATAATAAAAGTTAATTATTAAGTAAAACCACTATTTTTATCCCCATGCCCATAATTTTAAATGTCAATGCAGGAATTCAGTTTAAAGCATGTACTTCAGTAGAAAGCCCTAATAAAGGAATTTAACCAAAAAAATAATAATTACTTGCTCACTATGCGCTGCATGGAAAAAAAAATCTACGAGGCTTCAAATATATTTTTTAATAATCAAAACATTGATGGCTGAAGTACCTACATTACAGAAGGAATGTTCAGAACATCAAATTGGTTCCTTACAGAATCCTTTGACAATTCAAAATCAGGTCAGAAATACAGTCACCTGGATTTGTCGAAATATTTGCCAGTGTATGCCATCCCACAAGAAGCGCCAAGACCCTGACCAAGAGATCCACTTGCCACATCAACAAAGGCCAATTTCTGGATAATAGAAAAGAAAACAAATAAATCAAAGTCCATCTGAAATCATGTGTAGTGTAATGAAAATACAATGATGTAGAGCAGGGGTGTCAGACTCGGGTTGGTTCGCGGGCTGCTTTAACGTCAACTTGATTTCACGTGGGCCGGACCATTTTAGATATAATATTTAGAATTTTTTTATATAACTGGATTAAAAGAACTGGATTAAAAGCCCTGAATATTCATTTTTTAGAGATCTAAAACAATGTTTGTTTTAACTTTTTTTTTTTTTTTTATATATTTTTAGGTTTTACAAAATGATTTTTGAACTAAAAACACAGAAAAAAATGATTAAAAAATTACAATTATTGATTTAAAAGGGGGAATATCAGGAAATGTAATATACATCTATACTCTTCATTTTAATTTGATCCTAAAACAGAGAGTCGGGACTCATCATTTACTTTCCCGGGCCACACAAAATGATGTGGCGGGCCAGATTTGGCCCCCGGGCCACCACTTTGACACGTGATGTAGAGCATGGTACACTTGTCTTACTGGGGTGGGGTGTCCCTCCAAGTCACTGTCGAGCTTGCGCAGGTTGAGCAGCTCAGACTCTTTCACAAAACCGGCCTCGGCCCAGGCAGCATACAAAACAGGTGCAGCATGACCCTTGAAAGAGAGAAGCGGGTACATCAATGAATGTTCTAACACATGTACATATAATGCAGACCCCCCAAAAAACAAGATAACTCAAAAACCTTTGACAGCACAAAGCGGTCATTGCACTGGTTGCGAGGGTCGGTAGGTTTGTAACGCATGGTGTGAAAGAAGAGCACAGACATGATCTCCGCTGCGCTGCAGCACGATGTAGGGTGGCTGAAGTGGGAGACAAATATGATAATCTTAATATACTCTTCAGAAACTGCTTTGACATTACACAAAACGTGCAAGTTACAAAAAAATGGATGCTTTTGGAAGTGGTGCAGTAAATCAAACTATTGTTTGAACATGTTAGATTATGTTCAGCAAGAACATTTGAGGGGAGCACTTCAGTTATTTAAAAAATAATCATTGAGCAGCCCTTAGTATTTTGTGAGAACACCACCACTAAGTTACCAAAGTTGTTAAATTGTCAGTTTTCACTCTGGACCTCAAAGAATTAACACATGCAAATTTAGGTAACTGTTGGATGCTGAAATTGTGGTGACTATCGAAATCATTTTGAAATCCTCTGTACTCAACGGCACCTCAGCTTCCCTGTGTGCGTTGCAATCCAAATGGCATCACTTCAGACAAACTTGCAACATGCCATAATAATCTTTATTATCACTCTCCTATTATTCAGTAAACAGAATCCATTTACCAACTGTGGTTTTGCCGAGCGGTGACCTGGTGGAAAAGGGGCAATTAAAAGCATTGCCTTAAAAAAGGAACAAAAACTACAGAGGATGAAATAGAAGAATTGGGTTCAATTGTCAAAATGGAAAGAAGGTGGGTGGCATCTTCCAGCTGTGTAACTACAGATCTCAGTGCTCTATTGTTGAGAGCCAATTAACAGAGAAAGGCACGCCATTGTGACACCCGATAACCCTGTTTGATTTCATCATTTTTTTCCCCACCTATTAAAATCCTTGAATAGGAAAGAAAACACAATAAACATGGTTGAACAAGTGAACACCTTCTCATAACTGGGATGTTGCAGTGAAAAGTCACATTTGAACAAGGACAGACTTATCCACCAGTTTGATCAGACCATACTGGACTTCACTTACAGCCATTAAAACCAGTCAGTTCTAGAACATTGGGGATGATCATACATGTACAGTAAGGAAACGAGTGTTTGACAACAAGGAAATAGTGCATGGCCAACAAAACCTGTTTTAGGTGACTTCCGAGAAGGAAGTACAGTAGTCAGATCCAATGACAAGGCTAGAGAACATTAGGGATGATCATATATGTACAGTGAGGAAACGAATGTTTGACAACAAGGAAATAGTGTATGGCCTACAAAACCTGTTTTAGGTGACTTCCAAAAAGTACAGTAGTCACATCCAACGGCAAGGCTTATTGGTGCTCTTGCATAATTGTGCGTTTCTCCCTTACCAAATGCCCCAAAAATAGCTTTGCTGGGGGTAAATAAGAAACTTTTAAGTGTTATTACTCAAGTGATCACTGGGGATAGAAAATTCAATAGCTAGCTTTTATTGCATTATCTTAAGTTACATCAAAAAGAGTATTGATTGCGGGATTTTGTCAGGGATTTTGACCACGCGAGGACCATAGCATATCGTTTTAACACATTGCTCCATTCCAGACGTCAAGGAAGCATGTGACCGATCAGGAGATGTATTCATTTGTTAGTTCAAGAAACACGAAGTACAGCTCAAGTAAGAGTTTCAACTCGACTAACACGGGACGGCCAGTTATACGGATAAAGATGGTATATATATGTTTTTATCTTTAGCAACTATTCCAACAATAACACGTGATTTTAACACGCCTACTAATCGACCTGCAGCACGTGCTACAAGGCCCCCAGATAGCCTCCTGACCATTAGCATGACACGGTGATTCGAATGCGACGTCAAAACAGTCCGATAAATCGATTTGAAAACTTTACCCAGAGTTGGAGGCGCATGTTGCCTGAATGGAGTGAATTCTCAGCCTGTTGGCGACATCTCTAAGCGCCTGCAGAGTTTCTTCGTTGGGTTTCTGGTAGTTGGCCATCTTCTCTGGTGATGCCTTCTTTGTGAGTGCAGGAGTTGCCTAAGAAATGTGTCACTTGGTGCTAATTTTATCACACGTCGTTTCACTGGTTTGGTGCTTGCCCACGACGACGAAGTCCCTTCAGTGGAGCAGGAACAAGGGGACGACGAACCGCAGAGCATTTAAGTCACTTCATAACTAAGCCTCACCTACTAAGCAAAGTGATTGGATGTTGTATGCGTCACTCACAAAGCGGAAGTAACTTTGGTCAACCAATGGAGGCTACGCACGAGAGAAGGCGGTACTTAGGGATGGTCGCAGGTTACTTCCGCCTCGCCAGTTTGAAGTGTACTTGACAACCAGAAAGAAAAAAAAGGTTATATCAGCCCACAACGAGTCTACTTTATGTCAGGTTTCTTGCCCGTAGAGTGCACCATTCGGCGGGTAAAGATGCACGAGTTAGTAACTTTTTGGCAGTATCAGCCAAATGTACACGATAACTTGTATGGAGGATGGATAAAGACAAGTCGTTCTATCTTGAAAAGCTTTGTCATTGCAAATAAAAGGCATGATTTAAGTGCCATTTCAGTAGTGCTTAAGCAACACATTCATCAAACTATTGATCTCTTGTACCGCTTATTCTCACTTGTGGGGGTGCTGGAGCCTATCCCAGCCAACCATGGACAGCAGGCGAGGACATGCCGAATTTGTTGCCAGCCAATCGCAGGGCACAATGAAACAGAACCACTTACGCTCACAATCGCAACGCCAGTGAGTGGGAATTGAACCCACGCTGCGTCTGGTGGAACAACCACTGCCGCATCAATTGGCCATCAAATCCATACATAAATACAAAATAAAAACAAATTGTGATATATTCAAATTGGCAGAAAGCATTGAGGTAAAAGCAGAAACCTCTGAGTGCTCCGCTCTTCTACATAAAAAGAAAATATCGGTTTTGAATGAAAATGAAAGGTGTTTATTAATATAATTATTTATTGTCAATGTTGCAAATCTGCAAAGCAGAAGAGTGCAATTTCTACCTTATTACGATACAAAAATGTGTAATCATGCGCTGAGCATGTTTATTCATATATTTGGCATGTAGTATCACGTGCTCAAAAGAAATGCTCATTAGCTAAAGAGAATAACTTTGTAAATCATCACATGAATAACAATTTTATTTAAAATTAGTACAAGGTCTAATTTTAAAGTAGCCCCAACAGCGACTCATAAGGTCTTTTGGTGCGACCAAACACCCGGTACCAATTTTTGATACTTGCGGTCTCAAGGAAACATGTACAATTTGCTGTTTTGAAATGACATGTTACTGTAGTATGATTGCACCCTGTTCTTGCAACACGGAAGATTCCAAAGTATCCAAATGACACCACAGTCGTTTGGATTAGAAATGCCATGTAGGGAAACCGAGCTCCGTTGCTCAACAGTTTCTTTAAGGATGCGGCTGGATGGCTGCCAATAAGGAAGCACCGTTAAAATCGCCTTGTCACTATGGAAAATGATGTTCATGGGAAAATAAATGCACACATTATTGTGCATTACACCACAATGTCGGCATGATGTAAAGGCAAGATTTCTACATCGGCAACCATTCCCAAACCAGTCTTTTCCAGGAAGTGCTGCAACTATTGCAAATGTTTGACTTAACCCGTTTCCTCTTTGAGTTCCTGTAATTATTAGACACATGACATTAAAAAAAAACAGTAATGATGCAATCGTTACCTGACAATACTGGAAAAACGTAAGATTGTTTACCTGAATTGTCTTCCACACCTCAGCCCGCTCCTCCAAGGAAACAGGCTCTTTATCAAGGCGCTCCAATTTAGGAATGAGCGTCAGGACGTACGGCCGGTAGTCTGTGGTTCCGTCCAGTGGATTTTCAGACAGAATAACCACTCGTAAAGTCTTTGACACGACTTCCAGCGCCCGCAGGCAGGTCTCATCTAAGAAGTCGTTGCTTCTGCGCGAGAGGAACATAAGCGTGTTGTTTCCTACGCTCCGTATTGTGGCATCGTTGCCATACCTGACATTGAGGTACTGAAGACACTTCATGTTGGCGCTAAGTCCATCAAGAGTACCAAGTTTGTTGCTGCGGAGATGGAGAGTCGTAAGGCTCTCTAATTTATCCAAGCCCTCTAGACTTGTAATCGAATTTTGGGCCTTAAATCCAGAGAAAAGAAAAAAACTGACCAAAGTGCAGACCATGCATTTTAGTCATCGTGCATCATGACTTGCGTTTTACCAGATACAATCGTTGTAGATTAGGAAGGTTGATTCCATTTGTTGAAGTCAAGCGGTTTCCTCTCAGCTCCAAAGTCCCCAGTTTAGAAAAAAGACAACTCTCCAGACCATTTAATCTCTCGATTCGGTTCCCTGCAGGAAAATTTAAGGACACGCGTGACATGCTGACGAGTTTCCGTGAACGGTCATGGCACTTTTTCAAATGAAATTATGAAGTCAACCTGAAAGATTTAGACTTTCCAAAGCTAGTCCAACAAGACCTTCCACCTCTGTGAGCCGATTTGCTGCCATACTCAGCCACTGCAGGTAAACCAGCTGAGAAAAGGTTTGCCCTTGGAAGCATGTTACATAATTCTTGTCCATCTAAGAATTGAAATGAGAAAAGTGGCTGATTTGTATTAATGTGATTAAAAAAACATTTACTTGAGTGTTGGAAATGTTTTAAATGTACTGTTCTTCAAAGAAAAATACAATGAACTGGACACAAAATGTAATGTACTACATTTTAAAAAGGTGAAACGGATTTTATACAAAGGAATTTGTTTAATTCAGTTTTAATATATTTTATGTTAAAGATGTATAGTATTTGATTCATACTTAAGTGATTATTTTGCATAGTGGTGGTAGGTTTAAATAAGGATCCCAAAGAACAAAAGAATTCTTCTTGATAAGACTTGCCTTGAGCCAAAGAAGCTGAGTGAGGGACGACAAGGGTGAAAGGTCTGAAATGCGGTTGTTGGACACGTCCATGAAGCGAAGGTGAACGTATTTGCCGATCGCGGCCATGTCACTGAGTCGCCTCAAGAGTACAAGCACAAAAAGGGAGATTCATGATTCAGCACGTTTTTTTAGGGATGGGAATTTTGCTCTCTTACTTGTCCTTTAAAACCACTTTAATGAACGCGTGTCTTAATCCATTTCCTGTTCGGCAGAGCAAAGACAGACCTGGGATTATGATATCTTGATCCAAGGGGCGAATCTGTGAATGAAAATGGTTTGAGGGATATAGACACTAGTATACTGCTCTCGGAGAAGCATTTATTGACAGTTTGTGGGATCAATCGGGGCCTCCCTCTGCAAACAACGCCACAGGATAGTTGGTGATGAAAATGATTTTGGTCAGATAGTGATGTGTGCCTGTGTTTATCAAGTTTGTCCACTTTCTGGAACCAGCAACAACCAGGTTTGATGGTTTTAAAAAAGGTGAAAAAAGGTAACTTTATTGATACATTTAGATTTCAGATTAAGATTTAGAAAAAAAGGTAACCTTATTGATACATTTTAATTTAAGATTGAGATGTAGAAAAAAAGGTAATTTTATTGATATATTTATAGTTAACATTAAGATTAACGTTTAGAAAAAAATGTAACAATTTATATTTTTATATTTAATATTAAGATTTAGTCTTGAAATTTGAATTTCACACTTATATTTACGTTTTAGATTTAGGACGTTTAATTTAGAAATAAACATTGTTGGAAATGTGCCCCCCATAAAAGTGACTAAAATGTTCGTACCATATTTTAAACACTGCGTGGCGCTAAATGTGAGAAAATGTGGCCGTCTTCTTAACCAAGCTTATCAAACGGCGTCCCATAGAATATACCTACCAAATTTCATTATGATTTGTTCGCGAATAATAGAGAATTAACAATTTTAGTGATTCCCGGCTCCAAAAGAACAAAGTATGCGAGAACTACAGACGGTCTAAAAAGAAAAAGAAAAAAAACACCCAAAGAACCCTCACAGCGACATTGGCTGGTTTGTTCCAGAACTGCCATTTTCATCAAATAATGACAATACCGTACTATCTGTACTTGTCAATGGACAATACTATTTAAATCCCACGAATGATTTGCGTGTTACCGCTATTGCTTCTTCGTCCTCGTCTTGGTTTTCTTCCCCGTTTTCCACATCCGACGACACATCTTCCTCGTCCATTTTGGTCAGTCATCTGCAAGTTTGGTTTTAGCCCGAGAGGAAATGTTAACTTTGGAGAAAAGATTTTCCGTCAAGGATAAAGACCGCTTTCCGAGGCAGGACGGCGAGTGTTGTCCATTGCCATGGAAACAGACTCCCGCAGAATGTGACGCGTCTGTCACGTCAGCGTTGGGGTTCTCACTTTGCATTATACCGGGGGAAGACTTTCCCATGTTTTGGAAGTGAACCCTCATTGAAAATATTATTTAGACGTGTCCTTACTGTAAGAAAGGGATATATATTATATTGACCGTTTTTTTAAAAATAGATTCAAATTCACTGTGTGAAGTTTGCAAGTTTTTATTAGATTAGATAACTTTATTCATCCCATATTCGCGATTTTTTTAATGTCCAATCAGAATATTACTCTTTATATTTGAATTGAGTTTGGAAGTCCCTAAATACTGCGTTTTATGGCAAATTGTATTATTTACATGTGTGGACTGTTTCATTCCAGCCAGGGATTTGAGGTTAAACGATAATGCAAATTGTGTCTTGAGCATGTGTACATGTTTTCACTACATGTTAGAAATCACACATTTTGCTTCACATCCATAATGATCAGGATTTTTTTTTACCGTTTCTTCTTTATGTTTCACGTTCTCATATAAAGGAAACAAACACAAGTTCATATACAATCATACATACATTTCAATTCAACAGTGATGTAGAACAAAACATTAGAAAGACAACCTTCTTGAGAAAAAAAAACTGAATACCAGTTTGGATTAATTTCTGTACAATAACAGTTTTCACACACATACTCAATTTTCTCCCAGTGGTAGAAATAGTCGTACATAATTAAGAGTTGTACACAGTACTATTTGCAGTCATTCACTGAATGACAAGACCTAAAGCACTAAATTAAACAGCAACTCCCCCAAAAATCCATGCTGCATAGGCTGTTCTTAGGTAATGTTGTTTCCTGTGACAGAGTGAAACTCAAATGATCTAACTGGACTGTCTCAAAGCAGTGGAAAACCTTTTTTGTCAAACACGATTTGGCAACTCCAGGAAGAAATTGGGAGAAATAAAATGGTAAACTCTGTGCAAATAGCGTTTCATTGACTGCTGGATCATGTATTCCAAAAGGCAAAGGTGAAGTATACCAAATGTGATAAATATCCTATGGCAAAGAGATATTATTAGTGAAGTGTGGAGCCAGGACAGGTCGACATTGAAGCATCACAGCTCACTGCATTTGCATATTACGCATTAGAAGTCCCTTTTTCACTCCTCCTTGGAGCATTCTGGCACCAAGACTGGAGCCTGTAATTCCATCCCTAAACAAGGGGGCAGTGGACAGATTCAAAGGACTGATTAAACAATGCAATTTTTTAGGTGAATTAAACTACTTCTTCCCAAAAGATGAAATATTTCACAGTGATTGAGAAAACATTGCTTACATGGCACTTGTCTTCCTCCTCTTGGAATCAGGAGCTTGAAGTCCATCCGCTAGTTTCTGTAATAAGAACAAAGAAACAAAACAGGCCACTATGCTCAATTTGTGATCCACACAAGGAGCTTTTGTCAGATACCACTTTTCTACTAACCTCTTTTCCTGCAGATTCCGGTATTCTTCTTTGCTCTAGATTTTGCTAAAAGAAAGGAGGGGGAAAAAAGGATTGTATTAATTCCTACACTTTTTTAGAGACCCAATTATTGTTAAAACAGTGATGCCTTGAGATAGGAGTTTTAATTGTTCCCTGTCCACAATAATAGTTTAAAACATTCATATCTTCACATTTGGAAAGGCAATGACAACAAACCATGGTGTGTAACTTAAAAAAAAATCAGCTTTGGTCATCCAAATTCTCAAAGCAACAACTGTTATTAGACAATTTCTTTTCAAAGCATGATAACCAACCTTGTGTAGTTCAGAGAGCTGTTGATGCCGAATAAGAGCTTCTTTGCTAGGAAACTGTCTCCTACACAGCAGACAGGCCAATTTCTCCCAGTCGGTCATCTTTCCTTCCTTCCCACCTTTCTCCCCTGCTTCTTCTTCGCTGTCACTTTCCCCGCTGTAGGCCGGAACAAGACCTGGTTGCTGTGGAGGGGGTGACTACATGGAAGAAAGAAGACTGGGTCACATCCTGTGATGCTGCTTAAAAAATAAAAAAAAACACACAACAGCCAAACAGACAAAACATACTTCGGGTTGTCTGAGCTGGTCCAGGAACATTTGAGGCCGCTCTAAAAGCGTGCCCTGTGGGAAGGAGGAAAACATTCAGAGGAATACTCAAAAGTCTTCCGTCATTTTGACTATTTCTGAGTGCTAGTATCCATTTTAATATCACGGCTAACATATGAGTTACTATGTGTATTCGTGTTACACCTTTTTCTCAAGAACAGCATAACCCGCATCGGCGCTGGCAGATTCTCTACGATCCGCGGAGCCTGCCGTTAAGGAAGAGGAAACAGAGCGCATGTTCTCCTTGTGTCTATTAAGACTCTTTGCCCAACGCTCCATATCTTTGGCAATCTGTGAACACAAGTCCAACAGTAGAGAGATTCATTGGGTTAAAAGCAATCTTGTCATCCCAACGCAGGTAGGTAAATCACGCGTATTGTCACTTATCATTTAATCTGGCCGTAAAATGTCAAATACCTGTTGGGCAGTTTTACTCTTGGGCTTATCTTTTTTCTCCTTGCTGCCAAGGTTAACGTCTGTGGGGGCTGTATCATCGGCAGTGGGCACACCTTCTGAATTTGACTTTTCAGAAGTCACCGAGATGTACGTGTGCTTTTCTCCTTCCCAGTACATGAACTGCTGAGTGTGAGGGTTGTAATAGTACTAGGGGAAAAAAGAGAGACATGAATTGTGATCAGTGGTTCACAACATTATTCAGCTTGCATCGCTTTGGTATTTTGCGATGTATCACCTGGGAGTTTGGGTCATAATATAGTCCTGTTAGTGGATCGTAATAGTAGCCCGAGCTTTCGTCATATTGGTATGTGGTTACATCTGGCACAGCTGAAGCAAAACAAAACAATGGATTAGTAAACAATTATTGACATGTTTAAAAAATACAAATAAAAAAGTTTAGATTGCACATACGATATTGCTGAAGCTCATGTGCAGTGCCTGGTGTTGCAGGCTGGCTGGAAGAAGCTGGTTGGGGTTTTCCAACTATTTCAACCTGGACAGACAATGCATGTTAAGGATGAGCAAGTAATGCAATTTTATGCATGACTGTGGTACACAACTCATACCTGGGCTGTAGGAGGCTGAATTTGAGGCGGCTGCACAATAGCTATAGCAGACGCTAATGCCTGACCTGGAACCACTGCAGCTGTCAAGGAGGTACAATTTATGAATATACAAACTATCGTAAGCAGAGGGAAAATATATTAGCATGATATTTAACCTTGGGTCGCTGATGCTGAATATATACCCCTAAGGGGTGTTCCGGCATTGGGCAGGACGGGAAGCCTGGGGTCTGCTTGGACTTGAAAATGTTGGCCATTGGGCAAAGAGTAACCATTCCCCTCCTGAGGGTAGGTTATTGCTCCATGCTGATAAAATTCACCACCACATGAACCATTTTGTGAAGTCTGTGAGTCAAAACCGCAAACAATAGACAAAATGAAGACAACGTGGACATAAAAATATGCCTCTTTCCATATCGATGAATAACGGGCTACAAAACACATGTCAAAGAAATGTGGCTGTAGAGTCAATCTCAAATAAAATGCATTTTATTATCCATCTGGGATAATTACATTGGGCACACGGCCAAAAGCTAAAATAGCACCTGGAGTTGTGTGCGCCAAAACCAAAAGAAAATCTGTTACCTGTGTGACAGCCCACTGTGCTGCTGCAATCGCCGTGCTGGCCACAGAAGCAGCATTCACTCGACAGGTATCTGCCACAAACACGTCACTGGCGAGGGGAGGGGAAAACATTTTACACTTTTGTTTCTACATCAATTCATTTTCCATCGTTCTGATCCTTATTAGCGTCATGCTATCTGATCTGATAGCAAATTTCTTGTGGAGAAACAGATTCTGCTCTATTTCAGGAAACTAATTAACTTGAAGCTATAACCATCTTCATTGCTCAAGAGAGACCATGCACTTACCGCTTGGAGCCTTTAGCAAACTCCACCACAATGACCTTTCCATCAATAGAAAGTGGCTGCTTGAGAGCCTGCAAGATCTGGAGGAGCTGAGATGCCTCCTAATGATAACGACACAAGACATTGGTGACTTTGTGACATTACTTTGAATGGATCCATCCATATTGCATGATGATACTTGCCACAATAGTGGAGAGCTGCAGAAAAGCAAAACCCCGATTTAGATTGGTGTTCTTGTCCTTAATGAGGCGAATGTTGGAAGGTGACAGCGTGGCAAATGAGGCCAATGCAGATAAAATGGATTCTACGGTTGTATGCGGTCCGAGATTTCTCAGGATCAGCGCTAGAGTCAGGGAGAAAATGACAATGTATTTGAAAGACATTGAATCACACTTGCTCTTACTAGGGAGTAGTCGACGGGTAAGCAGCTGAGGTGTGAGCACACAAGTTGATTCATGCCACCTGTCTTTGTGAAATGCCAATGAACTTACTATCATTGGCCACATCTGCTTGTTGCGAAACGTGGCCTGGATGGGGTGCAGAAACAGAGGACTGAAACGGTGTGGGAAGTGGCAGCAAGCCTTGGGCACTCTCTTTTTGAAGAGCAAGTGATCCATCTGTGTGCATTTGGGGTAACTTCATCTCAGCTTCTAAAAAGAAGAATGTCATTTTCCTTGTGCTTCGAAATATGTCACACGGGACAACAGATTGGTTAGTTATTACCTGATTTGGGCGCGCTGCATTTGAAGCACCTCTCCCTCCTTTTAAAGTTTTGCACTCCGCACTGTTGAGATGTTTTTTGTTCAACAAGTCGTTTTTTTGGCACAAAAAAAAATCCTGAACCAGAACTTTCACACATGCACGAGATTGTTAACAAACAAAACCTTGTTGCAAAGCCAGTCTTCATTGGCTCGTGGTTTAGGGTTGCTGTAGTGCATAGACACTCGATGTCCCAGAATCTTGAGCACGCACTGGAAAAAAAAAAATAGAGGGAGGGAGGGGGAAGAGTGGAGGACAATCAGCAAAGCCACACGTGCAAGAGTAAGGCCTCATCTCAGCGAATCAATAAGGGGGACGAGAGATGGAGAAAGAGAGCAAGAGAAAGAAACTAGACCGAAAGAAGAGGACAGAGAATGGCAACCTTCAGTTTTAGGGAAGATTGTTTGGTGCCGTAACTCTACATTCTTTACTACTCTTAATCATAGGAAATAATGACCACGTACATTTTGTAGGCGAGCCAGATTAAATGGTATTTTGTTATGCATTGTTTTTTTTTGCTTCAAATTACAATAATGCCTATGTTTTAAAAGCCTTTAAAGTTGAAAATTTTGACAATTGTTTTCCTGTGCACCAAATACATTCCAAACCTTCGACTTTCTAAACTAATGTGAAAAGTTCTATAATTTTTCCATAGACGGGCACAAATGTGGATGTTAATTTTTCTTTGCAAACTTGACCATCTACTTTATTCCATGAAAAACACTGTCTTAATGAGGAGTTGACGTGACAGTTCCAATTTTTCAAATTATCAGCTTTGGACAAATGACTGGTCTTTTGGGGTCTACAATTACAGTCTGTAAGATAAACTGAATCAAATTTACAGTCAAGACAAAAAAGCATGGGCTGTGTTGGGCTTCAGTTACAACAGAACATTTAGTCATGGGAAACAAAAATCAGTTTAAAAAGAACAGATAGTACCAACTTTGTATTATTTACATTTATTTAAAGGGATGAACACATTTACTACTTTTTTATGATTAGATTGAGCATAGAATGTGCAGTGTTCTTGGCATATTTCCTGTTAAAGCTATAAGAGCAACTAAAAGGATTTTGAGTTTGACTCACATTTTACTATTCTAAACACAACCATTAATGCCATTCCATAGACTGGTTCCTAAAGTGAGGATGTGAACAATAGGATTTTAGGGCGGGGCAAATATTCTAAATGTGTTTATCGAGAACACCTTCATACATGGTTGCCTCCATGTATTAATTGGAGCTAAGAATTACCTACCTGTGGCAAAACGATTCTTCATGACCAAATGACATGCTATAATCTAAGGTGAATCAGGTGTGATGTGACAGTATATTGTCTTGCCCTGAGCATACATGTGCGTGTCATGTGTGTAAGGGAGAGTGACCTGGTTGGTCTCCATCCAGCGGGTGGCCTCCTGTATGAGATTAAACTCGACGAAGGCGAATCCTCGGCTCTGACCTGGACACCGCCCAGCGCCATGGTTACCGAATAACAACAACAACATAACGCAGTGAAGGATTAGTGCTTTGTGTACAGAGGAGAAATAGACCCTGTATCAGCACTAGCAAAATAAACAACCGCTCTCCCTTGGAACGAAGAGGCTTGACAATCAGTTGGAGATTCACTGTTAAGGTTCTTTGAGCGGTGAGGAGGACACAAGGTCTCGTATCTCGGTGGGGTCATAAAAAGGAGAGAGAGGGTCTCCAACCTACTCTTTAGTTTGAATCTCAACCACGCACCAACTAAAAGTGACACCCATTCATGACCGGGTTTTAGAGAGTGGGAACTTGGGGGGGTTATAGTCCCATGGGTGTATATTATAAGGTTAAATTTATCTCAACAAAACAATTATCACAAAGTGTGGGAAAGAGAGTAGTAGTTTGTGGCCTTGTCTGATAGCACACTGCACGAGTGAACAGTTGAGTAGAAAGCATGAAGGCAGCGAGAAGATAAAAAAATGTGTAACTGTTATTTGGTCTTGTGTGTAACGCTCACAAGGAGTTGGAGAAACTTCAATTCATTACAAAGGCTCAACAAGTTTTATGAGGTTACCCAAAATGTTTGAAAGCGTAGCTGTAAACTAACTTATACATAACAGCATTTTGTACATGTGCACTTTTCTTATTGACTTTTTGCGATTTGATTAGATTGCAGTGTCCCTAATTACGTGAATGTACTGTAAGTTTAAAAATATCCATTATGCACTTTATTTTATCTGAAGTGAATAAAGAGGTTATGATTATCTCATTTAGGGTCAAATAAATATTCTGATATGGACTAGCAATTGATAAATGTGGTACCAAGTCTGAGATTTACCAAAAATAAATGAATAAAACCAATCAGAAAAGCAAAATGGACACATTTTCTCACCTGAAGATTTGTTCCTCATGAGTCGAACCTCTTTGGGCTGGATCCCCTGTTCCTGAAGCGATGCCCAAATCTGTACAAGCATTCATGACATCAATACGGAGCAAAACGCAAAAAGATCTCGGCGAGATACCTCATTAGCAGTTGCGTTGGGCGGCAGCAGGCGAAGCATTACTATGTTGCTGGGTCTCTTGCAATCTTGATCGGCTCGATAATCCTGGTCCCTTTGCTCCATCTCGTCATAAGACAGGTCTGTTTCAGAACTACAAAGGCCAGGTCCCTCTGCCTCAGATGGAAACATCTGAACATATCGATGAAAAATTAGCATACGACAAAGCAGAAAAGAATGAAATAGAGCAGCTGCTTTCCGGTTGTTTACCTTTTTCATTCCTGCCCCATGAGTGAACCTGCCTTCCTCTTTATCAAAGTTGTGCTCTATCGGTTCAAAAGAGGCACTCCTTTGATGAGCTCTGTTTGTGTCCATATTTGAGTTCCCAATAAAGCTTCTCCCACATTTCCCCCTTCCTTTGCCCTCTGAGCCAGTCCGTAGCCGTTCAAAATCTCTCTTTGTTTTCTCCTCATCAAACGCATCAGTTGAGGACTGAGAGCCTGGAGGCCACAGGAGCCTTCTGACTTCGCTACCACCATTCTCTCTCTGATCAAACCCTTGGTGCTCTTGGAGGTGACCTGGTATGACTTCAGAGGCGCTCACAGGCGATTCGTTGTGGACGTAGGGTCTGTCCTCCTGGTTACAGACATCATATTTTGCTTTTGCTGCCTCGTCTTCTTGGCCAAAACCACGGTAGTCCATGTCCCGAAAGTTGTGGTCATTGTGGGTGCCGTATCGACCAATGCGATCACCTCGACCACCTCTGATAGAGACGACACTTGTTAAGACTGGACTGACAGATCATTCCTCATCAAAGACGTAGCATCAAGTACAGCGAACGAGCTCACCTCCGCTCAGTATCCATACCGACCCACTGACGCTAGTCGCTATCTTTGTTTACCAGCATGAATAACCTGAAAGTATAAGAATAAACAACACTGAAGCTCATCATACATTTTGTGAAAAGCGTTCGTGGGGGAAAACGTAGTATTGTAGTTGTACTGCGTACTGCGTGCATAATGCGTGCACTAGGATAATCTTAATCCTTGGTTTTGGCACCAGTTTTGCTGTTTCAGTTACGTACAACAGACAAGAGACATGGGGTGAAATTCTGTACTACTACAAGGGATTCTATATAGTATAAATAAAAGTAAAAAACCCTTCAAAAAACAATGACGTATGGCGGTCATCGTTTAGCCGACTTGCTAACTAGCCCGAGGTAGGCTAGCAAGTTGTCCACGGTAGTAATCCGTCGACGCAGACCTGACATCAGACAAATGAAATTTGGCAGAAAACTTACCAATGAAAAATAAAGAGGACTCTCATGAAATTAACACAGGTCCGCCCTTAATAAATTGAATGTTTTTAATTCGAGAAAGCACTAGAAAATGGCCACAGTAGGCAACATTTAAGTGGGGCGGAACAGTCTTCAAAACTTGCCCGTGATTGGACAAAAGCTTTACAATAATTGGACGAAAATAAAACGACGACCAACAGTCATCCAATCAACGATACACATGTCTTAGACTCTTGGTTGCGGAGATATATAAATAATGGTAGATTGAGAGGGGCGCCATTACGGACACCAGTGTCTACGTCACAGAATCCGCCCTCAAATATCTAGCTTTATATACAATATCTATAATTGGTGTCGACCAGTAGCCGCTGTCACGTGAGCATGACAGGGTTCTAACGACCCCCCCATGAAAATAAAATAAAAAAACTGGCGACTACAGATTTACCGGGTTGCGGAAATTTCAGAGAAGCCGGTACTTCAGAGATCCTAATGTTAACATACTTAACTTACATATTTACCTGCATGTATCCGCTTCAAAGAAAATATGCAAATATGTGTTTAAACAGAAAACCCAGAAACCAGCTTTATTTGAGAGAAAAAATCCAAGCAGTCACAAATAAAGAAACAACAAACCTGGTATACTGCCCTCCAAAAACATTGCACCCCAAGCTTGAACCCTTCGATGAATTAAATGACACTATTGTTACAATAGAGGTTGAGCAAAACACATAATAGCAGTATTAATTAAGAGTTAAAACATAAAAAAATTATACTTAATATTAAAAAGTCAAAATACAATAGAGACAATCAAAGGATTCTGATCAAGTCAAAAGTAAACGCATAAATGTCCTTAAAAGGCCTTGTGAGACAAGTCTTGAAGTTGATTGTGATAAAACGATCTCCGAAATAATATTCAATTCACTAACTCCATCAATCATGATCTTACCCAATTAAAACAGTCAAATCGTACATGTGCACACAGACAAAGGTCCTAAAAGTCAGAAGACAATTAACCTGACAGCACCTCTATCTATGCATACGATCTTTCACAAAGTCGAGGTTTCAATATCACTCTTTAGAGGCTGTAAATTTCTTTCACCAGCCCAAGCCAAACAATATGGCTTTTGACTAACTTTGGCATGGAAATCAAGGGTTTCGGTCAGTGCCACAGAATGCCTTTCCATGCACATAGTACATAGACAACATAACAACGTACACACATTCACTGCATGCAGACCAGCACCGGGGAAACCAAAGCACCTAATGGTCGCACACTAACACACTACTGTATAGTTGAGCTATATGTGTGGGGAATAATATTCATACAATCTGGGTTACGCATTCCCCTGCATAGCGCCTGAGTCAGAAAATAGGTGAATGGCGGAGCTAAAACACCACACTACACGAGGACGAATACCTCATCAAAGTTCTGAATGC
This sequence comes from Stigmatopora argus, assembly GCF_051989625.1. Lineage (NCBI taxonomy): Eukaryota > Metazoa > Chordata > Actinopteri > Syngnathiformes > Syngnathidae > Stigmatopora > Stigmatopora argus. The sequence continues at coordinate 21,453,474 of NC_135387.1, forward strand.
TTTCTTCTCCTCTTACTCAGCCCATTGCTGCCCTCAAGGCACTGTGTAGGTGACACCGTAGAATTAAAAACACTTGGACATTGCTTCAATTGAAATCCTCTTCTATATATCACTTTTTGACCTGTCAGTTATCTCTCTTGTCTTTGGCCTACTAGACCTTTTTTCTGTCTTTCTTCCTGTCATGGCACATTTGAACCCCACGATTCTTGTACTGAACCCCTCCCTCCCCATCAGTCCATCTGACTGTTAGAAAGTTCTTATTAGAGCCAAGTTAAATGTTATATACAGGCCAGGGACTGACGTTTCTGTGCCAGTCAAATTATGTCAAATCTGCCTGAGCTTGCTGGGTGGGTGATCAGAAATGTTTGGCCCCTCCCCAACAATCAATTCTTAACGCAAGCTCTGCATCTGGATAACTTCCCATTCTTATAGCAAAAGGCAGGTGGATTTCTTTCCACGTTTCTTAGCCTGCAACGCTGCCCGAGTTGCCATCTCAAAGACTTCCCGCACACCATCTTTGGTCTTGGCAGAGCACTCCTGGTAGCCATAGGCACTGATGTGGTTTGCCATCTCTTTGCCAGCTTCGTATCTCACTGGCTCCTGCAAATCATTTTGGGGAGGGACAAGGTTGACGTCTTGTCTATGTCAACAAATCGGAACTAAAAACTCAATAAGATCTTGTAAAATCCTTAACCTGTTTCATCTTTGCAAGCTCCCGTCTGGTGTGCTCGTCATTGCGAAGATCTTTTTTATTACCCACAAGAATGATGGGAACATTTGGGCAAAAATGTTTCACTTCTGGCGTCCACTTTTCAGGAATGTTCTCTGCCATGACACAAACAGCCGTTACACATGCTCCATTTATCTTTCAAATGGTGAGAATACACATTGCACAAACGTACCTAAACTGTCTGGACTGTCTACAGAGAAACACATGAGAATAACATCAGTGTCAGGATAGGAGAGAGGCCTCAGTCGGTCGTAGTCTTCCTGACCCGCTGTATCCCAAAGTGCTAGTTCGACCTAAAATGAGAATTAAAGAAGTTTTATCATCCGAAAATACAAAGATTTAGAAATACCTCATACATTTTTTTTAAAAGTAAAAATGCTACAATCATCTCTTAGAGACTTCAGAAAAATTCTTGCATTTTTCAACTGAGACCATACACAGCAATAATTAAAACATCATGGGTGGGTCGAAAGGCGTCAGTTTTGGAATGGCCGGCCTATATTCCAGGATCCTTCATCTATAGAGAACAATTGGTGTAACAAAAGAGGGTTGTGTGACAAAGATGGCCCGAGACAGATGAACAGTGACAGGCCAATATTAGACAAGAATGTGACAGCATTCCTATTTCTAAACTTGAGAAACTTAAGTCCCAAGACGTTAGCAGATTTTTATAAAAGTGGATGCCTCAGATATTTTCCAACTTTGTGATGGGATTCGTTGACACCAGGGGATTTAAAATCATCATAATTTCTCCAAATTATACATTTTCCCAGTTTAATCTGTGTCATCTGTTTTATTCTCTTAATAAAATGTTGAAATGTGGCACTTCAAACTCACTACATTCAGTTTTCATTTACAATTTGTATAGTGTCCCAACTTTTTGGGAATTGTTTTTAACATTTAGAATTCCAAATACAAAATTAAGTATCTCACCTGTTTGCCATCCACTTCAATGTCTGCCACATAGTTTTCAAACACAGTGGGGACATACACCTCTGGGAACTGGTCCTTACTAAAGACAATGAGCAGACATGTCTTCCCACATGCACCATCTCCAACAATGACCAACTTTTTCCTAATAGAAGCCATCTACAGAAAAGATTTTGAGACAAGGTCAGGTGTGGACACGCCTATACATTCCTAGCACTGACAAAATAAGTCAACTTTAAAGCTTACTAATTTCATGCACTGATTATTTTTTTCTATTAATTCAAATTTGTCAGGGTTGTTAACAACAGGTTATACATTTTTACTTCGAATTTACAGTACCTTTAAAGGGTCTGGGTATTGAAATAGCCAGCCTGCAGTCCAGAGCACCTATAGAGAACATTTAGCATATTTTAAAGAGAAAGGTGTGACAAAGAAACACGAAGACAGTTGAACAGTGCAAAGCCTGAATTAGATAAGAATGAGACAGCATTCCTATTTCTAAACTTGAGCAACTTGTCTCTTCGGTCACCAGATTGACTATTGCAGATTGTTCTAAGGGGGTTTACCTCACACGTCAAAATAGCTTTGTCAAAACTTTTTTTTTAGTTGTTAACACCATATAATTTTAAATCAACATATATTCCCCCTTAAAATTATACATTTCCTCCGTTTAAACTTTTGACCTGTCATTTATGTTCTATTCTGAATGCACAATGATATTTGTCACTTCTATATCATTACGCAGTTTTTAACCACAATTTGTATCGCGTCCAACTTTTATGGAATCCGGTTTGCACATTGCGCAAATGTACATTTTATCCGAGGTGCGAATGTAGCTAAACGGTCTAAAAGGGCACAAGTTATCAATATCTTCCTTCTTTAACCATGTTAAACTAGTCTTCGTTAGATGCAATGATCAGACAAAAGTCGCTGTTTTTAAGTTACTACTCAAGGCCATTGACATCCCGTTCCAACGCAAACTAGTGGCATCTGTTGTTTTGCGAACTGTGGGCCCATTTTTATCGCCCGGAGATTGTCAGGATGTGCGGGAATTAAAGTCACTTTCATACGGAAGGTTCGTTCGACATTACAACTCGGTTCGGCGTTACTGTCTTCGAAGTGTACTGAAGCCAGGGCCTGTCAATTCGGCTAACGTTAGCAAGCGGCAAGGCGAATGCTGGGAAGGTGGATATCGCTTCATACGGCATCGGCGTTTACGTTTCAAGACGAGGAAAACATAAAATACTATCGCATCTGTACGCAGTGCCAAATCACAAGCGGCCTGTGAAGTTTGTCAACTGTTGCTTAAAAGAGTTACCGCTTGATGTTTCTGTTTCTGTGTCCGCGTTTCTCTTCTTCCTGGCCGACTTGTTAACTCCACCCATCAAAAATGCGCATGCGCGGAGGCTTCTCCTACAACTGGTAGTGGGATATCTTCAAGCGTAAAACTGTATTATCCCCTTGTCATATTACGTATTACATATTTACACAAAGGGTCATGAATTGAAACTTTAGAAAGCATGCTGTGTATACTGCGTACAAGCGTCATCATAAAACCATCAATAAGTCAATCAATACCTTAACACTTTAGACGGCAAGTGACCATTTTAGGAAATTAAAAAAATAAAAACATAACCCAATAAAGACGACAGGTCTCAATCATTATTATATATTTGTAATCTTTATTTATTATTAATAAATACAATTAAAAATATATCAAATGTAAATAACATAAAAAATGATTAAATGAAAATGATTAAAAACAGGAAACAAAACCATGGTTGTGTAAATTTAAAAAAATCTCAAACATTTTAATTCGGTAAAGTGTCACGATCACTTTCCCTAAATAATTTGTGATCAACTAACGTGCTGGTTTTTAAGTTATAGGTGTGTGTATAACTGTGACCTATCAATGGTGTGCCCCACTTCCTGTCCAAAGTCACCTGGTCACTGTTTACCCCTAGCTGTCAAATAAGATTTATGTGCATACACTTGAGAACATTTATTTTAAAAAAAAAAGTACGCCATTCATTTGTCTATTTACACAATCTTCCACAAAATGGTGGCACCAAAATGAACAAAAAATATCTAACAATTGTTCGATAGTTCCATGTCCTTGAGATCTTGAGCTGCGGTGGTTGGGTTGGTCAAGAAGAAATCTTGTCATGATAAGATCTTTTCCACAATGTTCATTCTTAGATCTAGGAATTTGCACATTAAGGCATGTCAGTTGTCTCATAACTCACTCTAAAGGGGTCTACTTTCTTGGAGTAATGGTGATGCTCTTGCGCTGGTAGAATAATATGTAGGCTTGATTGGTCTGAAGCTGTGTCTCAGAAACTGATGTCACGCTGTGGGTAGTAAGAGCGTTAAGATGCCAATGTTGCAGTTTTGAGAGAAATAGCCAGTATTATAGATGCATGTAATATATTAATGATAACTAAAATGAACTGATGGACTACATAACAGTTATTGTGTTGAAGTCTCACCTAGAATCATTGTAGTAGCACCATCCTTTATCATCACAACAACAGGCTGTGTAGTGACCCATGTTGACAGTTCCAACGTGGTTACATATTGCATATAAATCATACAATATTGGTCCTTCAGGGACATACAAAAACAGACATGATTCTTCTCTCGGTTCAGACAAATAATGATGAATCACCATTTGTTCAGCAAGTCATATATTGTTATCCTCCCAACAACAATAAATATCTAAATTTGAAAGTGATGACAAAGAAACAAGTATTTTCATACTTATCTCTGCTCATAATTAACTCAGTGACAGCCAATCACCACATGCCTGAACATGTACAGGCAAAACAAAATTCTTACCACAGTCAACGGGTCCGTAGGGCCCCAGGTCAAGATTGGTGAGTGGAAAGGACACAAAGGCGGTGCTTTTGCTGATCGACCACCGTGACGTAGTGAAGCGGTTCAGGTCTAATTGAGCATGTTAAGTATCACCGTAGTAGTGTTAATAGTATAAGCACGCATGCTATTTCATAAAGATTTCAATTAAGGATACGTATCACAATAACATGGGGAAACCTCTGGATGGACAACTTCTTGGTACTTTCTGTATGCCTGTTACACCTCTCACACATCTGATTCACACAGCATGTGGAAGAAAGTGGCAAACAAGCAACGAGTGAACTTCTCTTCAATAGCTTGACAACGTACCTACTGTACTCTATGTATAAATCCTCATTTACTCAACAGCGCTGCCTTCATATTTTTAGTGGGAAATGGGTGTGGTTTGCAAGTGGGATAGTGTCTGTTTGACTGGTCTAGTCAACCAACATATGAAAGGAGGCTGTAGTAACATGTGTGGAATGTGGGCTACCATCGTCTTGGTGAAATAAGGAATGCCTCAGCAGTGTGGTTACCATGCATTGTGTTAACACACATGTCTGTGAACATTCACGTCCAATGAGTGAAGCAAAAATGCCACCACTTAAATGTAGATAAAAGACTGTGATTGGTGTTTTTTACTTAGCGGCTATTCCATTCTTCTGAACTGCTCTTTTTTGCTGAAGTAATACTACTGACTGTGTTTGAGCTGGTCGCGGCAAATAGTTAACAAAATACGATACATTTACCCTCAAATTTTGACGTATATTCCGATGCGACTTATCTATGATTTTTATCTTTGTCCAAGGCATTATTGGAGAAGACCGTAGCCGCATTTGAAGCATCAATTTTGAAATTCAGCCCAAACCACCGAAGACTAGACTGACTTGCTGTGTATGTTGTACGTGGCAAAATCAAGCGGACTTGCCAGGCTAGTCTTTTGCCTCATTACAGTATAATTCCTACTCACAGGCGAATTCTCCTTGTCCAATCTCTCCTCCTGAGAGAAAAGGTCCAAACACTCCTTCAATGTCACCTCTCCAGTAGTGCAGCGTTTGGGAATGGGCAGTGAGAGGTCGCAGAAAACATCAAATGTGTTGGAATAGTGGGAGCATATGGAGCAGTGCAGCGAGCTGCGCAACTGGCCCGAGAACAGATCTGTCAAGAGGACAGACGCAGATTGATGTTGCTTACATTGAGGGAAAGATGATGCCCGTGTGTTTCTTACCAACTATCTTGCTGTCATCATGATCTAGGTGCTTTTTCCACGTGACAGCTGCTTCCTCAGAAATCCTGGTGAGGATTTTAAAATGGAGGAAATTAGACAAAAGATACATTTTATGAAGACCACCCTTCATTCACCCACCTAAATCTGGCATATTTTTGCTCTGGGTCCTTTAATGGCCGTCTAATGTAGGGCCTGCGGTTGACTTCAGTGTGTAGCTTTTCTAAAAGGAACCTGAGAAACTCCTGAGCATCCTGTTGACTAGAAAAAAAATAAGAGGAAAGAACACTAATCAACATACGTTGGATCAGAACCAAATAACTTTCGTTAAACCTAGTAATGCTTATGGCTTTGAGTCTATTCATAATTCAAGGGAAGATTTGTGAAAAAAAGTGGATTAAAAAATAAACAAAATTATGCACACATACTTTGAAGTATTTTGAACTAAAATGTCAATAAAGAGAAAACACACAACATTTAAAGTATGATTACCTGTAACCGCTGAAGTAAGGCACAGCATCTTTGAAAATATTGTAAAACTGTCGAGGATTTACAACAGGGTCCTCTTCTTTTGTATCCCAAAGTCCAGACAATACCTGAGAGAATGCTTATTTTGGAGGATAATAAGAATAACTTACATAGGACACATCAAAACAATGATGGAACATTGAATGAATGAGGGATTTACCTTCTGTAAGTCTTGGCTTCTCCTTGGAAAATTTCTCGTGTTTGTAGGATTTCAGGAGACAGTAGTCCCGCAGTCCACGAGTGTGAGACAAACACTGGACTATTGCATTCAAGAAACACTACGGCCAGAGAGAAAAATGAACATTGCGACCCAAATCATGCTTTAAAAAGTAAAAAAAAAACATTACTTACAGTATTGCCAATATTTTTAAGACCAGCCCTTCCACTTCCTAATGCAAGAAGCTCCTTCTAAAACAAATGGATGAACAAAAACAGACAAGAATGATGACCAATCATACTAATCTCTTTGTGTCTCAATTCTGTATCATTACTATTTTCCCCCCTGTGCATCTTGCGTTAACCCAAGTATGCCGGTGTGGCTATTTGTGTACACACTAGGACAGATTTAGCTTTCTTATCTCATTAGCAGAACAAGAAAGTCTAAAAGGAGGTCAGTCGCAAACATTCATCCAATTAGAGACACAGCGTGTTGACAGGTCCTTAAACACGCGTGAGCTGCTGTGGTTACTCGCTGCAGTACAGCCGCATACTGTTGCTAAACTAAAACAACAGAAACAACATATCCAGTACACGTTAACGTCTAGAACACACCTCGTTGTCAGCGACCAGCAGAAGCCCCATCAGGGAGGTATAGAGGACAGACTGGGAGATGTCAGCTGCTTCTCTCTGCAAGCCATTCTGGGACACCAAGGTTCGACACAAGGCCTTACAGGATCCTTCCTCGTTGACGCGGTCGGCTCCGGGCATCCTTACGTGTCCACCAACAAGGCTCTCAAGCAGGGGGTTGTTCTTTCACATGCAGGGTGAAGGTGATGGAAAAACTATGGCGGTAGATAATAAGCGTGGCGTCAGATAGAAAGTCAAACCTTCCTAATGAATAAAGTACTGTGGAGTATTATCCCCTTTCTGTATAAATGGGGCTGAAAAACAGGATTAGGTATAAAATGAGTTTCCCCTTGAGAAGTTTTGATCTCAAATAAATCGAGCTGATCCTTCACGACTGCAATAAATAATAATGAAAGAAAACATGCAAAGCAAATTGAACCATTGTATGACTAAAAATCAAAGTATTGTTTAACCTTTTGACAAATGCTGAACAATACATGCTTTTTTTACCCAATAGAGTTGTGAGCAAATTAACAGAGCGCCAGCTAAATATTGGTAGCCTTGGTAAACAAACATTTTGGACTCACCTCATCACCTGGCCGAGCTTATCTGCGAACAAACAGTCCCGAACTAACTGTTCCCATCACCTGCTGAGGTTTTAAAAATGCATAGGGGTGATGTCTACAGTTTCATTGTGTGTGTGTGTGTGTAGGCTAGAAATGAAAGTCTACCCGTCACTGGTGTCAATAGAAAGAGGAAGGCAGAGAAGCAGAGAGAGAGAGAGAGAGAGTGAGAAAAAGGAGAGAGGGGGTAGGATTATCATCTCTAATCTTTTCTCGCTCCTTCTTGTCAAATATACTTTGGCTAAACACCACACCTACGCATCGGATTTAATCAGTTTTGGTCAAGTGTCATTTTATTAAAAAATAAAAATGAAAATAAAAAATAAAAACGTGGTAAATGTGCATCCAATGACATTGTTCCAAAACTGTACAAGATACAGCAATTTGCTGAGGTTCTCCAACTGGAAACCAAAGCTTAGAGAACGCCAAGAGGCCTCGCAATGGCGGCCTTCATCACTCAGCGGCTGGTGACATCTGCCATTTCGGCATCACAACTGAGACTGAGGTCGGCAATGTGACACAAGCTGGGGTCGGCATGCGGAGGTGCCAATAGCTGTCTACTGTGGGCTTTCCTATCTCGAGACTGGACCACGGCCTGGCGTAGACACGTGATCCACTGTTGCTTACTGAAGGAGTCATTGGCCTGTAGGCTGTAGGAGTGGGCCTTGGAGCGCCCCCTGCTGCTCACGCGAAAACAGTTCTTCACTATGGGGGCAGAGGGCAAAGTGGGTACGGATAGGCCGCTAAATACTTACAACGTGCAAAAAAAAAAAGTCATCAGTTCGCGTACATGTGTGGCCTTACCTTTGTCATTGCCCCCCGTGAAAGCTCCCCTGAACGAACCCCCTCCAGCCGCCTCCCCATCTGGGATCACCTCCAGGTTTAGGGAGGCATTGGGAAGAGGTTGTCTGTAGACTTGGAAAACGTGACCGCCTTCTCGGTCTTCTCCCGGTCTGGTCAGCACCAGAGCCAGCTCAAACAGGAATACATGTAGCCGCTGACACAAAGAGAAAAATACGCACACAAAGTTAAAAAATATATATAATTGTGTTAGTTATTTTAAATGAAAAAAAAAGTTTAAAAACCAAATTTAGCATTTTTAAAAAAATGTTGTCTGTTTATAAAGTGTAAATGTTTCCGTTCATTAAATAGTCTCACTTTAAAGCCCTGTTTTCAAAAGGTTATTGATTCATTAACATTTTAAACATTTATATGAAAGAGAAAAATGTGGTGGTGCTTGAAGATGCACTTCCTGCACAAAAGTAGAGACTAAGAAATTGTATGTGTTCCACAGTTTATGTGTCATATTTAAACTGTGATCATATCAGTGATACCGTAACCCACATTACTCATTAAAGTCATAGCACTCTTGCCATGCCCACCGACTGTCCTTCCAACACATACACAAATGCACACCTTTCTCACAAGTTAGAAATTCTTGTGACTACAGTTTGCGCTCACTTAAAAAGATCTACACTAAAGATTGGTTGGGAGTACACTGAAACAAGTTTCTCTAGCACATTGGCTAAATATTGGTTGGAAAACAGTGAGCCAGTAACTCATAATAAGTAGGAATATTTTTACCAGGCCTTTATTGCTCTTGAGCTCGCCATGGCAATAAAGGAAGCGTGACTGTTGGATCTCTGGAAGTCTCTGAAAGTCTTCAAGATAAATGAGGCCGCGCCGGTAAAACTGACACTCAGCCTCGCCCGTCTTTTTGTTCACTTCGGCCACAATGCTCTGGATCACTTCCAACTAAAAAAATCAAAAAAATCAAACACTTTACAAGCAAGAATCTATACAGTGGGCCTCAGAACAGCAAAGATCACACATCTTTATAAACCTAAGAGCTAATTATTTTTCAAATTAAAGAATTCAAAACACACGTCGATACACACTTCTGAAATAACATTCATTCATCTTTCATACTGCGCATCCTTGTAAGGTTTGGAGCGTTTGCTGGAGCCTGTCCGAGCTGACTTCAGGCGGAAGGCAAATTTCACCCTAGACTGGTCGCCAGTCAGCCGTAGGGCGCACAGAGACAGACATCCACTTATGCTCACAATCACACCGCCACCGAGTGGGGATCGAACCCAGACACCCACACCAAAGTCAGGCGGAAGAACCACTGCAAGATTGAGTGGCTTTTTGGGATAACAAACTTGCTCAAATGACCTTTCAGGTCAAAGCCTATGCAAGGTGACTTAGCCCGCTAAAATTGTTAAACCAAATATTACATTGTATTTAGTGTCGGTTCATATTTACTCACAGCATTAGGCAATGTGAACTCATCGGGGTGCTCAGCCGGTGTGCACTTCTGAATCTCTTTTAGTAAAAGAGGGTATTTCACCAAACGACTTCGAGGGAGATCCAGGAAGTTCCAAAGGTCCAATTTCCTGCTAAACGACGACTCCTGGCACAAGCGCAAGAACTGTTCCACTCGTTTCTCTTGTTTTTTGTGGTCCAGCAGGGCTTTGGCTTCTACCTGGTTACAGCAATATGCGACGTAGGCCTCCAGGCACGGAAACTGCTCAGTGCAAAGAGACGGGGAGAAAAATTCAGGAGCTGAATGCATAGCTAACGAAAAAAAACAACTCAAAAATTGTAAAATACACCAACCCAATTCATGAGAGTGGGAGCCACTTCACCCACAGTTTTTTTCGATCCCCTCAGACGTTCAAGACGACTCAGCAGATCTTTTACAGAACAAAATTAGGTGGTTGTAATTTGTGTATTCTCCCTTTAACAACGGTCTTGAATACCAACAGCACACTAACAGAAACAACTATACGTACGTCTGCATGCATTTCACCAAGAGATGTTTCTAATTGTGGTTAGCTACTTTATTTTAGCTACATAACTGCAAACAGACAGGAAGTTGCATGCATGCAGGCTTGTTTAAGTACTCCTCAGTCACAGCCTTTGCCATGTCAAAACAGTATAACACGAGCCTGAAACTCAATTTATGACAAGGGCTGCTCGGAATAAAGACTTGATTGTGTTAAGTACAATGTAATTTAAAAAAAAAAATAGAAAGAAAGAAAAAAACATGTCATGTATGAGGGATCACCTTCATGGAGAGGAATAAGAGAATCCAGAGTGCCAAAAATGTGCCTGAGTTCACTCTCGGACATGATGTCCAGCTTCAGCATGGGCTCATAATACACCTAGTGGCAAATGCACAGGATAAGGTCAAATAATGTGTGAGTGTGCAATGGTGTACACAGAGTCATGCAAGGTGATGCTCACTTTAGACAAATACAGATGATTGCATTAGTTGTAACGGTAGTTTTTTTCCTTTGTATTTCTCTCAAGCTACACTTTTTCCCAAATCTATAAAAAATCTTCCTATTCACGCTTTGAAAGTAAAAGACAAATTTTACCCCCACTTTTCATTTCAATTTTTAAGTTCAAACAGGCCTTTGGTATGAGAGTGAGTGTGAATGGTTGTCCGTATCCTTGTGCCCTGCGATTGGCTGCCCACTGATTTAGTGTCGCCCGTAGTTAGCTGGTATACCCTTGTGAGGATAAGCAGTTCAGAAAATGAATGAATGAATGTTTCTTTATTTTAGGAGGATGTCCAAGAATTGGAAATAGATTACATATTCAAGAGTAATAACTTGCAATTATTGTGTACCTTCTTAACAAGACTGAGGTCCTCGATGAGTTGTCGCTCCCCCTCGGTCAGCTCATAGATCACCTGCAGAGTAGGTGCGGAAACATCACACTTACACAAGCACTTGCATAACGTGATGCACAAATGGGCCGACATCAGCTCGTGAGGATGACCGTAGAATAGAAGAAGTTGAGCCTGCTGTTCCAGCTCACATGCTTTCACAAACCCTTCCTTCACCGAGCCATAAATAACACGGCACATTTCCTTAGATTTAGAACTTCGATGAACTATTCCCTCACCTCTTGTCGTCTGATCTCCTTGGCAGTGAGGTTGTGACTATCCACCGTGTCACTCCAACACTGACTGTTACGTCTCCGTGGAAAAGAGGTGCCCTTTGTGCGAGCGCGCATGGGCGGCGTGGGCAAAGGCCTCACCTCTGTCCGAAAACTAATGGAGCGCTGGAAGTGGCAAAATTCAATTGAGGCTATGTCTAACCAGACTTGTAATAATGAGCATGTGACTGCACAGTTACCGAAATGGACTGGCCGATACGTTTGAGAGCGGGGGTCTTCACCGGGGAGATAACCCCCGTTAGGCTGTTTGACTTGACCACTGGTTTGACACGTTTGTTGCTGGGCTCCTACCAGTACAAATGAAGTATGTGAATAATTTCAGTTATATGATTTTTAAAAAAACCCAATAAAAACACCCATGAAGTTAATCAGGTCAGCTCAATGGGCCAAACAACTGATGTGGAAAATTCACCTCTGAGTCATCCATGAGCTGGGGCAACATTTCATCCTCTACTTGCGGCTCCTCCTCCTCCTCCTCCTCATCATCATCATCATCATCATCATTCTGGCAAAGAAGGTACATGAATACAGTAGATAGGAAAATTCTGCACACCCCCACTTAAATGACAAGAATTATAATATAAAATTTGAGGCTTGTTACAAACGTCTTAGAATTCATTCACTGCACTCTTGTTTAATGGTGACAGACGTCCCATCCATTTCAACTGGGACGGATGGCAGTGATCCTTACATGGCACCTGATTTTATTACAATTTCAATTGGCCAACTCCTCATCCACAGGCAACCATAAGTAAACAATCAGCACTAATACAATTAAATTTGAAAATCAGGATCCAAGGATTGAGGCTTAGAATACACCTACCTAATTCCAATGTGATCCAAACGCAAATATTGGGGAAATATTTTGAAATGATCGTTTTGTTACATCACAAACACAAACACTTTTACACTTGATTTTTTGCACCAAAAAATAAACAAGGCAAACTCAGGAGAGTCAAGAGAGCTCCAAAAAGTGGAACAAGAGCTGTTATGCAGAACAGCCCTCTCATTTCCTGTGTGACTTTCAAAGAGGAAGAATGTTGAAAGTGATCTTGTGTAGTAAAATACAAGAGCAATGTTCACTTCTGGTGTAAATTGGGATATCAAATGTATTTAAAATGGCAACATACCCATTCATGATGATTAAAAAACATAATAATCCAACTGAAATTGGCAGAGCGTTTCAGTACTCCCTCACCAACTTATGCATGACTAATATATCCTGGTAACAAAGTCAAAATTAAAGTTAAATAGGCAACTCACCTCTATGATTCGGATTACCGGGTCAGGGGTCAAATGTTGCTTTCGCTTCTTCTAAAACCAGACAATATTGTTTGTAAGTTTGTTTTACTGGAATGTTAAATTGGCAGCACAATAGACTTACGGCATGGTCACAAATAGTGGAGGTGGACTGTGCTTCTCTTGCTCTTTGTGACCTCAAATGATATTTTAACATTATTTTTTTGAGTCAAAACCAACAGAACATACATTAAAATGTAGTCTCCCTTAAATGTATATATCAACTGAAAAAGTTAGATGTTGTGATTTATCTAAAACTTAAAAAAAGAGGTTAATCATACCATGATGTCCTTGTCTCATAGCTGTCTTCCACTTCCATCTTTTCACAAATCCATGCTCACAAACAAAAGAAGTATGTTAATGCCCAGCAGATAGGGTCAATTTTTTAAGGTAAAATAACACTGTGCAGTTCCGGGGAAAACAGTGCAACTCCTTCACTTCGCTATCTTACATTCGACCACATCCTTTTTGGGCCGTACTTCACAATGTATCCGCTCTGCTCAGGGAGGGTAGGTAATTTACTTAAATCTGACAAATGCATGACTGAACTCAAGCTGCAACACTTCGTGAAGAGGAAGTGAGAGCAGATTTTGTTCGACCAAAAAAAAGTATAGGGCCTGCAATTAAAGATGCAAGTCTTATCCAGATAAACAATACAATGCGGTCTGGTCGGGGACTGCGTTTGGGAAATGAACACACAATCAAATGGGAGTGAAAATATATCACCTGTCAGTAATTTTGTGGCAGCTTTGTGCTTTGGCAGAAGAATGCAGCAATACTTACATTAGGAGTACGTAGAAGTATGTATTTAGGAACCAAGATCAGCAGCAGCACATCAGGAAACATGAAATGTAGGAAAGAAACCATTTATGGGGGGTGTATTGCAGGTAAAAAGATAACTGCATATCTCTAAAGCAAATTAACATTAGGCTATCTTTTTACCTTTAACAGGTTAAAACACCAATCATTTCAAAATGTTTTTTTGGACAAAACAAGTGATCAAGGTAAATGTGCAATGCAATTCAAGTTAAAATGTTGAAATACAAGTCACAAAGTTAAATATTAATCTCTTGAAAATGAGTTTGGAAAAAATAAATCACGCACAAGTCAGTATTTGATGATTTGACATTTATTCACTATCAAGCTAAGTGCTCCCATAAAGATACATTACCTTGTTTTAACACTGTAATGTCATTAAGTTTACACGGTAGAGAGACGTTTATCATCTACGTTGTGAGCCCTACTCAGCCCTGAAAATTAAAATACAAAAAATGAACAGACATGAAATAGAGAAATCTGATTCCATGAGCAAAAGTGCTCCACAAAGTCCACCGAGTGCTGACTGAGGTGAAATGCCTGAACTCCCCCTCTACTATCAATTCAACTTGACGAGAAGGTTAACTTTGTGATGGAACAAATGAGGTGAAATTGGATCTGGCAGTCACAAAATTAAAAAAAAAAGTGGTATAGTAGAATTACAGGTGGTGCGCTCAAATGAACAAAATACATAGATTACTTTAAATTTTATTTTATTTTGGGGGTAGAAGGGAGTGGGGTTCTTTGAGACATGTAAAAGGGAGACAGTCGCAACATGTAAAGGACTGCTGAGTCTCAACTTTACTCAGACTTTGACTGAGCCTTGAGACATCAGGATGTCCAGAATATTTGCAGGCTTCCTGCCTCCTGCAATAGCCCCATCTCAAAGTACTGAGGACAAGTGGATACATTACACGCAGCTACCAGCGAGTCAGCTCAATGGGGCTATGTACACCGAGGCGCAGGTTCGCACAAACCACAGGCCATGAAAACAAAACAAAAAAATTGATTCATCCTATAGAGGACCTGAACCACCCAATTCGGCAAAATGACCTCGACCCATAAGAACAAACACCATCTCCCCTCCAGTAAACCCCGTTCTCCCATAGGTGGGTTCCAAATTGGAGGTCAGCGAATAGTGTATCTGACGTACGGCACTTCCACGTCTTCGCCCGTCAAGTCGTTGCAGCACAACTCAAACACCAGAGCTTTGACGTGCTTACCCAACCTCTTCCTGGTTACGGTGGTCACAATCTCAGTCATCCTATAGAACACATAAGAGAGGATCAGGGAGGCTGTCACAATACAATACTTTTACACTCAAGTCATTGGCCGCCGTAGACGTCACAGCCATTTCCACATAAAAAAGGATTTAAGAAGTTCTACTTACGGTTGATCAAGCCTCTCTGCGAGTTTGGCGGCCTGCATAAAGAACGAGTAGAGCATGGACACTCCCTGAGAAAGCATGGTGATCTCCAACTTATGATTATTCTAGAAAACAAAATCATTTTAGTTTGATGCAATCGACCCAGTAGAAACTGACACCCTAGATCAAACCTTACTTTAAAATAATCCAAAAATTGCCCCAGTGTCATCTCCTTTCCATTGGGCTGCATTCCACTGACATCGAAACGGTCCCATAATGTCCATTCGTTTTCGTAGTACTGTTCAGAAAAAAAAAGCTATATGGGACAATTGGTCACCTCATTCGGCCACACAGCCAACACTTGGCGGGTAAATTGTCTCCTCAGCACACACTGAGACCCTCAGTGTGAGAAGTTCAGTAGAACTCACTTGCATCCTGACAGAAGAATTTGCCTGATGCATCGGTATTAGCATGGCTGAATCATCATGGGAGCCAATTAACAGTGGACATATTTTTCATGTGAGCTACAAATGTTAAGTATAAATTTGTGCAGAAATCCTACCTTATGCCTGGGAGCAGCGATGGGGTCAGAAAAGGCAAAGAACGGCAGGGAGAGATTCATGAAACCGTTCTTAAAGGACTCCAGCTTTTTGTGTCCTTGCACGATCTTGAGGAGCTCGAGGCACACCAGACCCACCACGGCAGATGTGGTAGTGGCAATGGCGGGAATAATTTTGCCAGCTATAAGTTTGCTCTGGATGGTGAGTGGAAGAGTAGAATCAGATATAATCCAGTCTAAAATAAGAAAGCAGTGGTACGAATGTTTCTGCAATAAGGCCACCCACATTATGTCTGTCAGTTGGCGGGATGTCATAATTCTCTGCTCTCAGGTTGGATGCCGCCACTATAAAGTCCATGTGGAAGTTGGTATCGTCATCCTATTAATTGGAGCAAAGATCAGCAGATCCAACGACCAACAGAAAACACCGCAGAACGGTTGTAAAACCAATGACAAGAGAAAGGGTACCTTTTCAAAGTCAATAGCACAAAGTTTGAACTGAGAAGACTCTGGTGGAGGCAGCAGCATTTTCAGCTCCTCTAGTCTTGAGTCATCTATAAAAATAAAAAAAGACATTAAAAACAACTTTCCAACAGTTGTAAGATTTCTGATCACGATTACTGACCGACAGATGAATTGCTATTTGGTAGCTCTTGATCAGAAACATGGATTTTCACCCCTGAACGTGGTGTAAAGACGGGCACTTTTACTTCTTGTGACATCTTGACAATTGCTGCACGATCGTTGCAGCTTTCTATTCCATACGTCTGGGCAAATAAGTTGGCTGTAGCCATTACATAGTCTATGTGCAGGTCCTGCAAAAGAAACCAATGTCCTTAATTTTGGACTGAATGTGCTGCTTGAAAAGAAAGAATGTCTTCAAGATAGCCGATTCAACAAACAGTCTCACGTTGCTAGTGCTGAAATCGAGGGCGTGAGGACACCTCTTTGGACCAGACCAGAAGGGGGCGCCTGAGCTTGTTAGCTGAAAGCAAATAAATTGATGTTAAATAGTGTAACCGATTACAACTTGCTCTGCTATTTTTTGACTAATTGGATCATTGGCATCATCTGTAAATATGGAGACCTGATCTGGAGGAAAGTTGTGCAATAGCTGGCGGATGTTGTTACTATATTGGCACTGCCAGTGGTTGCGTGCCCAGGTTACGCAATCGGCAAAACTATGGGGGCAGTCTGTCACCAGGCTCTTGTAAACTCCCTCCAGCAAATCGGCAGGTTGATCACCTGGAAGTTTCAGGGTGCGCTCCATGAATTTAGGATCTCTGAAAAACAGCATGGTGTGTTTACCAACAGACTTAGTTGCAATGCATATTAAAAAAAATAGCAGTACCCCCTTCTTCCCATTTCACTCTGCCATTGTTGTTTTTTGATCCAAACATCTCACATTCTCATTTCTACGTGGCATTTCAAATCAGTATAGTTTTATTTAGTTTTCATCAGTAAAATGAGACCTGTACGCATTGTTTTGCAATCTTCAAGAGCCTGGTTCCGTGCAAGACTTCCAACAACTACATGAACACACTTATACAGGGGTGTCCAAACTATTCCACAAAGGGCCACACTGGGTGCAGGTTTTTGTTCCAACTGACCCAGCATAGACAGTTTAACCAATGAGGTTTCTTCTGAAACCAGCAGCACCTGGCGGCAATTTCAGGACTGGCTTGGACACGTGCTCTTATAGAAGGTGGGAAAATTTAACAACTCACAGCACAAACTGTCTAAGCACAAAGAAGCTGACTTACGAGAGATACTGCATGGAGTTCGTTTGTGGCTGCTTGAAAAGGCCCTCAAACTCATCGCGAGCCCACTAAAAGGAACAAGAGACCAGATGAATGAACAAACTGTTATCCCTCATGAGCTCCTATTAAGCATCCTTACTCACTTGCAGTGTATGCTCAATGGCATTTGGAAAGTTTTTTAGGGTACAGATGGGGATGGACTTCTCAGGTGGATCTTGGCTAGAGCTGTAAGACTCTGTGAGGAAAGGGATCACGACCTGGACATTTCCTTTCGTGCCCAGGGTACCAGACTCTAGTAAGGGTTTACGATAGTACACACACCTCCTATCCATGTATAAACCTGCACAGAATAGAGAAATGCATGTGAAATACTGGAAGGTAAGGACGAAAAAAAATTGTCACTTACGTGCATCAACATTGTCCAGTGCATTGGCTACTCCATCAAGGCTTTCAAAGAAGTTGTCGTCATAGACCCTCTCTGTATCAGGACCCACCCTGTTCTGGTGACCGGTGATCTTGATGGAAGGGTTCATCTGTTTGACTGCGGCTGCAGCTGTGTCACTTTTCATTTTCTATTTTCCAGACAGAATAATTTCATAATCATTTTTGATCTCATGCAAAACCGAACCGAAACAGAAACATATAAATAACTGAACTGAGAAGACAAAGCACAGCAGACATGTATAAAGGATGCACGCTCAAAAAAGGAATGATCTGTCATAGAAGAAAAAGCTGTTTACCGTAACATCTGATTGTCTGAAGAGGAACTGCCTGTTCAGGTTCGACTTCTCTATAGTGTCCATATCTGTGACAACAACCTCACCCTCGCCACCAGCCAGGCCAATCATGGCAAAATTTTTCAAGAGCTCACATCCAATGGCACCAGCTCCAACCTGAAAAAGTTAGCTACGTTAAGTGCAAGGTACAGGGGCTATTCAACTAAAATTATAAAGCCTAGTTCGAGAAAATGGTCCGGAAATCACAAGGTCTACCCATTTATTTTGATACATGTATAAGCACCCAAGTCGTATCTCCTTGAAAACATCAAGTCGGACAAATTTAATTCAGAAATCTTTTTGCCTTTTTCCAAGCAACAAACTTTTGAAAATTTCAGAGCCTGACCTCCTTCCTCACTTATATAAAACTCCCCCCTTCTTTGCCCTGTTATAGCAAAAGAAAGCCATTAATGCTAATGGGCTGAATCTTGACGGCTGGCACACTCACCAGGAAGTAGCGTTGCTTGGCAAGCAAATCCTGCAGCTTGGTGCCAAATACTGCAATCTGTCCATCATATCGACTGTTCCTCTAGGAGAAAAAGCATTTCTTAGTATTACACCATAGTTCGAATCCAAATTTGCTTGGGATTTAATAACACATACAGGGGCACACTCTTCCTCGGTGAGGACGACTGCTTCCTCTTCTGCCAGGCACTCCAATGCATCAAAGTACAACCACTGCATAATAGGCATAAATTTTCCTGTGCATGCCTAAAAGAACAAAGCACACAATGAAAACCCCAAATAAATGTGGATCATAAAAAATATTTCATTACAAGTTCAAAAATGACAACAGTTCCTAGCTAACCTTCATAACTTCCTGTGCCGCCAGACCGCCAATAAAGGCATTGACTGGAGCCAGGTCGCCAGCAGCGACATAGCACAGTTGTTTGATGAGTGCCTCATCTAGTTGCTCTACTTTAGCCGATCCGGACTGAGCGGAGTTTAGCTCCTTGGCCAGTGACAACATTTCTTCACCGTCAGCCTGAAATGCAAAGCCATCAAAATCACTTAAAGCAACCAAGCCTTAGGAAGGGAAAAAAAAGGTCTTCACAATTACACAAAAAGCAAACTGATGATCAACTAACAAGTAAATTACCTTGTTCCAAGGAGTAGGAAGGCGGCTGTGTTTTTTTTGGAAGGCATGGATCGCTTGAAAGCCAATATGTAGTTGTCCCGGTCGCTCAAACTTGCCAAAGTCTGTCATTACGAACTCCGGTTCAGCCATCGAAGAGGAAATTGACTTCTACACCCACAAAGATATTCAGAAGACAGCCCTTTTACTCATAAATATAACATTTTCACGTTGAAGTAAAACACCTTAAGCAACTTCAGTATATATATATATATATATATATTTATATAAAAATAAATAATATAAAAAAACAATTGTGCAATTGGATCAGCAGTGTTACCAATTTTTTTCATGATTTAAACATTTCTGATCAAATCAACTTACAAAAGTGAATTTCTTCGGCATCTTGACCTGAGAAACAATTCCTCCTCTAACATAATCTGTAAATTCTGCTGTGTCACCAATGCTGAATGTGTAGGGACCTGCACAGACAAACACCATACCAGTGATGTTTTTCAGAAGGCAACAGGGATATCGCTAATGAAAATAAGCCGTACCCAGAACTTTGATTTCAACTGCTTGGCAGCCGTTAAGTTCGCTCATTCCCTGAACCTCGGAGAAAGTCACAAAGTCCCCACTTTCAAATCCGTGCCGTGCCTCATCCAGGCAAGTCGCAACACCTGGATTGTCCTAGAGCAAACAATTTGCTGTGATATCATATCTAAAAAGCATAACAAAGCAGATTTGATAGACAAACCTTTGTGATCATAGAAATCATGGCGCTCAGTGGCTGCTCTCCATTCGTATCGTACACAATCATCTCTTTTCCAAAGTCGCAAAACAGCTGGCTGCAAATGGAGACATGTGTCAGACAGCACCAAACACCTCCAAGATGAAGGAAATCGGGGGCTCATACCCAAAAAGTCCTCGAGTGTCTGCAATGATGATCTTGATGCCTTTACTGTGGCAGAATTCGCCAACTTTCTGCTGCTCATCGAGAGTGGAGTTGGTCAACACTACGACCTGAGTTATGGATTGATAAACATTACCACTCTGATGTGTCCATTCCTTAGCCCTCATGAGTTCTGAACAAGGCTTATACCTGGAACTTTGTCAAAAAGTCTTCAGTGAGTGCACCCACATGTGCCGCCACAGGGACGTAGCTGTTGAGTTCAGCCAGGCGAGACTGGCTCACTTCTGCTCTGTTCTTCCCCAAATCCTCCTCTCGAATATAAAACTAAGTGCAAAAATAAACAAATGTAAAAAAGACACCAACACACGCACTCTACCAGCTCTTCTAAATATGTGGAGAACACTAGCTGTAAGAAAAAACAAAAGAAGAAATCTAAATTCGTTTTAAGTGAGATTCTTATGATTAGAGTGAAAGCCTCCTTTTAATGATGTCGAAAAACTGGCTTTGATTATGGTTCAAGCCAAGGCCACACACTGATAAATCGGGGTCAGTTTTTTCAGAGTAATTGAGAGGTTCGCAGTACCTGCTTTCTTTTAAATTAAGCAGTATGTCTTGTCTCTTGACAAAGTAAAGGGGGGTGGGGGGGAAACACCGTCTCCCCATGAGGGTGGCCGGGTAATGGTGAAGTTGGTTGCAAGCTCGCAATTTATTGACATCTCGCCCTGGCTCATTGCCCAGTTACCAGCAAAGAGTGAATATTTGGTTTTAGCTTGACTTGAACGTGTCAAATTACGATTGTTTGACACCACGATACAGGATCATGACTCGGAGTTTTGCAATTTTGATACGCGCATCATTACTGGGTTGTTGTATATGTATAGGCATTCTCGTATTGTTCCCAAATGAATTTGCATAGTTTTACATAGCAGTTCAACAGGTAACTCATAGGCGATAACAGTGCCAAATTTAAAAAGAAAGCAACTGACCAAGGCAACTCGGCATACATGTGTATACTCACTTGGGAAGACAGGTCTCTCCATTCTGCGACGCCTTGGTCGTGCACAGTGACACTTCGAACTCCTCCTAAAATGACATTCTTGGCAATCTCCACTCCAAGACCTCTCATACCAGAGATGAGTACATTGGAGTTTTGCATGCGCTTCATTGCAGCATGGCCCAACACGTACCTAGAGAGGGAATAGGGGGGTCACTATCACCTACAAGTGCCTTTGGTGTCTTTCAGAATTACTTGTTTTTTGGTTAATGCAGCAAAAAGGTTATAACTACACTCTTATCCAAATGTTTCTCTTATATTCTATTTTTTTCTTCTTTTAAATCATCTTATTGAACATTTTTATTGTTCCTGAAACCGCAATACATCTTGTCACTATGAGGTAAAATAAATCCCAAAATGTTTTAGTAACATTACAACCAGCATTATCTTTTCTTAAAATGAAGTTGCAGACAAATATTTATCCTCCTATCACCTGGTGTCCACATGTGTGGACATCACATTTTTGTTTGTCAAAGACTACAATGTTAAATTTTGGACTACATGGGCCCGGCGGCTGAGTGGTTAGCGTGTCAGCCTCACAGTGGGAGACCTGGGTTCAAATCCAGGTCGGTCCACCAGTGTGGAGTTTGCATGTTCTCCCCGGGCATGCGCAGGTTTTCTCTGGGTATTCTGGTTTCTTCCCACATTCCAAAGACATGCATGTTAGGCTGATTGGACACTCTAAATTGCCCATAGGTATGAGTGTGAGCGTGAATGGTTGTTTGTCTCCCGTGCCCTGCGATTGCCTGGCCACCAATTCAGCGTGTCCCCCGCCTCTGGCCCGAAGTCAGCTGGGATAGGATCCAGCACCCCCCCGTGACCCTAGTGAGGATTGTCACCATAGGACCTGTGACCTGTACAGCGCTTCTGTTTGCACTGTCCGTGAAAGTATAACAAAAGTTTGTCGTTCTGGCACAGACAATGTCTGCCTGTCACTCCTTGTCAGCAAAACCTGTTTCCACAGATAAGTGGCATTTTTCTTGAATGGCTGACAAAAATAATTATAATTAAAAATAGAATGCGTTCATGTTATTCTTATTTTCAAGTGCCGGAACTTGACCACTGCCTGATACAATAATAACAAAATGTAATGGAATATTACAACTTTCTTTCAAAAACATGGTGGTATGGATTGAGGTATAATGACACAACCTTAATTGACAAGGACAAAAAGAAATCAGGGAATGCTTACAGTTGTCGGGAGTACAGGCCTTCATCAATCTCAGCATCATTGCCATTCTTTGCCATGCCCTGCAAGAAAAAGCCCAAGAGATTTTGAGAAAAAAAAATGACATTAATTTTTAATAGTGAATATGCTGCCAGGAAATCTAGGTCTCTAGGATTGGGAATGTTTGGCATGAGGCTGATTCCAGAAACATGGTTTCCAATTTGATTTGGAAATAATATCTTAAAGACAATGGTTCCGTTTGGAACTTCTTTTAATACGTTTTTCAAATCAGAAGATTAAAAAGAAGCCATTAAAAATATTATTTCCTCAAACAATCTTAAGAGGTAAAAGGGCCCTGTAAGAAACAACAGAATCTCAAGTAAAGAATGGCACCAATATAAAAAAGGGCAATGCTATAAAAGGGATCAGTAAAATTTAGTCATATTTCAATGGTAGGAAATGTGGAAAAAATAAAATAAATCAAATATAGCCTGCTACTTTGCCGGACTGGTGAAATTAGTCACTAATGTAATGTCTGAATGTGGCCTAGTTCTTTAAACACACAAAGTAAAACATTAAACATTTTAAAGTGCTGACAGATTTTAAGCTAAACAAATTGTAAACATGTTGCTGAAGTATTTTCAAAATGTCAAGGAAAATCTTGAATATTATTCCCACACTGAGTGCAGTTTTGGTAGCAAGTCAAGCATGCCGCCGCAATGTTTCGGAAGCACGCTGATTTTAAATAGAAGTCCAATAACTCGCGTAACCTGACGCAGAGCGTAATGAGGCTTTTTTTTAGGTGCTCAGCGACTGCAGTCATTCGGGAAAGTGTGCTTACGTTGGCAGGTGTGTGGGACAGATCAGTTCTGACGGAGTTTGAGGAGGAGCAGTGGGATCCCGTCTTCGTCTCTGTTCCTGACAAGCGACGTTTCTTGGACAGCGGCGAGCTGGACATCTGCCAAAATTAGAATTAAAATCATTTTCAATGGAGAAAAAGTAGCCTCCCGTAAATGACAAGCAAGTCACAGGCAAACATTTAAAAACAAAAATCATTTTCAATGGAGAAAGATTAGCACAAAGTCGCAGATGATGCGATTCCTTCATTTTGACGGACACCTAAATGCTTCATTTGGGCGAGAAAGGATTTCTCATCTCGAGAGCAGCTGGGCTGGCTTTCAGCCAACAACAAATCTGCCAGACGACACATTGAACCTAGGACGAGCTATGAATAGCAGCATTATGTGCTGCTTTCATACACCGAGACAGGTCTTCCTTGTTTACGGTGCGCTATTGTTTAGTGTGTGAGACCTGGATTTGGAAGAGGAACTGCGACACCGTTTTAGTAAAAAGCGCTGAATCATTGAAACTTCGCTGCACTTGACAATCGTGAGCAGATGTGGATGTGAAGTGGAAACATCGACAAACGGAAAGGACCAGTTTAATGGGGCTCATTAGATACGTAAAGGCATCTTCCTGACCGACCGCCCGAGAGAGAAACTTGTCCGCAGTATGTCGCTATCATCGCCACCACACAACGAGGGCGAAGGCAGCTTTTACCGTGTTCAGCAGTTTTTGGAACCCTCTTACAATCCAGAAAAGTAGCAGCCAGTTGGCATACAGTAGAAAATGGAAAGTTCGGGTTAGCATTACAGTGGATGTGATCTGAAAACGAAAGTGCCCCGCACGACTTGTACGCTCCCTGACGCTGGCTCGTTTGCGCAACACGATAAAAGCCGTGAAGAAGCCTATTCAAAAGCTGTCATACAACGCCCCAGAAAGCGCGTCAGGATTCGTGCAGGCCGGCTGCGCCTACCTAATCGCTTAAGTCGCTCGCTTTTGCCAAGCGGACGGAGTGGCAGGCGACATGAATAAGTTAAGAGGCAAGGCAACGCCATTGGAAAGACAGCCTCGGCCTCTAGGCCTCGGTCGGCTCCTTACTCGAACAGCTCGCTACCGGAGCTAGCTTCCAGCCGGCCTCCGGACGACAGCGAGCCAAAATCTTAGCCGAGCCCATGTGCTTCTACCTTCGCGTTAAGAGCACAATGTGCTTGAAAAGTGCGCTAAATCGACTCTTAACCGCTTCGCTCGCGACCCATTGATTTCTCCTTTCTTACCAATAATCCTTCCGGGGGGCTTTTCCGACGCGAACCCGCTCCGTTCCGGTGTCAGCGATCGGAAATATGTCGACAGGGGAGGGGGGGAAGACGGCTTGGAGGAAAAAAACAAGAAACCAAAAAAGATTGGCCTGCTCGCGCTAGAATGTCGAGTCACTACGTGTTTGCAATCCAATAGCTCTTGAGCGCAATAGCGGCTGGGCTGGCTTTACGACTGCAGACGGGAACAAAACCAAAATGGCAGATGGAGAGAAAGGGGCGGTGGAGGCGTGACGCAGGAAGCCAAATATTCCACAGGAAAGCCGACTCCTGATGCAGGCCGTCACGCCATTGGCTGCGCGACTCGCTCGTCCCGCCCCTTCGGACACGGCCGCGTGGAAAGTGCTGTGTGTACTTGTGCTCGACTGTACAATATAATAAATTGCAGCGCCGATTGGTCACACCACACGTCGTAACTTTTCCAGAAAGACTCAATTCTTCAGCAAAGTGCCATGGACAGCCATTGACGTCCACCCATTTGAACTAGAGTGTGCTTGCATGTCCGCGCTACCAACCCTCCCCGTTCGAATGGATGGGTCGTCTTCCAGTGACAAATAATTGGAATTCTCAGCACGAGGATGAAAAGAGAATAGGACGCCTATTATTGCCAATGGCACTGAAGGAGCTAGAAACCACACACGCTTTGGCTGCTCGTGGATTTAAAAAAAAAATCATGGGACGAAAACTTGAAAGTTCCGGCAAACAATGGATTTCAGCCAAGTAAAAGGCATTCTGAGAATCGGCCTAATTAAGGTTAAGGGTGAGCGTTCCTAGCTGAAGAAGAGCATGGGGGAGGGGGTTCCTGCTTGCCGGCTGAATGACAAAGGCTCACGAGCGTGTGGGCCGCACATTCTCGGGTGCACATGTCTACAAG
This sequence comes from Stigmatopora argus, assembly GCF_051989625.1. NCBI lineage: Eukaryota > Metazoa > Chordata > Actinopteri > Syngnathiformes > Syngnathidae > Stigmatopora > Stigmatopora argus. Next base: position 21,478,937 of record NC_135387.1, read on the forward strand.
GGTCCCGGTCGACTCTTTTTTTGTTGCCACGATAAAGCCATCATTTCAGGGATCTGTAGGAAATGGCAAACAGGGCACGAGAAGACCAACTTGGCAAGCTCGAGATGATGCTCGGCGCTATGTCGCGACTCGAATTACACCTCGACGTGCTAATTAATCGCTGACCCAGCTATCGGGGGCATTTCGAATAGAAATAGACCCCTCTCCATGTAAATGACAATGAGAACGAGCATAATTTGAGCAAAATACAATTTGAACAGCAAATCGTTTCCCAGACACCACGGGGAAACCTCCACAGGGAATAAATAACTACAGGGAATGCTCGCCTGTCCACCCGACAGACAGTTTAAGCCACGGCGAATATGTCGTAGCGAGGAACCGAACTGATGTTGTGTTCCAGCAACAACGCAGATAAGACGACTGCGTAGTTGTTAGCGTGCCTGCACCTAGCTTTTGAAGCTATTTAGCCACCCAATGACTTTTGCCAGTTTAGTGTGCTAACGTTAGCCGCTTAGCTCAGGCTAGCATTCACGAGACGAGAAGCTTACACAACTGTGCACAACTTACCACATCCGATATTACTCTGCCTGGCCCGTAGTATTAAAAATGAGCTGGTACCAAAGGAATCGTCCGGACGAACCGCGTGATAAGATGACGACGCTGTTAATGGTAAGGAGGAAAGTGTCCCAGTGGCGGGCTCTTCGTGCGCGAGTTTTTCCGCTGGACGGTTCGACTGCCCGGTGGTTTGCTGAAGCGAGCCCCCCCTCACTAGTATTTCAGAAAGCAAAAGCAAAGCAGCAACATGTGCACGTTACGGGCGCAACCATCTTTTACATTCGGAGGCCTAATAAATTCCTTGAGCGAGACTTATTTTGAGATAGAAATTCAATCAATCGGATATTTTTACTCTTAAAAATACTTGTGTTGATATGTATATTTTGCGATGGTATTCGAATTTTATCTACCGCCAAGTATTTTCCACACTGCCCTCAAAATGTTGGTCTATTCCCAACTGCCCGCAAGGGGAGATGGGATATGTAGGCTCGACGAGATTCTGTGTGATGTCATTTGTTAGAATCGTTTAAAGACCACGTTTATATGCCCTTCAGTCACCCATTGATAACAACATATCATTACACATCAGTTCATGTAAACAAACGATGGCTCGGGATGCTCATCTTTCAATGCCATTAATGGCAGTGGGCGCCCAATTCATTTCAATCTCAGTGTTTTCTCCAGTTGGCAGTAAAAGGGTTAAAACGGAAATGGAAGTACATACTATGTACTTGACTGAGCCGTGTCTTAGATTATTGTGGTGGTCAGCAATAATTTCAACGGCACGTGACCAATTATTACAGTTATATCTCATCTCATCTCATTTTCTGAACCGCTTTATCCTCACTAGGGTCACGGGGGGTGCTGGATCCTATCCCAGCTGACTTCGGGGGGACACGCCGGCCAATCGCAGGGCACAAGGAGACAAACAACCATTCACGCTCACACACATACCTAGAGGAAAATTTAGAGTGTCCAATCAGCCTACAATGCATGTCTTTGGAATGTGGGAGGAAACCAGAGGACCCGGAGAAAGCCCACACAGGCCCGGTTAGAACATGCAAGCTCCAAACAAGGATCGACCTGGATATGACCCCAGAGCTGTGAGGCCGTCGCACTAACGACTCAGCCCCTGGGCCGCCTATTGCAGATATATATTAAACAACCAAAAAAAAAACTAATCCAGGTCAACATGACATTTTCCCTTTATTTGCATTGCAGACACAATATATTTTAGAGACATTTTACATGGGGGTAGAATGAAGGATAGACTTGATCATCCAGAAAAAAATCACATAACATTGAGGTACACAGACCCAAGAATCTTATGATTGAAATGTAAATTGCCTTTACATTTGTGATTGTGAAATAAATGGAGTTCTTTACCACAAAAATATCCAAGATTATTTTAGGGGTACCTTGGCAGGGTGATTTCAAGGAAACCAATCACCATTGCTAGGCTTCATCAGTCCTGTTGGCTGCCATATTGATCTCCCTCTCAAATGTTTGGCTACGTTAGAAAGGACGAACATGGAACTGGAAGTGCTTGATTGATAATGCCAACAGATGTTTGGACATTAGGAAGTTTACGACACATGGCATAACAAGAATTGTAAAGCTACTTACAGTAAATAGATTTGCATTTTGCAGGGCATGATTTAATGGGACTTTTATCGTGTCTTATTGTACAAACCCTCTGCTTTGGATTTTGATCACACAACACAAAGTGCCTTGATGTCATAATGATGTCTTGATGATGAGTCTTGTGAGCATATAATGGACAAATTTGTTAATCATGCTCTTTCACAAAGTTACGTTTCGTCAATTCCCTTTTACTTGAATAATAAAGAGTTCAGTGCTGTAAGGGTATACTGTATATACACACACGAGTCATGGCCATACAAAACATTACATCATCTTTGAGAGGGTGAAGTGGATGTGCTGTCTTGTTGTGACTGGGTAACAAGATATGTAATCAGATTATGCATCCATTTTCAACACCGCCTATCCTTTTCAGTGTCGCGGGGTGCTGGAGCCTATATAATAACATTTTCCATCCATGTTTGCATTTTCTGTACTTCCACTTGTCAATCGCAACAAAGTAGGAACATTAATACCCACACGAATCCTCATGAATTTAATACTTGATCATCCCAACCTACCCTTTACATTTTATACCCCCCTGCCCATACTAGTTCTGGGGGATTGTCCAGAACATTCATTCCCTCTCGGTCCAGATTCTTGATGGTCCGTAGTCTGCACCGATACTTGAGATGGTGGAGAAGGTGGAGGATAAGAAGGAGGGGGGACATTAAGGTGAGGGAGAGATGGTAAAGCAGGCCTAGGAGAGGTTGGAAGAGGTGGTGGGGTGGCCAAGGTTTCAAAAGAGGAGTGATGGGGGGTGCGTGACCGGGTAGTGGCAGGAGAGGCGTGCGCGCTCCTGATCCGTAGTGGTTGAGATGGGCAATCACTGATTTGCTCCAGCAATGATGGCATGTCGCCCTCAATTTTCTCTAGCACTGCCACCATTTGCTTTTCAATCTGCTCAATCACACTGTCCATTTGCCAGTCGCTTGTCGCTCTGCCTCCCACTCCTCCAGGATGTAACCCAGTCCCATACATCCCAACACTTCTTCCACTTGCATACAAGGTGGAATATGGACTCCCATAGGCTCCTGTCATTCCCACGCCTATAGTCCCAATGTCTCTGTTGTATGGTGTGGCATGCCGGCCCAGACTAGCAGAGCTCCCAATTGCATAGCATCCCTGACTAGGATCATCTTTGGTAATGTTGAATTCTGCACTGTATCGGTCTGTTTTTTTGGCCTCCCTGTCTCTCCTCAGCAAAGGACTTGTTTCACCCCTTAACCCAACGCCTAGACCTACATCGGCCCCAACTGCGGGCGTGATAGCCTGTGCGACCGATGTTGCTGCTGAACTCTCTGCCACTGCCTCAGGTAGTTGCGTCTGACACCAGCTTCCATCATTTCTATCTTTCGCTGTGTCTTTAGCAGAGGCTTCGGGTGGAGGACTGTGAAGTGTTGCGGTCATCTTGTGCTTGTTGCTGGCGTCTGGGGAGGTGCACGTCAGTTTCCTGTCAGACTGGCAACTTGAAATGCTGTCTGTTAGCTTGCATTCAGTGGTCTTAGAGGGGTCTTTTTTGGATTCTTGGTTGTCATCCAAATTGGGAACTGTTATGTTGGTTTGAGCAGCTGTCAATTTCCTTGTGCCAGGATTATCAGGGAGTGTGGATGTGTCCACTTTAATATTCACCTCTACTGTCTGCTGGTTTTCGACCTCCTGGTCAACATTCACTGGCCGATTTTCAACCATTACCTCTAATGGCACACCAGCGGTTATAGCCCCGCCTTCTACAACCCTGGTCCCCTCCTCATTACTTGTCACCTCAGACACTTTTACTTTACCATCCCCTTCCTCACCACTCAGTCCATCAGCTGAACTGTCAACAACTGACTCAGAGTTCTTCAGACGCTGCATGAAGGTGGTAACACGGATTGCTTTCTGCAAGATAGGCAAAGTAAAAAGTATCAAATGTTTTTACATATTAAATCTTAATTGTTTCTCAACAACACTTTATTAAGATGATCATTTTTAATACAGTATTTATAAGGCTTATCTGTTGTGCATCTGAAAGAACTTATTACGGCACAATCCTACTAAGCACTTGGATGATTCCTGTGACGTGAATTGTGCACGTATTTACTTCCAGTTGTATTTAATACCCCTGGTCTGAATCCATCTCAAGATTCCATCTTCCCATATTTCTGATTGCTTACTTGACAACTGAAGTGATCCTTTCCATCACCCTGACTGTTCACAATGAAGGAATATGGGAAAATACAGGATCTTAGATGTTTCTTAACCAGGGAAATAATTATCTGGAAGTCTAAAACTACTCTAGCACAGATATGATGTTCATATGAAAGAGCAGCTTCCAGTTTGTTAGCGCAAATGTAACACTGAGGTGCAGTTTGGATTTTGATACAGGGAAAGACAAGGTGCCTTGTACATTGAATTATTACATTTGAATGGTCCACAGTGGTTTTTAGCCACTACATCCTTTCCATTTTACTCTCCTTATCAACACTAACTTAAAGATGAATTAAATATATTACATCCCTGTTTCTGTATCATTTTATTCATCCAGACAGATTTATTTCATAGTCCAGTGCAGATGAGGAGTAGGAAAGGAGCAGAGCACGCCACTTTGAACGTTTGACTGTGAAAAGGATAAGTGGGACAGGTGATCTCCTTTGGGACAGGCAGAGTGGAAAGTGCATGGACAGAGCTCATGAGGAGACCGTCACCAGTCAAGATATGATCAACACATCTCATGGCTGACTGTCTTTTTTTACTTGTAGTAGTATCATTTTGGGGGGGATTATTTACCTATAAAATAGTCAATTCAATGCATGTTCAGCCACTGAGAGATGCTTTTCACTGGATCATGCCAGACTAAATGTGCAGTTCCACCAACGCTCTGTCCTTCCATTCTCTATCATAATAATCTACAATACCTTCAACTCCTGGGAATTAGACAGGGAAAGAAAGAAGAAGTTTATGACTGTTACTTATGCTTTGAGCAATACTACCTTTATGTTACGCTTGCTCTCTTCTTTACGTCAATAATGTCACATTATGATACAGTGTGTTAATTCAGCTGTTTTATTTTCTAGGAATGGACCAGTACAATACTAGACAGGTTTGCTCATACTTGGACTTGCAACAAATTGCTTCGGTTCACCTGATATTCCGGTGTGCACATGTGCCTATAAATCATTTTGTGTTTTACAAATCTAAGTATTTGTATTCTAACCCTGTCTAAAAAATACGCGCCTATATATGGTATTAAATCATCACTGCTATTTTCAACCATCAAATCAAATCAAATCAAAAGCCTTTATTGTCATCGTACACAGCTGCGTATAACGAAATTGGTATGCCATCATTACTAAGTATAGTTAATTGCAATTCACTACTTATGGTCTTAATCTTTTATCTTCTACTGCTTTCTCTTTACAACTTATCTGTACTGTAACGTCATATTACGTAAAACTATATAGAAAATCTTGACTTCCTACCCGCCATTTGGCCTTTGCAAAGTTCTTCTCAAACTGAGCACAGACACCATCCTTCAGGTTTTTCTCTGAAGCACCGTTCCCTGCAATCCTGACAGAAGCAGCACTCAAAACATGAGACCAAGGCCCATACTGTGTCCAAATACATTTGCACTTGTGAGACAATATGACAATGTGAAAACCAATACCATTCATGCCAAAGTGCATCTTGTGCTGTGATTCTCAGCATCTGGTCCACTTCCATGAGTCGACAGACAAGCTCCTTCGCTGTAAGTGTAAATGCAACAAAAGTCAACAGCTGAAGGAAACAATGAAATTATACAGTTTCTAACTTTGATAGGCAAAATAGCCAAAAGGGTGTGCACTGTTGTGCGATTACCACAGTATTATACACTATTTATTTTTCTACAAAATATTGTACCTGACTGTTTTTTTCCTAAATCGGAAGCTACTTAAGATATCAGTTCATCTTAATAAATGACACATGTTTAACATAGTATTTTATTAATTATATTGAGACGATTATTTGTTTTATGATGGGAGGGGAACACGTCAAATAGTAACCTTGCTGCTTTTGTTTATTTAATTCAAATTCTGACATTACAAACAAGAACTGTTCATCTTTTCCCCTAGGATACATGTCTTTTCATGACATCTTTTATCCCCCATATTAATCTGGGATATCATTAATTTTGAAGCTTGTCTGTCCAATGGCCTTTTTAGCCACAATTTGTTTCTTTAAGGAAATAATTTTAAACAATTCGTTGCAAATATGTTGGTATCTATCACTGTCGGTCAAAAATTATAAGCACTGCACTTTAAGTACTTCCCATATTACATTACTAAATGTATCTTTGTGACCAGTAATAGAAGAGATGAATAAAAAAAAACTATGTACATATTGCCAAATATCGTGGTAACCAGGGTCACAGAAACTGATAAAATGCTCATTCACTTACATTTTTTTAACCAAGGTATATGTTGCCCTCTTGTGGAAAAAATGTATACCTGCAGGAGAGATGTCGTCCCAATATGGGGAATCAAACTCAAATTCCCCAGCAACGATGCGACAGAAAATAATGCGATTGTGTAGATCTGTGTTCTCCTCTTCTGTCTCATCATAAAAAGGAGGGTTACCCGATAAACTGCAAAACATCAGAAAAAATATGGTGTCCATCTTATTTTATGGTCAACTCGCTGTTGTATTAAGTATAAATCTAAAACCACAAGATCAGATAATTTTCATCATGTGCAGAGGTGCTTTTAAATTTTGAATTGTATGTTACATAAAAAAGAGCCATATGAATCTTAGAGGCAAGAGTCAAAACAAAAAACAAAACTAGACTAAAGCCATAATTAACCACAATTTGACATACAAAAGCTATGATACGTATAAGATGTTTATCTTTACATAAAACAAAGACTTACAGTATGAACATAATGACACCCACAGCCCAGCAATCCACAGGTCGGCCATACCGATGACGAGCCACTACTTCAGGTGCTTAGGGATAGTACAGAAAAAGTTTGATAGAAATGATTAAAACCAGTGTTCATTCCATGATGATATGTGTGTCCACCGCATTTTAATCATGTTAATATGCTGGCGGGATTGCTTTTCTTTTCCACATATCATGTGCCCAAAAAGTTTAGCTTGTAATGGTTTGGGCACCTCTACTAATTTTCAATATTTTCTTTTAGAAATAATGGGCTGTATGGATAAGCACTCTGTTTTATAAATATACATATTGAAAATGATCAGGGTGCCCACACTTTATCATACCACCGTGCATAAATTCCAATTATAAATGCTAGTTAGTGATCAGATCTTACCCAGGTATTCTGGTGTTCCGCAGGGTTCTGTGATTGGCCCATTCTCAAATCTAGAAAGGTAGAAATCTCGCAGAACTACTTTGTTGTGGTTGTTCTCAGTGTAGTACATTAAGTTTTCCAGCTAACCAAAGTGAAAGGACAAATGGTATTTCAGACATTTATGTCAAATTACTGAACAAACTGAATCCAAAGGTACATTACAAAAAGAAAAGGGAACATATAATTTGAATGTACAAATGAAGATACAGTTAAAGAGGTCGTCTAGTTCTTTTCTATTCTAAATGATGTAGTAATCTTTTTTTTCTCTCAGATCCTTGTCATCTTTGTCTTATTGTGCATGTTTGTATAGTTTAGCAGAGACCAACAAAGGCAATATACTTTGGCCTTCTAAGCACTCAAAATGTCAATTTCTATGGCAATGTGCATAAATGAACAATTCATTGAATACAGTATATTCAACTGTGACTGGTATTGATGGTGAATGAATTGTACTAATATATAGAAAAATGGCATACTGTGAGAGCACCTTTAGATTTCTGTGGACTATGTTGAGGGAGTGCAAGTATGCCACAGCCTCCAGCACCTGTCTGATGACATTGGACGCATCTCTTTCTGTGTAGTTGCCTTGATCCTGAATCCAGTCAAAGACATCCCCCCCTGTGGCCCTATTGTAAATCACACGCACAAGTGAGAAAAGCAGTACATACGCTACTCTTTCTATTGATGGTCAAGATGTGGGTTGGGGGTTGGAACCAGTGTCTCAAAGCACAATGTCTGCTTGCCTTGGGTCATATAGCGCCGATGATAAGGCATTTCCTTCTTACACACTTTTTATAAAATGATGCGTATTACTTTCCTTTGCCTTTCCTTGCTTTTAAATGGTGATATTGAATTGAATGTAATGCTTTTATTGTCATTATACAAGTGTATGTAATGTAACGTAATGCATCGAAAGATTTTTCGCTTCAATGGCTTGGCAGTCTCTAGTCAGGTTTTAGGATGCAATTAAAAAAATACCAGATACAACAAAAAGTAGAATCAATAATTATTATCCCTGTGACCCGCGTGAGGCAAAATGGAACAAATAGTGGATTGATGGATACTACATATAATAAATAAATAAATAAATACAAGGGGCTGTTTGTGTTTAACTGCCTTACTAACTAAAGCCCAGGGCACAGAAGAGCCATTGGAGGAGAGGACAAACTTATTTTGCCACATGCTGCAATGGAATAAATTGCTTTTAGTGCAAAAGAAAATCCAAAATACTACATTTTTTTTCTTTTTATGTCTATTAGTTAGACAATCTGTTTATACAAGCCCCAAGGTAGCTCTGGAAACAATAAAAAACACAAAAAAAAACCAAGAGTTTGAATCATTATACTTTTCTTTGGAAATAGTAATAGAAATCATAGGTAAGTTCTTCGTGAAAAACACTAGCTGGCTGCAAATGCTGCTAAAAACAACAGCAATAAGCCCCTCTGTCCATCTGTATTCACCCAACTCAAACAAAATGCCTTTCCCACACATCTGCCGTTATTGCGTGACAAGAAATTGCCGACGTGCCTTTTGTTGGCTGCACTAATCTTATCGATCCTCTTAAGGTAAGGCATCGCTTCAGGGGCACTGAGTAATGTAGAGTGTTAAGAGAGCAAATATCTAATCAAATTGTACACATCTCTCTGTTGTGGGGGGCTACACCAGAGGACATAATAATAACAGCATGTACTCTGTTCAACCCCTTGAACTAATGGACTTCTGTGTGTGTTACATGTTCAGGTACAATTTTAATTAAGGTGCAGCACATAGCATACTGCCTAGTTACACTGCCATGAGACTATTTTGCCCCCTTTTTAAACTCTTCTTTTTGCAGTGTCACTACTTTGATGTTTAACATAAACTATCTGAGAAAGATGATTAGAAGACAGTCTTTAAATGAATCAGGATTTAATTTATTAGTGAAGGAAAAGAACTGTAGAGTAATGAAAAAGAAATAATAATACGCCCACTTGTCTTCATCATAACCTGGAAATTTTGCTGGGATTTTGGGGCCCATTAATTCAGTATATTGCCAGAAAACCCTAAAGGCAAACATTCAAACATCAGGTCCCCTTAAGCTAAAAAGAAAACGGGTTCTGCATGAAGTACTGTGGATGCATACACATTCCAAAAACAATAACAATAAAGTAACTCACAGTTCCTGGATGATATAGTATTCTTTCCTGGTCTCAAATGTATCTATAAGCTGAAGGATGTTTGGATGATTGACCCTAGAAAAGCCAAAAAACCGAGTCAGAATTGTTTGAACTAAGTGGGCCCAGCTTTCATAACCACACTGTATTGGTGTAGATAAAATTCATTTCATTTGGTCTGTAGCAGTGGTAGAGTGAGTAGAGGAACAGAAATGCTCTTGTTTATTACTGCATATTCATAATGAGGATTTTCTTCTAAATACATGAAATCTGGTTGAAAATAAGTGCCAATAAGGACTATTTGCAGGATACAGTGCCGTGGTACGCTGATTAGTTAGGCAACACTGCTGTACAAGACAAATTAGGGATGACTATCAAAACATGATTTGTTCCGAGCAAAATGTTTCAATCTAGCTTTCAGCTTTCGTACTCCTCAATCATACTTCCTTCTGTCCAAAGACTGCGTACAATTTCAGGATCATGATCTCGTTCTTGGCAGCCTTGCGGACTTTCCTGCCATCTTTTTTGAGAAATTTCTTACAGACAAACACTTTGCTTGTTTGTCTGTCCTTAGCCAGGCACAGCTCGCAGAACTCCTTCCTGTTCCACAAAAACAAGATGGAATCTAACATATCATACATTACATCAACAAAAATATCATGACTAAAAGATAGAATCCCTTGACATGTTATTCATAAAGATTTGAGATCTTAAATAAATTGAGGAATCAGTAAAATGCCAAATAAAATTGCTTATTTGGCAATGTTCATACAGTTCTTTTTTTTCTGGATCAGACTAATGACATGTTCATCAAATACTTATTTAAAAAAATAAAATAAAACAGGTATTGGGCTCACCATGTGATGAATTGCACTTAAAATTGGACTTCTATGTGTTATATAAAAGATCCGCACAAATCTCTGAGGCCAAATGCTGATGTTGCCATATGGCCTTTGTGTGTGTATGTGTGCATATATATGTGTGCACGTGAGAGCGTGTTTGAAACCGCACTGTGTTGAGAAAAGGTTTGCAGGAAGGGAAAGCAGCAGTCATTTTCACACCACACATATGAGCACAATATGCAGATAGTTGGCCGACTATCACAAATGACTCTTCAATCAGCTACTTGCAAGCAACACTATCACCTTCTTTTGAATAAATGATTTGATTCTGAAGCCTAAAAAATTGGAAGTCCCGACATAATTCCTTTTTATGCATAGTGCCTAGACAACTGGGAATGTCAATGAATCAAACATTGCAGAAGAGGTAAGACACAAAATACAATATACAAAGATTTATGGTACTTACGCCCGGAGAACCTGACCAATTTCATATTTGTCTGTCACATCAGATATACTGTCATAAGTCTGCCCATCTCGCAAAGCAAGGCACCCAAATGGCATGACGGCATTCACCTAACAAATGCAGAAAGCAAACAGAGATATGATGGGCATAAATAATTTGGTCAATAATTTCAATAAAAATGATTAAGGACATTCCAGAAATGCATGTTTAATGAAAGGGGGCAGAACTAATTAAGTGAAGGTCAACCTCTCAGCAAAACAGCATACATAAGCTTCATGTTGCGTGCCTTGTCAACAGACACGCAGCGAGCCACTGAACATCTACCCACGCTGCAGAATCTGTTGGTTATTTGGAACATCTATCAAGTTCAAATGAAGCTTTATTCATAAAGGTCAATGTCCCTTGTGTGCCCGCAGTGGCTGTGGAAACGAGCAACGCGGACTGAGGTTGAAGGAAAGTTTTAATTCATTTGTAAAGTCATGTTAGAAAGTAATTTCAGTTTAGGACCGTTGGGTTGGATGAATTTTATATTTGTCTTTTTTATTTTTATTTTTACACACATACAAGATAACATACAGCTACATGTGCACGCAAGGATTGCACAAAGGCACACAGACACACTATAGAGCTAGTCAATTCCAAAATAAGAGCGTCCAAACACCCAGGTAAGAGAAGTAGTGAATCAGAAATCAATATAGTGCACCTTCTCACAGTCCTTCATCCACCCACATCCTAGACCAGGGGTGTCCAAACTATTTCAAAAAGGGCTGCGGTGGGTGTTTTTGTTCCAACTGATCCAGCTCAGACAATTTAACCAATGAGGTTTCTTCTATAACCAGCAGCACCTGACAGAAATTACCTAATTAGATTTTTAAGACAGCAGATTGATGAAAATGTATCCTCTTTTTCAGTTGGAAGGAAAACCTGCACCCACTGTGGCCGTTGAGGACCTCTTTGGACACCCATGTTTGCCTGGAAGGTAATGGCATACATCTAATGGTTGTTTCTGTTCTACCACAAAATTCAAACATTCCTTGGCTGTACTTTGTTAGTTCATTAGTACTGAAGTCATCTATCCTTGACCTTTCAATCGAGTAGATAGTTCTGGCCACAGAATCACCACTTGTCTGCATAAATCCATGAAGATGACCTAGTAGAAGCGACAGTAGTCGCTGAAGAGATGGCATTGATGAACTGAGGTCATTAAGTAAACTAATAAGGCTGCAATAACTTCAGAATGAGGTTTTTGAAGATCAGCTGACTGTGACGAGGAGAGTAGATAACAAACGGAGAGCCGTTGGAACAAAAAACAATGGAAATCCTCAAAGCTAATGACATTTTGAGAGTGCTAATTTAGGATTATAGAACAAGTATCATTGTAATTATGTAAAATCCACTCTCCTTTGTATATACCATCGCCGTAGCAAATGATCAGGCCAGATATGCTTCTGTGGAGGCGGGACTTGTGAAAATTGTGTAATACTCTGATGGCCCTAATCTCTAATCTGTATGCCTCTAATCCAGAGCACTGGGATACACAACGAGTGTATGTGTGTCTACATGTGCATTCATGAATGTGACCGTTTCAGCGACGTGCAAAGGTCAAAGCAGATATGTCACATGTGCTTATCCGAGTTTGACTTGGATGATGAATGTTTGCATGCGCATGCGTGTCCATATGTGCGCCAGGATAATTCAGACTGGCCAGAGGGGAGTTTAGTAGTAGATTGAAAAAGGCTGAGTATTTCCACAAGATTATATAAGTGCAATAACATTCCCATGACAGTTTCCAGGATGGTCAAAATGAGGTTTGATGTAAATGGAGTTTGATCAATGTGATGGAATCAAAGTGTAAATAGTTGAATTTGCAGTTCCTGAAGCTCAACTTTGTGTGAGATATACAAACATGAGAAGGGCACAAGTCTGTGAATTGGACTCCATCACAGATGTGATTTATGTTAATGAGTATCGCTGTTGGCTTAATACTTTTAATTTTATAAACATAAAATAACACAACTTCAGGCTTTAGAGCTAATAACATCATTCATTTTCTGAACCGCTTATCCTCACAAGGGGCCTTTTGGGTGCTGGAGCCTTGCAAGAAAAACTTAACATAGTATTAACATAAGCCAGTGTCAGGGAAATCTAAAATGACTGTTTTTTTGTTTTTAATTTTATTCATGGTGTAATTTTCAAGTGACTTTAATGTGTTTAGTTTCTTCCAATACTTCAGCTCATTTTCAATTCAGATGTTAAGATATCTATACATTATATTTCATCTACTGCTAATAGTGCAGTCTTTCCTTTGGTTACACTCATCGCTTGTGAGATCACAGAAGAGTTTCCCCACAAGGTGCCATATAAAGACGCAGTAGAAACGGTTCTGCGTGCAGGAAACCTTAAAGTGGAGGCTGACTTGGACACAAAAAGGAAGAAGGCAAAAAAAGTGGTGAGAAAGGGCTCAGGTACTTGGTGAAAATATAGAAAATAGTGCAGAGTGCAAAAGACGTAACTCTCGACTTCACAGCTTCACAACTGTGTGTGTGTCAGTGAAAGTGTGAATGTTTCCAGAGGAGAGTCATCTTTGAACATGGATGTGTGTGAACTTGTCTTTATTAAGGGTTTTCCCCCATGACAGAGAGGCATACTGACAAGACAGCTGCTTTGTTTGAAAAACAATACTGGGGTATTTTACAATTTGAAGCTGTGTAATATTTGAAAAATATGAATTAAAATATTGCACGGATAAACATCTCACTTGAAATAGAGATGCACCACTAATGAATGCTTTGATAGGGACTGAGTTTTTTCTTTTATGATACAAGAGATCAGAAATGTTAAGCTTGCATATGTCATTATGAGACGCATTATTCTCAAAGTTTCCTGTGAAAAGCCATTAATTGCAAAGAAATAATTATTTCTGTTAAAAAAACTAAGAATTAATAATAATGTGATGTGGACACATTGCAAGTCCTTGAGCAGACCATTGTGGAAATGTTGAATAGAAAGATGGTTGACCCTGCATTTCACCCATTTCCACCATCCAAATAACCTTTCTCATTCTCAACCCTTCTCATTCACATTTTTTTGTTCTCTTTTGTTGTGTTGGCTGTATTGATAGGTGATAGCATCCAGCACCTTATGTCTGCATCAATGTGTGTAAGAGCCCTTATAGCCTACTCAGGGGCCAACCTCTGGGATTGAAAATTCAAGGCCAGAAAGTCTTATAAAACCTTGCAGTAATGGAAATTGCGACAACAGACTATTTTCAATCATTGAGTTCCATTCTGTACCGGATGACCAATGATTGACTTCAAGTCTTGGTAAACTTTTTTAAACTCATGACCACATTAGTAGACTGTCGGTGTCAGAATTCACCGTGCCTTGCATCTAAATAGCGAGGTTCACCTGCTATATGGCTGAAAGCCAAGCAATCCACCCAAGTATTACGAATTTTAGAAAATGATCGGGGCAACCCCGAGGGCTATCCTCTGTTCTGCAGGCAGCTAGGCAGTATTAAGATCAGATCTTCAAACTCCATGAACTTTGAGCTCCCACTGGCCAATAATGCTGCCCCAGTTTCACCCCCTATGCAGAGGCAGCCGTGTTGTAAAATAGCCCCGTTTTCATGAAGCATAAGGGTACCTTATATTTATTGTCAAATGGTGACTGAATAAGTAGGATATCAAAATAAATAAATAAAAATTTACACAGTGCTAATTTTGCATCTGGACACCTACGAATATGGAAAAAGTCAGGCAGAAAGCATCATTTAAGATTGCTAAGACATCACACTCCTTCAAATCGTTTCTTCCTTTTGCTGTTGTTATTGTGCTTGTTCACAAGTTCAGTGTGAAGTTTGCTGGGGGGCTCCAAAATAAATAAAAATGAAATGTCTCCTTTTCATCTTACAAGGTGCTAAGGCAAGGTTATTATTATTGCAGCGCGCTGGTACTCGTGTCAGATGCAACTGAGTATACATCAAATTATTAAAGCTCAAATTGCATTTTGCTGCTCATTAAAAATGAAAAATGGTGCTTTCATTACAGGTGATTTAGCGGTCACATTTGTGGATGAAAGTTAGGCTTACAATGTAATAACATCTAATGCGTGAGATTTTATTAAGAATGCTTAGTTTAAAGAACTACTGTTAAAGAATTTGTTAGGTTTTTGAGTGGTGAGTATTTGGGATCCAAATACAAAGAAGGCAAACAAAGGAAGAATGGATTTGGTTTCTTACTAAAAAGTTCACTAAAAATAATCTAGATACAAAATTCAGTGAAAAGCAACAAAATAGCAATAGGGAGCAGACCTGGGGGAAACAATGAAGACGTGGACATGAACACAGGTTAAACACTGCAAATTGTCAATAGAGTATGAGTGTGTGCATGGTTGTTAGCTTTCATGTGCCCTGTGGCTGACTGGCACCAAATTCAGGGTGTACCCTACCTTGGAAGATGAATGAATGAGTGAGTGTATTAGAGTAATAGGCACTTAATCATTGCATTTATGTGCATATGGGCTCTCATGCTGGAACTGATTTTTTTTTAAGTGTTAACAACCGTGGTATTGACTTACGTACTGCACTACATCATTGGTTTCTTACGCTGCATGGTACATAACCCACAATGTTAGGAAGTCAGTTTTCATTGGCCTTGGTTTGAATTATAAGTTGAGTAGTTGTGTATAAATGTGCATTTGTCTTTAGGAAATATTTTATTAAAAATAAAATGAGAAAGAAAATCAATGATGGCCCGGGGAAGGTCTGCAGAGTGAGTGGTTGGTCCTAGGTTACTTCTGCTTCTGTGAACACTTACCACGCTTGCATGTCACAGCACGTGAAAGCATAATGCACCTGTTACATACCTGTGTGTATGTACACACAGTAGTATAAAATGCACACAAGCACACAGTACTGTATACTACTGATCTATATATTTCTTCCAGGCAAACTATTCTTATATGACAGAAAGAAGGACGTCCCTTT
This sequence comes from Stigmatopora argus, assembly GCF_051989625.1. Classification (NCBI taxonomy): domain Eukaryota; kingdom Metazoa; phylum Chordata; class Actinopteri; order Syngnathiformes; family Syngnathidae; genus Stigmatopora; species Stigmatopora argus. Next base: position 21,494,908 of record NC_135387.1, read on the forward strand.
CGTTTCAAATGAAAGGATTGGCGTGAAATCTCATGTTTCAGCAGCACTTGCGGCGTGAACGTCTAATGTATTTTGGCTGCCAGTGAATATTCGCTCCAAGCCCTGCAGGCCAAACCTTGCTTGGGAAACCCTACTTTAGCATACTTTAAAGTATATCACAACTTTCTCTCTCCTATTCGTGTCTCACACCAATTCAGTGAGGTACAGTCACGTTTTAGCAGTCCTGAAGGTGTTATCATGGTAATTGCACGCACAGAGAACAGAGCAGAAGACAGAAAAACAACCGTGCTTACAACAATTTCTTGCAAAGGGATTTTGTATTCGACGCTAATGGAAGTGACAATGGTGAAATGTGGCCCTCATTGCAGAAATATGCCTCTCTTTTCCTATTGTGTGCAATGTTATAAACGTAAATTTGATTAGCCCTTCGACACAATTACAACACGGCAGGACACTCTCAGTAATGTACACCGCCATTAAGATTCGCAAATTTAATAAGATTAGTGATAATCACCACATAGCTGTTGTCCTTTTGATGTTGCCCCTTCGCCCCCCTTGTGTTGAAATCCATCTGTAATGCAATTACAGGTGCTATGTCTCTTTTGATCAATATAATGCAATCCTGGCTTCAACCAAGTTATCACAAAAAGCAATGAAAACAACCCCGTCTCCACCATACTTGGGGTGCCTGAATAGAAATGTTATTAGATTTAAAAGCCTTTTTTAAGAATTGCAATAAATATCTGAGAAACAGGGCGGCCCGGTGGAGCGAGTGGTTAGCACGTCAGCCTCACAGGGGGGGACCTGGGTTCAAATCCAGGTGGAGTTTGGATGTTTTGCCCGGGCCTGCGTGGGTTTTCTCCGGGTATTCCAGTTTCCTCCCACATTCCAAAGACATGCCTGGTAGGCTGATTGGACACTGAATTGCCCCTAGCTATGGATGTGAGTGTGCATGGTTGTCCGTCTCCTTGTGCCCTGCGATCCGCTGGCCACCGATTCAGGGTGTCCCTTGCCTCTGGCCCGAAGTCTGCTGGGATAGGCTCCAGCACCCCCCGCCACCCTAATGAGGATAAAGCGGTTCAGAAAATGAGATGAGATGAGATTTGAGAAATATCGGAAAGCCTGCAACATGTTTTCCAGCTTCATCGCTTTAGCCCGCAAAACATTAAACAGGAATCGGTCTACTGATTACTCCCAAGCTCATTGCCACAGTTGACAAGCGCGTGTCGGATATTGAGTCGAGTGCAGAGCCGCTGGCTGGCTGGCTTTATTACAATGTTGTAATGTGAAAGTGGAGCTCGAGAAAGAGCTTGCAATGGCAAGAGAGGAAACCCAAGAGAAATGAAGAGGAAGGCAAAGGGGATAATCGGAAAAGAGACTATATTGGGTACTCGACAACTCTCACATTATGAGGTCCACATCGCCATATAATAGCTTGCATGTGTGCTGGTTTGGTCTTTGTGTGTAGCTCTTGGGTAATCAATTCAATTGCTTTTATTTCTTTGTCTGTGTTTTCACTGGGGTGCTTCTTCAGCCATCACTAAACACTAATTCCCTTACTCCTCATAGCGCCACTCTCTTCTCAGCTCTTTATTATGTGTGTGTTTTCGTGTAGTGCTGCTCCCAGGTTCTGTTAAGAAAGGCAGTGTGTCTAAACATCCACACCCATGCACCTCAACACACGTGAGCACTGACAAAAAAATGGTGTTTTTCCATACGCATGGTGAAAACAGATTAAATTAACATATATGTACGCCAGTGAACGAATTGATGTTGTGAAAGCATGTTTTTTTTAAAAAAAAATTAAACAACACTTTTCTGTTTGAATACATTCTGTCTTTCTCTAGCCATTGTCTTTCCTCAGGTTTTAGTTTCCTCATTACTAGAATCAGCCTGGGCAGTGCTTGCACACTAAGTGCATCCTTGGGGAGAAGAGTGTTTTTCTCTACCTGAAATAAAATTGAATATAAGGCTGAACATGCCTGCATGCCAAGAGTAGTATCATGCAGTATGTTGGTGGCTAAGTACTCTTTTTTTCTACAAACGGAGTTACAAAAGGCCAGGATCAGGGACATAGCAAAATTGATTGATGAGTGCGAAAGATACTTTAATACAAAAGTAAGATATTGTCAAGGTGAGCCACTTGATGGTCTAGCGGTTCACTCGCCTGACCTTTGGTGTGGGCAATCGTGGGGCTGTTTCCCACTCAGTGGTGGTGTGAATGAGAGTGCTAATGGTTTCCTGTCCTGTGTATTAGTATCTTTGCTCCTTAGGGATAAAACTGGAGTAAAAATGACTCATTGCACTGGCTTTAATTACAAATTTAATACAATATTTTTTCATCATTATCATTATCTGTCAGATCCAATGTTTATTACTTCACAGAACTGAAAAAAGCATGTATTAATTGCTACTTAAAATGTATCATACATTAAATAAAAAGAAATAAAAATGATTTATTTTTGTGTTGCAATAGATTTATAAGACTTATATTTCATTATACCTCTCCGATTGCTTCTTTAAAGAAAAGCATTGTTGTTATTACTTTGAGCTTTCTAGTATTACGTTTGTGTGATCTTCACAGCTGATTAAAAACATACAATGTATTTCACGCTCCACTTGTGCATGCAGCTGCTGAAAATTAAACTTATATATATATATATATATATATATATATATATATATATATATATATATATATATATATATGTAAAGGTTGTGATCCAGAAATTGCCCATAAAAAATATAAAACCTCCTCCTGTCTACTTTGACACACATGCATATTTTGTAAAGAATAAGAGCCATTGAGATCGGGGTTAAAAATTCAAGGGATGTTGCAGTGCAGAATTGAAGATCTGTAGAAAGTGGTATGTTTGTGCCATTATTGTGCAGTTTTCATTGACGAAACCATATTTGTAAACAAACTCAATAACGACAGTGAATTTTTTTCCTTTACTGAACATAGTGTGTGAAATATAGACTTGTATTCAACAGTAGAACTCCATTGGTGTTTTTTTGTGATGCAGCTCAAGTCTTAAGAAGTGAATTAGGACATTTAGTCTCACGGGAGAGTTAGAGTGAAGAAAGCGGAGCACATGAAGGTTAAATGAAGACAAAAAAAAGATCATATAAAATAGTGAAAGAGGCCGCAAGGAAGAGGAGAATAATGGATCTACTGCACATGAACACAGAGGCCAGAGGAATAACTATCGTGTCTCCGAATAATGCAGCAATAACTTCTAGACATAGTTATTATTTTAAACGGGAATATATTTGCACGGAGTGTAAACACAAAATTTGGGAGGATTATCCAATTTCATGGACTCCAAGTATTGTGCCTTTTGTGAATAAACGAGTGATCAGGACACAGCTACCCCTCAGTTAGAAACAGAAATATTTTTTAATGATACTATAGAATGTAAACCAATGGTATGCTTAGGATGTTCAGTCCTCGCAGGCTCATTTACACATTTACATAATAGACATGCAATAAATAGAGAATGCATCACCCTTGCACAGATGTAGATGTTAAATAGAGACACTGCGTGTCACCATCATGAAATTAGCCTGCAGGCATCAAGCTGGGCACCTGAGTAGTAGGCTTTTGGGTCGTATACTATGAAATATTAACTGTGAATGTCGTACAATGGGACCTATCTTCGAATGTCTCCAAGTGCGTTGTATAACAAATACCTTTTGACTTGAACATGTTATCACAATCAGAGGATACTATGTCACTCAAAGAAGAATAGTTATTAAACATTGTAACACCCATTAGGTCTTACTTATTAAATGAGACTTTGCATAAGCAATAATTATGATTTTTTTGGAAAGATTACAACTGCACATTTCCACAGGCACCTGAATAGTACGCTGCTGAGTAGTGTAATATGAAATATTTACTGTAAATGTCGTGCAATGGAACATGGAATGGCTCCAAATGCATTGCAACAAATAACTTCTGACTTGTACATTTTATCACAATCAGAGGATACTATGTCATTCAAAAAAAGAATAGTCAATAAATACTTCGGACTTATTAATATTTGAGAAGAGACTTCACATAAGCAAAAAAATATGGTGTTTGTAAAGATAAAACAATATAATTCTGAGATAAAATAATGTGCAGGGTGGCATCAATCAATTCAGAAGGTCTCTTGCGTACTACCCACAGTTGGTTGGGATAGAACCCTCGATCTCAGAACTGTGAGGGGGACATGTTAACCACTACTCCTCCTTGCCGCCACTTTTTATATCATTCACAGTGAAATAAAATTTGTTCAACTTCATCACCCCAGAAAACAATGATGAATCACAAAAGGAGAATGTATAATGACAGTAAAAGCGTTTAATTCAATTCAATTACTTTAAAATAGAGTATGGAGAGACGTAGTCTGTGTTACTCGAAGTCATTAATGTATTTTGGGAGCAATGTCCCCAAAAACACAAGTGGGTTGTGATGTTTGGTCAAGAAAAATGACTTGGCCTTGAATTTAATCAGAAAATATTGATGGTACTCTTAACTGCCACTGTCCTGGGTAAAGTATTACCTGTATTTGCAAACACTGTGAAAAATATCTACAGGCAGGCCTTCACAGAAATACACAGCGAATGGCTCTATAAATACAGTGTGGAGGTAATGTTCATCGTGTGAAGTGGGCGGATTAACTGGAACCAGGTCAGAGCAAAAGCAGAGCATGCTCCATCTTTTCTCCCATTTTGCTGCATTTCTCGACATCTTGTTATCACTTCGGCTTTCACCCGCTCCCATGTCGACGGCTCAAAATCGTAACAGCAGAATTTACCTTAACTGTTTGCTACCTTTCATTTTATTCATCAACCAGTGCAACGTGTAAATATGGATTTTTTTTCCCTCCCCGTCTTGGATTGTTGTTTAAACCAATGATATATAAATAGTTGTAGTGGAATGTCTATAGTTTTTGGGTAGATGACGCAATGGGGATTTAAACGGAGTCAGCCACACCATCTAAAATGTGGGGGAGGGGGCGAGAGTAATAGTCATCGGTCTTCCAATCCAAAGGAACTGTTCCCAATGTCCACGCAATATTGCAGAGGTGTGTCTAACAGGATGGCCTTACAAGATCCAGAGGATTTAAAATCTCAGCATAAGTGTGTGTTGTTTTTCGCTCAATGACCATCTGGGTTCTGCTAACCTCAAACATGGTGTTCATTAAGGACAATCTATGTTGAGAACTAAAGTCATTAGGTTGGTTTAGGTCTCAGTGTCACCACCCAAGCAAACATAGAATTTCTCCACCAGAAAGAGGTCCGTCAAGGGGGAATTTCCATCCCTCTTTCCGAAGACTCCAGGAAAATATGGCTAATTGGCTTGCAATTGAACTCTTTCCCCACATTTTAAAATAAGTTATCTTTTGTTTGCTAGCATTGTTTGTTCTTTTAATCATTTGGTGGAGCGTCTTTTGGTATTATTATTATCATTGCTATTGTTTGGTTATGTTCTCCTTTAAATATCTTTAGCTTTTTGCTTCTAAATGTTGCACTTTAATAATTTAAAGCACATTAAGTTCCCTCCTGTATCAAATGAAGTATGGATGCAAATAATACTGCCTTGCCTTGATTGTGATTTATAATTTGTTGGGTGAGTAAATGAGTAGGAGACTGGGAAGAGGAAGAAAAGCATCGTTGTATGTGGGAGCTTCAGCAAAACATTAGAATGAATAACAATTGGAATAGATTTTCACATGATAAAGGTTGTTGATAGACTGCAACTTATTATAGAAGACAACTGTCACTATATCCTTTTTGACACCGCAGCTTTCTGTTTTGTTAATAACAAAACATAATATTGGTGTGCAATTGATTTCAAGCTATAATTGTCATTGGTTCAATAAATGAGTGCTTGAAAGATCATCAGTTACTGTCTCTGAAGTTTGATCCAGTGCCTTTATCCCTTAATGAGAAGTCCCCTCTGCATCACAGTGAAGGACTAGTGTTGAAAAGCAAAGGCCAAGTCTGGCAAGGTAACAAGGCCCAAGTCTTTTTTTCTCGAGTTTACCAGAGAGAAAAATGTTCCGTGGTGAGAAAGTAGGCCTTTTTTTGTGAAGCACTGATGTATTAAACTCATCCATCCTGAGAGTAAAGAAAGAGAGCGTCTCCAGAGCAGTCATCATTCACCTGTAGCATAGTAGCTTCGTTTGCATAATGTGAGTATAAAAAGTTCTTTACGACCAGCACAAACAATAAATAATGACTAACTCAGACTTACGTGTATTCCTCTTCTTTTCTCATCTCGTTAAAATATTTCAACGGCTCCATTTTCAGACCCGACTCTTCTATTACCTTACTATTTGGACTATAAAGTGGACCGGATTGTAAAGCACATCGTCAACAAACAAGTTTATTTTCATATATTAGACACACCTGCTCATGAGATGCATTAGTGCATCAATGCCCTACATTTGTCATTTTGTTGCTATACTTAATTGTGGTATTAATTATTCATTTGCTGGCGACCAGTCTAGGGTGTAGTCTGCCTTTCGCTCGAAGACAGCTGGGTTAGGCTTCAGCCACCCCCGCAACCCTTTCGAGAAAGGGCGGCATGGAAGATGAATGAATGAATGAATTATTCATTTGTTCATTATTTGTTGTGTTGATTTATTGATAGGTTTGATGAATGATGAATGTGTGTCTTTATTGGACCAAGTATAACAAAAGTTTGCTTCCAAGTCCGGAAGCACACAATAACATTTCAAAATCAATTTTTGGGTGTAGGAAATGATTATAGTTTATATTTCCTTCTTAAATACTATCACTAAAATAATACTAAGCCGTTCACTCTCAAACTCAGCAATGCATTTAAGGAGGTAGACCAGCATGATTCTGTACAGAGGACAACTGACGTTGAAGACCAGGTTTTGGTCATTTCGTTGATAGGCGCAAGCATGCTTTTTGGAAAGTACGGGGCACGCGTCACGTCGAGGCGTGATCCTCCCATGCAAATTCTTCACACTAATAAGTCTCCTCCACTGCCCGTTTGACAAATGGTAAAACTCTCTAACTGATGGAAGGGCAAACACATTTATTCAGCAGACAGTCGGCGTACAAGCCCTTTTGTATGACTAAGTACACTTGACTTATTCCTGATCAAACAATAAAAAAAAAACTTCCAGAATTCATTCATGCTTCTAGGACCAACTTTGCATCTAAAATTGCTCTATCCGGTGCTGAAAAACACATGCAGGGAGGTCCATATTTGTCCAAGGAGGGAACAGATTGAATAGGGTTTTTGGGCATCCTTCGTCATGATCAGCTGGTGGAAATTGAAGGACTGATAAGCGAGCGCCATGTTGTATTCATCATTCCAACAGATTGCTGTGTTGCGTAAGCGCACATAGCTTGAGCTGAGTATGTGATAACAAAAGGCCAAGGAAGTCATTACAATACCGGTAATGATCATGACATTTTAATAAATTAAATTCATTACAAAATAACTTATGTACAGTGGTACCTCGACATACGAGCACCCCAACATACGAGCATTTCGAGATATGAGTAAAATTTCGAGCAAATTATTATCTCTAGATACGAGACAGAGTTCGAGATACGACAAAGCCAGGTGGCCAAGACATGAGAGGCTGTTTATGTCTTTTTTGCCGCATCTCTTTTGTGTATAACAGATATCTACGAGCACTGGGCGGAGCGTTGCATTTTTTTCAGTGTTTTTTTCCGTCACTCAGCGCGAAATACGATAGTGAAAGTAAGGGTGGAGGCGGGGCAAACAGAGCCAACCCGGCCGGGAGAAAGGTATAAAAATATAAAACAAAATTAGAATTAAGTTTAGTGTAAAGTTAGATTAAATTTATTTTTGAGTATCTGCATCGTAATCCAAGTTCATTTAAATTTGTTTATGTTATGAAACGAGCGTGTTGCCATGCAAAAAGCGCCCCCTCTCTCTGTACGTCTCTCTTTCTCTCCCCCTTCGAAATCCGTATAATTTTTGTACTATTAAACACATTTTAATAATATTAAACCACTTGTTATGTGTTACTTTGTTATACATGGCGAATTAGAAGAAATAAAATTTTTTTTTCCAATCCAATATCCTGTTTTTGGTGTTTTTTCAGAGGGTTGGAATGAAAACATTTGTTTTTATTTCATTTCAATGGGAAACGTTCGTTCGAGTTACGAGAATATCGACATACGAGCTCAGTCCCGGAACGAATTAAGCTTGTATCTCGAGGTACCACTGTATATGGTTGCATGCATGCTCGTGGGTTGTCTGTTCTCACCAATTCAGTGCTGCAAGAAAGTTTCGTCTTTTCTATTGGTTGCCTGACTAAATCCCTTACTGGGCAGCTTGAGGAGGGACCCAGTAAGATGTATCATGGTAAATGAGACCCGATGGAGTAGACTGGACCTCCACAGAGTGACTTGAGAAACAGAAACAACACTGTTCTACTCAAACCATCTTCTCTTTCTACATTAGCAATGTCTATCATAGTGCATCATGGACATTGACACAACAAATAACGCTGCAAAAAATAAGGTGGACGTGAGAGAAAGCGGTGGCAGAAAAAAAGTGAGGCAGATGAATGCTGCATAAAAGAATCGAGTTTGAAAGTAAGGCGAAAGAGCAGAGAGAAGCGGTGAATGATGGGTGTGTTTAAAAACACTAGGAAATTTGATGACCTCCTTTACTTTTTATTGCCCTTTTCTTTTTATCCAATCTATTTCCTATATCACAGTTTTACAGTATTCTCTCCTCCTGTTCCTAGACAGCCATAAGAATAGGATAGTTCATCATTAATTCAAACCTTTTCCTCACATATGTATTTACAGGGCTTTGGTTAATTCAGTATCTCACAAAAAGGACAGAACAACACATCCTTTATGTGAAAGATTAAACGTAGTATTCCCATGGTCCATTTAAGAGGAAGTCTAGAGTCAGCAAGGTCAGAAAAGATAGGCATTTTCAGGCTTTTTCCCCCTTCCTATTTGATTTTCCATCTTCCACCAGAGAGAATAGTATTCATTTGATTTGTCATGATCACAAAAAATGTATGCCTGAAAATAATTTATTAAAATAGGATAACCATCCAAGTTCTAAGAAAATTATAGTCGGGTTATTTCACTGATTTCGAATTACTCTCTCTTATAGAGCAGAAGCAAAGGTTTACATAAAAAAACTGAGCTCTGAATATATGAAATCTAAAATAGCAGGACAAAGGAAGGATGGATAATTTACACCTGCATTTATAGTATCTATTCTATATCTTCCCTACCCCCCAACACTACGGTCGTGGAGGCTGCTGCAGCATATCCCAGCTGACTTCGCACGAAAGACAGACTACACCCTAGACTGGTCGCCAGTCAATCGCAGGGCACACAGAGAGACAGAAGACCACTCGCACTCAATCACACCCCCACTGAGTGGGAATCGATCCCCTGCTTGCCCGCATAAATTCTGGTGAGTGAAACACGACACCATTAGGTAGTACATCAAGTGATGTTCATGTTATTTATTTGCTTGAAGTGTGAAGATTTTACGATTCTGCATTCCAAATGATTTCCCAAAAAGAGGACTTATTTTATTAGTTCATTTATTTGCATAGTGCATGCTGAATTTGAGCAACATGATGTAATGTGATGCTCTTTAAATGGATATTTGTAATTTTAATAGCTTTATGCATCAGGAACATTTGTGCATCAGACTTTGGATGGTAAAAAAAACAACAACAAATGATTAAAAAACAGCTGGATATTGTCTGCTAGCTCCACTGATTAACACTGTGACAATTTACACACACACAAAAAAAAGCAGCATGATGTCACACTCATGTCCATTTGTAACATTTGGTACTCGGCTATACAATTTTGATTTTCATTCGTGCTCTTTTAAGTCAATCTTTATCTCCTTGGTAACTTCATGCCCTGCATTCATTTGTTCTGTATTTTAGTATCATGGTTTATTTGTGTATTTCTTGCCCCACTTGTTTTTAGTCTCTCATGGCTTTTTCCCCTTAGAGTAGTTGGGTCACTCTTGTTTGAGTTGCTTGTAAACCGGTTTTGATTATTTGTTAAATTGCCGAATGATAGTTTCAAATTCCCCTCTAGTTAATGATATTTAGTTACACATCATAAATAATGTTGGTTAGTTTTAGATAAAAATATAAGGTGGAGGATATTAAAATTAGGAACTCATCTGGACGAAATGGCGCCGCAGATGCAATTCAAAGACACATAAAATGAACATGACATGAGGAACCTCTGGCAGCAAATTAAGTTACGGGAAACATATGCCATGTTTCCCGCTTATCCTGAAGCGGTCACTTAACTAACATTAGTGCATACGTGTGCGAATCAAAGCAAGCTGTTTGTTTGCTCATATTCGACTAGCCTGCATGACCATTAGTTTCAGCGTGTTCTCAGTCAGCATCATCTTAAAAAAACATTAACATATAAGCACACAAAAATTAGAGGGCTTTGATTATTGCTATCATGCTGCAATACACTATAATGAGATATTGATGTCTATACGGCACCTAGACACAGCCTGCTGTTGAATTTCGTATTGATGAAGTGATAAATTTCCTCAAAGGTGATTTATCTGCTTAGCTGGAACCATGTATGCGGCACTGTCCTGATCTGGTGTTGAAGAATTTAACTGATAAAATGTCCTCGTTTCGTTCTTTTGATCCTCAGAATAGTGGCAGAGAAGGAAAACCTTAATGTAATAGCAGTTTAACAGAAGATTAATGAAGACAATAAAAAGACGCAGCAAATTTAACGAGTTTTTATATGCACTAACATGTGAGAAAGCTGCAAAAGTTATATATCTGCAGAAAATTCTCATATGAATAGACGGCCATGAAAAACACGCTGAGAGCCCTTTTCTCACTCCGCAAGGTTAACAGTTCAACACTGCAGAAGCGAAAGCAAATAAAACGCAAGCCTAACACCTGCGTAGAGATCTGCGTCAAAACCGTGTCCTTGGCCTTCGCTCTAACTTTTCTGCCAAAAATAATTGAAATAGATTTCTCTCCAGATACCATTTATGATAACACCCAACCAAACACATAATTTTTTTAGCTACGCATTCCATAAGAGTTGTCTCGATACATTTTCAATTAAAACGATGTTAACTTTTAATTAGTAAATATCAGAAAGGTATTTAATTACTGTTTTTTTATGTCTTTTACTGTATAATTGCTTCTTACAGTGGTTTAGCACAACAACATCTAGGACTTTGGTATTATTTATGAAACTAACGTACATAAACATACTTACATACCGTTCAGTGCATTACACAGTAACAAACCGTGCAACATTTCAAACATTAAAATGTACACAAAAACAAAGCATAAAAGACAGCTAGTTTAAAACTTTTTTCCCTCTCGGCTGAAGCTTTTCTACAAAGAATAAATGAGATCTCCAGAGATGATTTCAGAGATAAAATAGTGTTTCTACAAACCAAAGAGCAGTGACAAGATGGGTAAATGACAAACGGTTAATATTCACACATATATTTTTTACTTTACCGTTTCTTTTACACATCCTTTTCCTTTCCTGGATGTGGGTTCAGGATCATATATGTAATACTCCTCTCATTTGGATGTATATTTAATAAAGTAATGAATAACTTTGTCTTTAATGTCAGGACATATAGAAACATGACATGGTTATTTACAAATCATTCCAATCAGAATTGATAGCACTTATGCAGAAATCATACTTGAGAGCGCATAGATTAATTCCCCTCAGCATCTGCCCTTCCTCTCTTTGTTTCCCGTTCAGCTATCTGCGTGCAGTTTTTTTTCCAAATGTGCACTTAAAACCTCAGAGCATCTGCCCTGATTCAACATAAGCCTACAGTCAACAGATCGCAGGATGAAGCAAGTAAAGCACTCAAAAGTGAAAAGAGCTGTAAAAGACTGCGATACCTTTCATCCAAATTCAATATAAACATTCAAAAATATACTTATAACCGCATCTTTTACATGATGCAAATTGCATTCAAATCAACAAGTTTCTTTTTGCCACCCAAAAAGCAACTATTGCACGCACGTCATCATCATCATCACCATCACGACGATCGTGTCTTTTCTTCCAACTGAGGTGCGACAGCTTCCTTTAGGTGTATATCATGCACCATTGAGTTATTACCTTGAGTTGTGGCAGCTCCGGAGAAGTGTGGGTGCGCACGTTTGCAGCCAAATTATCCAAAATGGAAAGACTGGACCAGTCTGGACTTGAGGGGGCAATAGAGGATGAAGAGAAAATGCCAACAGTCAAGAGTGCAAGCATGCACACGAGGCGTAGAAAGAGGGGACGTACAGTAACTGCAGCTGCCGCTCAAGCACAAGCGTCTCTGCTTTACTGGGAAGAATTACTTTGCTCCTTTCCGACTGCCAGCCCTCCCTGCTCTACTCACCCACTCCACACTCACTCACCCACAGAGAAAGAACTCTTGTGTCATGAAGACAGCCATTACAAGATGATTAAAGCTCAACATGTGCAAATGTGATCTACATCCCCATTCCATCCAAGTCCAAAACTTGCATGTTGTACAGTCAAAAAGAAAAAAAAATAGTATTCCACTGCAGGCACATCGGAGGAGTTGGGATTAAACGGTGGGATTATGCTTTAAATGTTCATCATTTCATCTCATGCGCAGTCAGACAATGGCATCAGTGCTTGGCAGAGAGGCAACACTATTATGTGGGCAGAATTAGAGGGGAATAGGAGAGAAATGACAGGCTTTCACCTTTGCCATTGATCTATAAGAATGTAAAACACTATGCGGAAACCTATTGACCCGCAGAGTGTTGATCTGTTTGGCTCATGAATGTATAGTTTGTACACATAAAAACAGCCAAGACTTTGTGTCTGATGACAGATGGCACTGTTATGTCGCAGGAAGCAGCTCGTGGGTTCAAGCGTATGTTTACTTGGATTGTGTGGAAAGGAGAAAGGCACTATTATATGTTTTATTATATTAGCAACATGAAAATATAGAGCAAAAAAAGGAGAAGGCCTTTGCCACTCATTATTTCCAATTATATGTTGACGGCAGATTTACAAAGCAGTCACTATGCAGATTGTAGGTTTTATACACATTGTTACTTTATTGTCCCCTTAAAATAACCCAGTTTACAGTCACTTAGGTTTAAACGGCTGGCACAACAACAAAAACAAAAAGACTTCAAAAGGGAAATTGTCAAAATTGGGCCTACTATTTATATGTTTTTACTTTTCCCAAGTATAAGTGAAGAGCTGCTGTGTTAAATTTAGAGTGTTTCTCTATTCACTTACTCACTATAGTCACAAAAAGTCTATCCTTATAGCATGAAATTTAGTGTGGATCTTAGAAAAAAAATCCTCAGCATAAAAATGGCCTACGCTAGGATAAGATTGCCACTGTCCTGAAACAGTGCTCCAGCATGAGCTATAGCCAAACAAGTTCAACTTCGGAATTGTATAGTTTCTCCCTTCGTTTTATTTATTTATTTTATTAATGAATTATTATTATTATTTACCTTCTAAATGCAACATCAGTGATATGAATGCTTGCAATTATATTCAATCTTCTCAAAATACCTATGTCCGTAAATACACTTTAGAGTGCATAATAAACTCTTTATATACTGTATTGTATAATACATTGCATACAGTTTCCATTCCCATAGCCGTTCACCTTGAGCTTATAGCACTCTGCATTTCATTTGCTGAAACAGATTCCAGTGTGAGAAGGGTCATAGAAAGACAGTAGATGGTTGCTACTCAGCGATGAATACTTTCGTGAGTAAAGGGATGTGATGGCTATTCATTGAATCCGACAACAATTTTTGGAGCGAATTTTAAAATCAGAGTCTGACTGAGGAAGATTGTTCTGTCCTTACTTTTTCACCTAGCATGACATAACCTCACCTTTGACATTTTAGGAACATCTGTCCAGGCATAGTTTATATTTTCTTGTTGTTGCTAGGGGCGTGGATTAGCCGTTGACCTTTCCAGCTGATTTTGTCACCAGCACATGAAGACAAACGACCAATGGTGAGTACTTATATGGCACATTTATCCCCATGTTTTTTCCATGCCCAGAACGCTTTACATAAACACCCATTTACCGACACAATAACACACCGATGGTTCTGCTGCCATGCAAGGTCTGCAAAACCTACTGGCGGTTCATTTCCTTGCCCAAGGGCATTTAGACAATGGGCAGTCGGTCCCAGGACAACTCGAGCTACCATCTGTATCACAGTTGTCCTCCACCATTCACACTCCGATTCCCAGCAATGGACCATTTTGAGCAGTGGCTCTTATTTTTATTTTGCTATATACTTAAGGACCATTGCCATTGGTGTGTGGGATATAACTTGCTGAAATCTCTTGTATTTTTTTAAGATTTTGAAAAAAATGGGATTGGACAGTTAACATAGATTTTTGTCAGAGAAAAAAATAGATCAATGATTCAAAGGTCATCCAGTTAATAATGATGCAATTTGAGTGATGGAAATTGAATCCAAGTGTATCTGTTCTTGACAACAGCCTAGTGAAAGTGGACAGTGTTGAAAAAATTGTGTGTAAAACCTGTCTGCACACCATGTGTCGCCAAGAGAGCACCGGCAGGACTCGTAAAAAGTAGACAGAGGTGTGGAAGACTCATTATGTGAATTGCGGTATTCTTAATGAGAAGCACCTACGTGGGTGCTGTGAAACTAGACGGAAAAACACACTTATCATTAAAACCTCAACAATGCTCCGGGAGATAAGGAAAATGATGGAAAGAATATGTGAACTAAATTGGGCCATTAAAGAGAGAGCAAAAGTACAGCTGTGTGGATAAAAGTAGATGCCATCATTGGTTTTGAGGACTCAGCGCAAACGTGTCTCCATGCCAAATGTGTCATTTGGAGCTGGCAGGCAGTCAGGCTTCGAGCCAACATCCTTTGAAAGTGTGTGTCACTCGCACACTCTTTCATACACTCACTCACTCAAATATTAATCATTCACATCTCCAATACTAAATTTCATGCACAAATTATGATTAAATTTGAGGAATTCCATCAACATGAGTGTTCTAGTCACCTTCTAAAATAACACGTTCGTAGTCCACACATACAATATATATATGTACGTATATATATGTACATATATATGTATATATATATATATATATATATATATATATATATATATATATATATATATATATATATAAATATATGTATACTTTAGCGCTTCCCGTCCCATTTTTTAAAACAGTCTAAAGCTTACAAACATGACAGCATTGTCTATCTCGATGCACTAGCATAATTGTGCAGTAAATACTATTAATAATAATAATAATTAAATGTTTCCTTTCCACATGGATTTTCATGCATATTATCCTCATGCTGGCTTTATTATAGAATAAAATCCCACCCATGTTGAATTCCTCCCATGCAGCACGCACTTTATTTTGGCGCAATTGGAGCATGCACACACACACACGATTGTGTGTATACTGGATGGATTCCCACCTCCGTCTGACGGAAGCTTTCCTTCGTATTTCATGCAATGAACTTGCCAGCTCTTCGTTTCTCCTTCTGTCACCAACTAGCGTCACTCATCGGTTTACAGCTCATCCACTCTGCTTTTTGCTTCTTTACTCTAATTTCTTTCTTCCTTTGGAAATTGGTGTTGTTTTTGGTTCTCCATAGACTTTCACTCACAGCCTGTGTTGACCCACACCAATGCTTATTTAAATTATTTAAAATTAATATTATACATAATCATTTATCTATTCTACTAAAAAAACTATTCTTTGTTTTGGGCCTGTAATTGGCCCCTATGGCATATGTTTGAGGCCCCTGCCCTAAGTAATAAAAACATTTAAGAAAATATATATAATTCCTGAATGAGAGGGTTAACCCAGTCACAAGGTACTGTATGTCTGCATCTAGGTATAAATTATATGATAATATTGAATAGTTTGACTCATATGCTCACTCTAGCATAGGAGAGCTGGCCTTAATTGGCAAAGCTATATTCGAGTTAGAATGTAGGTCAAGCAAATGCTTCCTTGACTTTAACACTGGTTTGAGACACATTAGAATACCTTTATTAAAAAAAAAGTGTCCCCCCCAAAAAATCAATAACACAAAACGAATCCAGAAGCTTGTTTTTAAGGACAGTATTTAAAGTACTTTTGGTCAGGGTTAGGCTCATGTTTCTGTTTCGTTCATGCTGTTTCTCATTAGTTGTATTTTGTAACCAGGGGTTAATGAAGACGCTCAGATAGTCATAACTCTTAAAGCACTGTTATTAATTACCTCTACAACTGAGAAGAAGGCTTGCAGTGCCGACAGTTTCTATTCTTAGCATGTCTGATCAATGATACACTATGTTTCTTTTCAGCTGTCTCCAGTCATCAGTTTTTTAGACAACGTCCCCAATTATGGAGCACCCGTGACCTTTATTTCATTCTTTAGCAGTTTTTTCGCCACGCGTTTGGGTGAGTCATCCTGCATCGCAAAGATGCAGGCAGAGATGAATTGAACAAAGGAATTACTACATGCACTCTGATTGGCTGGCAACCAATTCAGTGTTTCACCCTCTTGGTGCCCATAGTTGCCTGGGATAGGCTCCAGCACCACCCGCAACCCTTGCGAGGATAAGCGATACGGAAAATGACTTTCCATAAAGGACAAAAGAAAATACAACAATGAGAATTAGGCTTTGTTCATGCAAGCCATTTAAATCCTGGTTTATGAATGTTGGATGACTTTCTGCTGTATGTAATGCAACACAATTGTTCCAAAGAATTTATGATTTATCCTTCACTATCTTCAAGATTTTTGGATGAATCATACACGGCAAATAAATTCAAATTAAATGTCTGAATGCCAATGATTTTTAAAACTGAAATCACCATTGTCCTAGGTGGCTGTAGTTTTATTTTATTTGACAAATCTGCTTGAGAAATAAGCAAAGTAAAGCAGTGGTCAGGGAAGTCAAAAGGGAAAAGAAAACCGAAACAATGGCCTGCCACGATAAAGCCTCTTTCCCAACTAGGCTGATTATTTTAAGTAGTGTGAGATTAATTTGGGGACACAGGAGGGGCCTTGAGGGTCTGTGTAAAGGAAGTGAATGGTGCACACAGCCCCAAATTAGATGGAATAATAATAAGAAAAACTTTGTGACATGAAAACTTCAAATCAAGTGGTGGGCTGGAAGGTGGAAGGAATGGCGCGATGGTCTCCAGATTCCTGAGGTTATTAATATGTTTCCCTTTAAGGACCGCAGCAATAATTTGGGTCAAATTATTTCTCCTACCTCTTGAAAGGTCTCCATATATATATATATATATATATATATATATATATATATATATATATATATATATATATATATATATATATATATATATATATATATATATATATATATATATATATATATATATATATATATATACATATTTAAATGCCAATAAAACAAAACCTGTGAGGCATTACATTTAATTCCATTCCATCCGTAGTAGGTGGACATCCGAATCTTGCACCTGTTCTTCTAAGTCATGATATCACGTATAGGACAACTCTGAGCATAAGGGACTGTGGTTATCAAGATAACAAAACCAAAACTCTGTTGGAATCTATTGTTCACGTTCAAGTTAAAGGTTAAGAACTGAACCAAATATAGTGGACTCTTCATGACTCTCATCAAAGTGCTTCCAAGACTGTCCTTTTCTGCCAGCTGGTGGTATGAATTGGGATCGCCATTCACTTCTAACCACATTTTCCTAGTGAAAAGGCACTTGACATTGACACTGTACTAAGAGGTGGAAAAATGAACTTGCCTAAATTATTTTGCTACAGCCCAAAATATTTAGGATGATTTGGCGATCAAATGGGTTGGAGTGAATTTTTATTCTGCCAGGGACACAAAACATCTCTCCCAATATTGCATCATATATATTGGCATTTGTTTCTTTCATTCACTAGAAGTGATTCATCTTTACAAGAAAAAAAATGATACCTTTGGATCGTCTTACCATGGGGCATTGCCCTGCCATTCACGGATGATAGCTTCCATTTTAAATAAATATCAACAATGATTCATCTTTTTTTGCTTTAAAATAAGAGACTCTGCTTAAACATAAAACCAAATACAACTAAATCACAAGTATTTACACTTTACTTGAGACTTTTGGCAGTTCCATGACTAAAACCAGGCTACATTTCCTGGCTTGCCAGGCATGAGGCGGAGAGTGATCAAAATGGAATTCATCCCTGGAGCCCGTGGGGTGCACCTGTCTATATATACAACCCAGAGCCTCTCTTGGTTCTTGCCTTGCTCAGCGCCTCTCCGGGACCCTCAGCTCCTTTTCTTGTTAAACCCGAAACATGGCCCAAAAGCAACACATAAGGTAGGAGGAACTTGATGGCAATGCTGTAAGAAATGTTGTGTTGCTTAAAATAACGGACAATGCAAACAAACAAACAGCAGCTTTTGATCTTTAAAGTTGATTTCAATGACCTTTAAAGTGAGTCTAAACATCTAAACAACATAGTGTACAAGCGTAGGCAATCATAAACTAATGCAAAATGAGAGTAAGCATTTACCTAACAAGTGCTGTCATTTGACCCCCCCAATTTTTTACATGGCTTTCCCTGACCTTTCATGCTTCTTCACGTGCCTTTGGGTGGTTGTGTTTAACCAAATAAAATACAGTGTGACCATTTTAGAAATATGACTAAAAAAATGATTGTCTTTTTTGATTAATTGTCAACTTTGCTCTATACTTCAACAGGGGTGTGCAGACTTCGTATACACATTACACACACATACATACATACTGTCATAAAGGTAGAAATAATTAGTGTATATTTGTTGGTCCTCTCCTTAATCCAGCCTTCCAGCCAAACTGATTAATGGAGGGATAGCAGGCATGGTTGGAGTCACCTGTGTATTCCCGGTTGATCTGGCCAAGACACGCTTGCAAAACCAACGCAGCGGTCAGCAACTCTACAAGAATATGTAAGGACACCCTCATGACGTGCATGTTTACATATACACACGCCAATCCACACGCACGTAAACAAAATTACTATAACTTTAATTCTGCTACCAATAAGGGCAGCTCATTAAATTTAAATACAAGTTATTTATTCATTGTGATTCATTGAAAAAAATGATTTTGATTCAATTCCCCTCGAATTCACAAAATGTGTCTAAACTGATCCACATCGATTTTTAATGTTATTGCATGTACTATGGCTAAGTTTTAAGATGGGTTATGTTTGAAATATACATTTTTTTCTTTAATTACATGGCCACGTATGAAGTAATATTATTTTTTTAGGACACATTTTTATCTATTCTCATAAAATTAACACCACTGCTTTCAATTGTACAGTCAAATGAACTAATGTCAATCATTACTTAAATCAAACTTTTTTCCTGATAGGATGGACTGTCTCATAAAGACAGTAAAATCTGAGGGTTACTTTGGCATGTATAGAGGTAAGTTTCATTTATTCACATGTCACAAACCTACAGGGATGTGTTATGGTCTTATATCCACTATATGTAAACATATAATTATTTTTGTTTACCTTTCCTGAATACTTTATTGTAAAAATAAAAATGGTTTTAGGTGCTGCTGTCAATCTCACCCTTGTGACTCCAGAGAAGGCCATTAAACTCGCTGCAAATGACTTCTTTCGCCACAAGCTAAGCAAAGAGGGGTGAGTAATCATCAGAGAACTATAAGGCGAGTTACCATTCCTTCATTTTCCCGACTTCTTGGCTATCATAGGTGCGCCTTATAGTGCGACAAATACAGAAAATTCTGCATGACCAGAAATGTGTAGGCTTAACGGGTATTGCCACTCGTCAGTTGTAAACTGACGGTTTTCAAGGAGATGTTGGCTGGGTGCTTTGCTGGAATGTGCCAGGTCGTTGTCACCACACCTATGGAGATGCTCAAGATCCAGCTTCAGGATGCCGGCAGGCTTGGTGAGGTTGTAAATATTTGAACACGTTGCGCAACCCTTTTGCACTTTTGACGTACAGTGTTACTTTGATTTACAGTTTTATTTCCCCAAGATGACAGATTTTAGCTTTGACCCAAAAAATTAAATACGATTTCTCATAAGCTACTTAACTTAGGAGATGGTCAACACATTTTCAGAAAAGTGGTTTTAAGCTTTTTATTGTGGCATTCAATTAAGCAAATCTTAATAAAATGGGAAACATAGGCGGATTTCACTTTTGTCTTAACGTTAACTATATTTTAATGCTAGCGCTAAAGCTGCTAATGCATACTATATAGCACAAGGTTTTGAATGCAAATGGTGCAGCAATTTACAAAAAGAGTAAATGATACAATTCTCACACGAAATATTTCCTTTTTTTGTTGCAACAACTAACTAAATTAAAGTCATATATTTATTTTACATGTCCTTGGTGACTGAGGCGAGCACACCAGAAGGAGCACGGATAACGGCATTTTAAGATATGACGTATTAAGAATCGGAACTGTGGTGACAAATCTAACTCGCATCGTCAAGGGAACACTGTACAGCATATTGCAAATTTATGCCAATAGCGAAACTAACTTTGCTCCTTCATCTAACAGCTGCGCAGCAGAGGGTGATGCCGAGTGTGGTAACAACTCTAAAGATGGGTGGAACCAGTGCTGTCCCCAGTCGTTCTTATAACGCTAGTGCTGCGCCTCAGGTTAGGAAAGTATCAGCTACACAGATCACAAAAGACCTGCTGAAGACCAAAGGTGTGACAGGGTTGTACAGAGGACTTGGGGCCACATTAATGCGGTAAGTGAGTTTGACAAACTAGTAATGTAAACGTAGCTCACCTTCTCTGATACCGAATACACTTGTTTGTCTCCATCCACAGGGACATTCCCTTCTCGGTTGTCTACTTCCCTCTTTTTGCTCACCTGCACCAGCTTGGTCAGCATTCATCGGAAAACCCGACAGTGCCATTTTATTGGTCCTTTGTCTCTGGATGCATGGCTGGATCAGTCGCAGCAGTTGCTGTCAGTCCTTGTGACGGTCAGTGTTTGAAATTTTTAAAACGTGCCCACATTGGGAGGTAAACACAACATTATTTGCATTTCTCTCTATTTGGTTTAGTGGTCAAAACAAGACTTCAGTCCCTGAAAAACGGAACTAATGAGGAAACGTACAATGGGGTGGTAGATTGCGTCAGGTAAACTGAATTACATTTTCAAAACGTGAAGAATCCTAATCAGTGTCATCTATTGTGTGCCTCTGGCGGTATCTAGTATTTCTATTTCTTTTTTTCTGCAGAAAGATCATGAGAAAAGAGGGTCCTTCTGCTTTCTTGAAGGGGGCCAGTTGCCGAGCTCTTGTCATAGCGCCTCTTTTTGGCATCGCCCAGGTCATGTACTTTGTAGGCGTTGGAGAGATGTTGCTTGGTTACACACCTTATAGCATCTGTTCAGCATAGACAAGCTGCCCCATAAATGACAGGGAACAAAAGTCACGTGTCCTCCTTTTGATTATTCCATTGCCCAACTCTAAAATTAGATCCGTGGCATTTGCAGATAAAGATTCAGAGGCTTTGCCGAATCCAAGCCATTTACTCAATGACCCACTTTTGATGTGACTACTCTAATTTGGACCATTAAAGGAATGATCTTTCATTGTCACTGCCCCAGTCCGATGATCTCACACGGGGATGAAATTAAGGATGATACCACTGTAAATATGTTTCATATTTTAGTAATATTGTAATGTCATTGTGAAAAATAAATCCTGATTCACTGTTTACATATCCACCATGCATGTTTTGTTTTGGCCCAGTCAAACTTTCTGATGTAAGGTCTCACCCCCTAGTCCAAAGCCCACGCAGCACCAGTGTGGAGATACTTGTAGCCAATGAAGTGCTCATGGTGCACTGTTGGGGTAATTCTACCCTGGGCCTCTCACCATCACTCACATAACTCAAGAGTTCAGCTGTCTTTACTACTCAAGTACAGTACCTAACTTCTCAACTGAGGGGACATATAATGCTGTTATTGACTCATAAAGGAAATAAGCACTACGATGGGAATCACAGACTTGGACAATCCTAAACTGGAGTCCTATCTTATCTCAGAATGACTCAAATGAAAACAGCATGTTGAACTGTAACTTAACTTCACTCAGTGGCATCATGCGATCATGTGGTAAGCATTTTTTATAGACAAGAAGTGCATCATAGTTATGGAAAAAGATGATTGGTTCAGAACTTTCAATATTTTATTTTACTTCAAATATTTACTGTGTGAACCTGAGTCGTCCAGAATGCCAACAAAATAAATTAACACAGAATTGACAACAAAAAGGCTTGATAGTGTGTGACATTTAACAACATACAGTAAATGGATGTAACAGTCTAATTGATGAGTAGGAGTGTTGTCCATCCCTATTTTTACACTGGGTATATCGTATGTAAGTATCCAGACAAAGCACTTAACAAGTGGATCAATCAAGACTAGGTTTCTACCCCAAAACACAAAGGTAAACATTTCAGTGACATCTAACCCCCAAGATCACCTGGCTATTACTTGTACATCAGGTCTGTAACATAAACCTTGAATCATCTCATGACACAATTGAGTGAAACAACTAAAACAACATCATAAGTAAAAAGAAGTTGCTTGATACGTGTACAATTGAAAACAGGCAAAAGCAATGCTGTTTAAAGGCGCTATGAAATACTGCAGCAACTGATTTCAAAATGATAGCAGAGAATATTTCAGACACGACTCAATCACAAAAAAAACAAGTGTTAGAAAAGCCATAAAAAGGAAATTAGATTCCAATTAGTCTTCCCCTACTATTTTTTCACATGCCACCATTTCATAGCACCTTTAATTTCACAGAGATATTTTACTGTACAGTACACCACTTCTACTTTCTACACCAAAGCAGCACACTGAAAAAAAAATCTAAAATCGCTCCTGCTTTATAAAAGGCACGTCGAAAGTCTATTTTTGGCCATATGGATATTCTCTTTTTGTTAATGTTTTCATGGGAATGCTGACTGTACAACTATTCCAAAACTGCCTCTACAATACAACCCTGCCACAAAAATGTACAGCTACAAAAACCTGATGGATATTTACATAATGGAGCATAGTGATATATAATTATAAACAACAATTAAAAAAACATCTTTCATTTTTTTTTAATAACTGATGTAAAGTCAAATACAGTATACGGGGTAATTTATTAATAGTCTTTGAGAAGTTAGTTTTTCAAACCTGGTGCTATTTAACAAGTACCAGGCCACTATTTATTTATTTTGTAAACATGGTCACATGTTTGGTGACTTTAGTTATATGGGTGATATTCCAGATTGAGGTCAATTGAGCAAGGCAAGGAAAATTGGATATTTATGGCACTTTGAATTCATTTGCAATTTGCAAGTCTAGTATTTAAATAACAGTGTGATTTTGTTTTCACTCCCAGAAATTTCCAAATAATTTTGACCCAAAGTTTGGTTTGGTGCCAGTGTGTATATATATATAAAAAAGAAGAAAAAAAGAAAAATAAAAGTAAAAATATAGTTGATTTTTTATTTTTTTATTTTTATTTTTTAGTTGCCAAACTCACAGGAGAAAACAATTGAAAATAAAAGTATGACGGAACATAATATAACATTTTATTTGTCTAGACCAATTCAATTTAGTTGTAAAATAAAAGACAGAGAAAGGGAGATCCAATGAGAACACCTGAGATCTGTTGCTGCTTCCTGGATCACTCAGCAGATGACCGATGTGGGTTGAGGAGTGTGTTCAGTCTTTCTGGGTTGGCCGTTGGTGGACTTGTTCAGATGACCTCCCTACTGTTGCGTACAGCACAGCAAAGTACCATACTGAAGATCATCCCGATGATCTGTTACATAGCAACGTATATCTTTAAATCGTGAAACAAAATGACAAGCAATGTATAAATTCTGCCCTAAAAACTCACCATGATCCCAGCGATGCCAATACCAACGTACCCAATGATGTAAAGTTTAGTATTGAAGAAATCTTTGATTCCTGTTTCACAGTCCTGCACAGTGGAGAAAAATACATTTATTTTAGAAATACAGTGTTACCGCAAGATACATGCTTAGTTAATTCTGGAATGATGTTTGGAACTCAATACACTGGTATTTCAAATCATTTTTTTCTATTTAACTTACATGTTTGTTTTGACAAAACAGAAGCTTACCTTTACATCTAATTCTTGATCGGAGCAATTGTTTGCTAATGTCCCACAGCAGTTCAGCTAAAATGACAAATAAAAATATTTCACAATTTACAGTAGCTGGCTAAAAAGTCTTTCTTTTCACATATCAGCATTTCAGAGTCTCTTTATTGGAATACACATCAAATACAAAACAACAAGAAACATGATTTAAAAATATAGATGATTGAATAATAGTGCCCTTACATTTGAGTGCCTCTTCTAAGAGAAAATGAAATATTTAATTTGATTCACTGATTTCTAAAGTCAAAGGTGACTGCTGCTACAGAAAAACAATCTAGTATCTATAAGTACATCTACAGATAAAACCAACTTACTACTTTCTGGTACGAGATAATCAATGTGCTGTTAGTATTTTCATTGTAAGTTGTAGCATAGAAGTTTTGAACGTCTTCGATGATCTGCAAGAGAAATTCAAGAAAATTATTTAAGATGGCAAACACACACAAAGACTGAGCTCCCAATGCTATGAAATTATGACCATACCTTGTCTTTGTTAAGGAATCCAAACACACCTGCTGCCACCTCAGCTCCAAAGATGATCAACAGACAGGCGAAGAACTGAGAAAGGATGAAATATTAGTATATTTGCTGATTCAAGCATCCATGTTACAATTAAACTCACCGAACCAAGCAGACACTGTGATTCTCGAACAGCTCCACAGCAGCCAAAGAAACCCACCAACATCACCAGACTCCCAGCTCCGATCAGGATATACACACCTGCAATATCAGGAATGGCTCTTGAACAGCAATTTCCATTTTCCACCAGCAGAGAGTAGCAAAAACATAAAATTGCTGACTAAATCTGTCATGACAACATTGTGAAAGAGGTGTGAAACAAATAAAACAAAAACGTGTGAAAAAGGCAAGCAAAAACACTGGAAGAATTAATGGGCTAAAATCTTGGTTAACTGTAAAGACAAAGTTGTATAATTTAAAGACCATGTAGTGTTATCACATTACATGCCCAACAAGGAGATATTTTAGGAAGCTTTCACAATAATTCTGAAAATATACAGACCATTGGACTTCTCATGAGTAAATAAATATCAAAAAGCACTTCATGTGCAGAGAGAGAGAGAGAAATTCTGTTTCTGTTTTTACAGTTTAGCACAAGCATTCTTCTTTTGTGCTGCTGGTGTGTTGCTTGGCTACGTCCCTCAGAGCCCCAAGGTAATGGGATGTGAACTCTGGTGGCAATCAAAACAACTATTCAGAGACACAATAATCAAGTTGGATGTGTTGTTGTTGTTGTTGTTCTTGCCCCCCTCTCTCACACACACTTACACCCCACCCCACACTAGCCTATACACAATGCTTTCCTGAGAACAGGACATTCACTGCACCATTCACACTCACACTCATACCTAGAGGCAATCTAGAGTGTTCAACCAGCCTACCCTGTATGTTTTTGGGATGTGGGTGGAAACTGGAGTACCCAGAGAAAATCCACCCAGGCCCAGGGAGAACAGGCAAACTCCACACAGAAAGGTGCGAGAACCTGGGATTGGATACTCAATCTCTGAACTGCGAGGCTGACGCGCTATCCACTCGTCCATTGGGCTGACCGGGGGATGCTACATATTTTCTCAAAAAGTAGTTAGTTATTGCAAGGTTTCTGTTAAAATAAACGATTTTTTTCACTTCTCTGGGTGTAGCAGGCTTGTATCCTATTAGTAGAGGAACACGTCTCTTTTTCTCTCTTTTTTTAAGCCGTGCACACTGTTACATGTGCCTCAAAAGCTTTTTTTGTGGTTTGTTGTTTTGAAACATGTTGCTCTCAGCTCCAGACAACTCATTTGTCAGATGTAAAAACACCTACATATAGCCTGAAATGATTTAGACTACAAGTGCTCAGACTAGAGTTCACCCCAGATCCTACAATGAATAAATGATGCCAAGAGCTGATGATTACTGTCTGGGAGATCCAACACAAAACATGATTCATGCAGTATGTCTACAACAAGTCTATTTTAAAATCCTCCAATTTGCACCATGCTATGTCATATGCCATCATCCTTTGACTCACTGCAATGATTATTCTCTTTGCTCCATTACTAAACCTACATTCATTTCTGGACCATCTATCCATTACCTATCATTTCTGAAGCATGCAGATACATCATATATATATACACACACACTGCCCTTCTCCATCCATGGTAATGAATATAGGAAACACAATGTACCCCGTAAATGTTGTTCTGTTGTACCCTAAAAACTGCCCACATGTGGCTTTTGTGTGTGGTCACTGAGTTCTTGAATACACTAGACAGTGGAAGAAACATCCTGACT
This sequence comes from Stigmatopora argus, assembly GCF_051989625.1. NCBI lineage: Eukaryota > Metazoa > Chordata > Actinopteri > Syngnathiformes > Syngnathidae > Stigmatopora > Stigmatopora argus. Next base: position 21,521,466 of record NC_135387.1, read on the forward strand.
TAGCAGGGAGTAGCACAAAAACAAGTGAATGACCACATTTTAAGTCCCTTTCCAGACAGAGAATGAGATGAGAGTGGCTCAATTTGTCACCAGTACTTAGGGAAAACATCGATGTGACGGTAAAGTGGTTGTTTGTCCTCCATTGCCAGGACCAACAAATGGAGCTGATAAATATAAATTTGATTTTTCCAAAACAAAATGTGGAGGAACACATGTAGAAAGACAATATGGTAATGCCTTGGCCAAAACATATACATCAAAAGGAGCAGCTCAATGACCATTGAATTGAAGCAAAAAATTCCATCATTTAGAGTGCAAAATATTTAATTATACCAAATCATTACTGAGTGCTTTTTCATTTTTGGATTAGTAATTACATACATTCTATTTGATTTTAATGAGGAAAAATATGGTACCTACCTATGAAGTATGTGTCTGGTGCCTTCTCGCCATTGAGCAAGGACACAGTTTCCGGGTCAAAACGTAACCAAAGTCCCACTGCCAGAACAAAGGATCCCATCAACTATGGATGTATGTAACAGAGAGATTAGGATCACATGCAATGAAATTTACACTACAAACACACCGAAAACTCCACATGGCTTTGTGGCGTAATATATGGCACCCAGAGCTAAAACAGGCCCTCTTGTTTGTTTGGAAAAGTGGTTTCATACCGCCCACATTTGGTTTATGTGCAACAAAAATGTTCACCACAAAGTGTAAAAGGTTGATGCCTCAAGTTAAAGTCCCAGGATGAGATTGAAGGAGCTCTGGTGGGCAAAACCCTTGATGGCTGTTACCCTGAAACATCAATGCCAAGAGCTTTTACTGGCTTGTGTCCTCTGGGGATAATCTGGTCTGTGCACAGGCGAGGAATGTGTTTATGTTCTCAGAGAAACAAAATGAAGAGTGTTAAGCTGCAATAGTCACATGTTGTCTGTGTCCTGAATCTCAAAATTTTGTCAATTTTATGCGCAATTCTTAAAGCAGAATATAGGTACTAACTAATTTGGAAATAAAAGGAAGATTGCAACATGGACAATTCCCACCGATAACAGGGTTCTAGATCCATTAAGCATATAGAAAAGGGGACATTGATAAGGCCGCTGAGCGGGTAGGGAACCAATGCTCCTTGCACACAAGTCAGGTAGATGATCCTTAGAAGGAACAATTAGACAAAAAGGTTACATATCCATCCATTTAAATAATATCTGAGATACACCTCAGGATAATTCAACCAAGCCACATCAAGCATTTGAGTCAGTAGGGCAGGAATGATGCAATAGCTGGGCTCAGGGGGTCCCTTTGATGCCATTCATTCAACTGTATTCTGGATATGACCGCCATTTAGTAATAAATACCACCCCCTTTCTCTCACTACCACCAGTCCCCCTGCTTTACCTTCCAAGCACTTTGTCTGAAATATCTTCCCTGTCACTGGGCACGCCTTACCCCACCCATGTCTCTCATTTCTAATCCCTCCGTCCGCCCCCTGACTTTCCTTGATGAAAATCACACCCCCACTCCTCCCCACTTTGTCCCCTGCCCTCCCACTAATCAACCCCAGAGGACAAAGACCCACTATCATCCCGTGAGTATAGCGGTTGGTGTACAAAAGCAGAGGAGCTCAATGAAAAAGAGAATAAAATAATGTGGGTGTACGTCATCAGAGGATCATCCTTTTTTCTTTGCCTGTAGACACACCCTGCAGATTTGAATTTGTATCTCCTGTATGTGCTCATACTATGTGTGCATCTGGTTCAAATACTTATTTGTTGTTGTTAAGGGTTAAACTTTTTTTTTCACCATTTCATGTTTCGCCATTGTTAGGCCAGACTAAAATGAGGCCTGGTGGAGCCAGCATGTGATGGTTGCTGATTTAGAGTCCCTAGTTGTCACCTCCATGGCAACCTGGTGGGATACATTCAAGCCATTGGATACTTCAAGTAGATATATTTTGTGGTCCTAACATGTAAATAAGTTTAGGTATAAAAAAGAAGCTGTATAAAGTAGTATCCATTTATACGTGGTATTGCTATTTGATTGGCACTTGAGTGTTGCATGGTTTCAGACCATTCAGCTGAGATGCCCACAGAAAGAAAAGAAATAGCTTGCAATTAGAGGCTTTTTGATGCACATTTTAAAAAAATTAAAATCTTGGAAAGCTGTTAAGAAAACTTTCTGGTGTATCAAATTTAATGTTTATTCGCAGTTGACTTATGTTTAAGTAAAATAACCAAATTATGTTTTAATATTTGGTGATGATGACAGGAAAGATCCAAAAAGCACATTTCTAAAGTGAAATGTTTATCTCACACTGTTTTTTCTGTATCTCTGGCTAAAGTCAGTGACTGACTAAACAGGACACTTGTTGGACTATGCAGAGCGGACATACCAGACACAAAATATACAACATTACAAAAAGCGAACCTCTGCTGGAGTGGAATTGCTGTGATGCGATGCTTTTAAATGCGTGCGGCAGCAACAAAATAACAACCGGAGAGCTTTGAAATCAACACATACACACACATGGCATTCTATTATCCCTTCAATGATTTCTGCCTTTATCTGGGTCAAGTTCATGGCAGCTGACTCTCTTTTGCCAAGTGAGCCAGTACACACCAAGCAACCAAAGCAATCTTTTCCTCACGTTGTCCCTTCACTCTCAACTTGTATCACTAAACAAAGTTTTCTTCTGGCCTCCATCGAGTGTGCTCTCTGCATCAGTAGCATTAAATGATTCTATGTTGACACAGATCAACTCAACTAGAGGGGGTTGTTGATGTATTTAAGAGCCAAGAGGGCTTTGCTGCTTATCCAGGACGGAGCAGCAGGCTGAAATGATGCTATTGTCCCACTGTCACAATGCACCCATTCACACAGAGTCCCACCACAGACGCTACTTGGAAAACACTCTCTCACGTACACAAAGAAAAGAACCACTCTGATATTGCTCAACCCGCATAGCCCAACACACACACCTTTCATGCCTACCTGTCTCTCTTGAGTCTAATTCTAAATCCTCAAGTGCTTCTTGCTAAAACTGTCATCACTTTGGAGTTGATTCGTGCACAGTGACTTTATCAATCAACTTGACAATGTATGGCAATGAGGTCATGTGGCGGGTACATTTCCTAGTTTATACCCATCCTCTTTCTTTTAAGAGGGAAAAAAATCATTGAATAAAACTCATGTTCCCTCTGTGGAAGATTTAACATGAGATGTTAAATAACAAGAGAAATCTGCTAGTTTTCAAACAGCCGCACAGAGTTAAATCCACACCAAGTGGCAGATGGGGCCAGCATGCATGTAAACAAACGAAACCACAAGTCAAAGCTGGACTTTCTGCACTTACATTTACACACAACTGGGGACACTTACCCAAAATAAGAAGTTGAATACGAACAGAAGATATTTCACACATTTCATCCCTCCTTCCACTTTCCCCATGTTAGTCAGTTTTGCTTTTCTCCACCCAAAATGGTCCAAGAGAGGGCCGATCAAGCTGGATCGGGTACAAGATGACAAGGACAGTCCGGTCCAAACACTTGTGCATCAAGAAGCGATGTCATGGTAGCCACCCTCTCTCTCTTCCTCCCTTCCACACACGTCTTTCCAGACCGCCCACTTCTATAGTGCAGTGGGAGGGAGTGCTCCAGAGGTGGGGGGACTGCAATGTGGTTTTGGCAAATGTTCACAAAGGAGAGGAACAAAATGATCCCCCTTTAATTTCCCAGATAGACTTTAATAGATCACAGCCAAAGCTGAAATAATATGAAGACACATTAAATGTGACTGGGGCACATTAATAAAAGCACATTCTTGTTTTAAAATAAGAAAATCCTTATGTGGATATCCTTCTGCCCTGTATGTTCATGCATAAAATAATTATGCAAAACAGCTTTCTTAATGGTTGAACTGCTTCAGCTCGTTTCAAAAGAGTAAATCATCCACCCATTAATAAAACATTAAAGTACAAAGGAACACTCTCAAAAGAATTAAGCTTATATGGAAGAAATTTGCATTAAAATGCAACCGCAGCGCATGCATTTTCCATGGCGGTACAGCAATGTCAAAACAAAGAGGTATTAAAGATTTTTTTTAAAACAACCAAAGTTTTGTTCTCTAGCTTCTAAACACATTTAAACCAAATTTTAAAGTTATGATGAAAATGGCAAAGGCACGATGGTTAGCATGTAGCCTAGTGCTTTTTCTTGCCAAATAAATTGAATTGAATTGAATGTGTGAGTTTTCAGATAAAGGCTTCAATTCTGGGCTCTGGCTTTCCGATGGGGAGTTTGTATGTTCTCCCAATGCCTTCATGGGTTTTCTCTGGGTATTCCAGTTTTGGAATCGGGTCCATCTAACTAGGATTAGTGGCATGCACAATGAATTAAAAAAATGAATTATTGAATTCATTGGTTCCTTGTGTGTCACTGAAAATAATCAGCACTAGCAGGTCCAACGTAAATATCACCCGGGGAAACAAACAGTATCTCATCTTATCTCACTGAGAAATGTGGCCATGCTTTGAATATGTTCTTGTCGAGGAACAAAGCCGAGATGAACCCTGTGTGTGTAGGGGGGGCTTACAGAATTAGGTGATGCATGTTGTGTGTGTGTATCATTGACAGGCAGCTTTGTAAATGGTGAATCAACTAAGATCTCAACCTCCTGAAACTCTCAGATTAGCTTTCATATGAAGAAAAAGTGGGAAGTAAACAAAACAATACGCTTTTTTTCTGTGACTTGACCAGAATATTTTTTAAAAATGGACAAACTGGTAAAGTTGGAGAGAAACTTGTGATTTTTGTGTGCACTCCCAAGCATGAGAAAAACAATACTGTATACAGATTAAAAATCTTTATGAAATTATAGCGCAACCTACAAACATTGCTGCACTGAGAGAGAGGCCTAAGGTGACTAGACTCGATTGAATTCTATTCCAAGTCACATGTAAGGCCACATTTTTTCCACTTCAAAACAGTTTTGCCCCCCTACCTGGTACCACAGTGACCTTTTCCTCTGAGGTCATTGCTGATGACAGACCAATCTTGACAATGATGAGGGCCCCCCGCTAAAGTCACATCAATATTTAAACACCCATATTTCACTGTTTTCGTGTTCTATTTGTGATTTGAGATCAAATAGTCATGTCATTTAAATATGCAAGAGAGCTGTCACTTTGTTTGAGTTCAAAACCGGGTGAGACCCCATTTGAGAATGTATAATGCCATCTGCTGGTGGTACTGCAACTATGCAGCTTGACAGCGTTTCACATACATTAACTGCAAATGTAGGTGAAAACAACAAAGAGTAACCTTAACCCAGGGGTAGGGAACCTATGGCTGGGGAGCCACATGTGGCTCTTTTGATGGGTGCATATGGCTCTGAGCTAAAATGGAAATTGGTGGTGAGAGAGTCCCGAACGCACCAATAGGAAAGTCACGTACGCACTGTGGCATTGATTTATTTTTTTCATTAGTCTTCTGCATCTATTCTCTCATTGATACTCATTGATATTCATTGATTAGCAACAGCATATTGTTGTCAAAATAATTTGGAGACTTTTTGTACTTTAAAAGTGGTAAAATGACTAAAAAATGTGCGCATTTTCATGTATTTTGACTTTTTAAATTGTGAGTATGGCTCTGAAGGAATAACATTTGAAAATAGGAATTGTTTATGCCTCTCTCTTTCAAAAAGGTTCCCGACCCCTGCCTTAACCTATGAAAATACACATAAAAACATTCTCCAACGCTTTTATTGCATGGTAGAATCTTACTTATAATACTTGTTCATTATTTATTAACTGTCGTCAGGGAATACTTTGCCGGGCTCTTTGCGTACAATTTAGTTTATAGTTTCCTTCAGGGGTGTGCAAACTATTCCACAAAGGGGTGCGGTTTTTTGATACAACCCATTAAGAAGGCACCTTTTAGTGTAATCAGTGGATTGCAGTCAGGTGCTTCTTGATTTCTGCAAAAATATCATTGTTTCTTGTCCCCCCAATGAAGTCAGTTGTTTTTATAGGAAAATGCTTATTAATTGTTGTTTAGGAAAGTGGAACAAGATGAACATTGTCGAAATAAACCTCTATTTTTTTTCTTGTCCAGTGGAAGGATGAATTTAGTAATTGGACACATACAAGGAGCTGGTAAGTAGTTTATGCTATTGTTTTATTCTGAATATTTTCCTCAAGACTGCTTTGACTAAGTGACAACAGAGGAGTGGCCAATGAGTTGGGTTGTATTTTGAGCTAAATTGTAGTAAAATATACCTGTGTTAGATGGTTAGGGTGTGGATGAGCTGCCCTAGTCAATGGCATGGGAATCAAAAACAAGGTTTTGTTGTCCTGGCTGGCTTCATCAAAAGTGCAGTTTAAAAAAAGGATAAGTTTCATAAAATAAATGAATTAAATTATTAGATTTTCAATCACCAGGTTTGTAGAGTCGAGGGTCATAAAGGTAAGAGATTTACCATTCAGTACATCCTATGTGAACGGAGCCCAAGATGCTCCCATGTGTTCATTTTCTGTCTTACTGTGTTATGTTGCTTCTGCCTTTGGTTTGAAATCGTATAGAACAATCGGGACTTCTGGCCAACTTTCAATTTTGCTTTCGTGATAAAACTTAGAAGAATTCATCTAGATACTCTGTTTCAATTGATGCATATGCCCTCTGCTGGCTCTTATACTCTTGTGATGAGCTAATTGCTTTGTTTATTGAATTAATGGTAACAGATTCTAAAAGTACTCAAGTGAGACAAGTCCTCATCTTTGTGCACAGTGATTCTAATTGATTCGATTTGCATCACTTCATCGTTTTACAGGTGTACCCTCTAGAAATAAGTACAGTGTTGTACCTCTCTTGGTTGAGACCCTATTTGGAAAGTCTTGGTGTTATTTTGGTTGTAACTCCCCAAAGTCCCGGTCTTCACTCGGTCGCCGGTCAGATGGTCTTCTCTCGTTCTCAAATTAAAAGGGTCTTGGTCTGGTCTTGCTCTTATATAGTGAGGTCAAGAGTTCAACACGAAGGATGGATTGAGGACAATGAAACAGTAACCTGATTATCGGAGTGAAAAAGGAGCACATAAAGCCAATAAAAAAACTGTTGAATTGGTCATTTTCTTTTATCCATCATTCATGTGAAAATTCTGAATGTGCATATTTAAAACTGACAAAACAAACCAGGCAAGGACAGATGTGTTGAATAAATAACATTAAGGACAACAACAACAAAACAACAACAGCTGTTCATTTTAAGTGTGTATATACACACACACACACTCACATACATATACTGTATAATTTCATACTTTACTGTAAAACCCATAAATATAACATGCAGTCCCTATTAGGACTTTTTGGGCTGAGGTAGGGTGAGGGGCAGGGGGGCCACGGGGCTGAAACGAAGAAGCCCTGTCTGTACCCATGTGTATTTGTGTGTAAGTGTGAGGGTGGGGACTAGGAATACAGTATTGGCAATAAAGACGTAGTGGTCGTTCAGGTAAAATTTGTAGGCTCGGTTAATAGCTGGGTAGGCCAGGGCCAACCCCACCCAGTCAGTGTCCCAGCCGGCCCGCCCAAGACTTCCTGCTGAGTACGCACACGCATGCCGCGTTGATGCGTATGAAACGCCAAGCTGTCCGTTCTTTGAAGCTAGTGAGGGCACTCACAAATATGTGTGTGTTGGTGCAATAGGAGTTCCAGTGGCGACTGTCAATGCCGAGACAGCCCGAATTGCCCGCTTTGGAGCCCTGTTTGCCACCTCGCCCCCCCGTCTTTCCTCCCTTTACTAATCCCGTGGCCCTTCGCGTTGGGGTCCGGCAGGTGGTCTCATAGAAGAATTGCTTCTTCACCACATTGTTGATTGTGACGTTGGGCAGCACGGTCACTTCATTCCCAGCGATGTCTGTGGCCCGGGTCATGTTGCCCACCCAGGTGTTAATGCTGTCGCACACCGAGTACTCTCCTCTGTGCATGTTGTGCAACCCTGCTCTGCGCTTCACTCGAATCCCCCGCACTCCTTCAATGTCATAGCCCTCGCCCTCCAGGGCGTCGTGTGAGGGCAGTACTTCACTGAAGACAACCCTCGGTGAGGAACGGTACCGTCTCTTGGAAAAAAGCTTGGGGTCAACCACAGCTACGGAGGGGTCAGGTATGTGCGCGGCTTCCCGGTGACGCCGCTTGGTCCTGTGGTGGCTGGTCCTGTGAACATCAGCTGTCAGCAAGGCTGTCTGGCGCTGCTGTCCGATTTGGTGATTGGCTTTCGTCTGTTGTCCCGCTTTGTGGTTGGCTTTCCCGGCAAACTGGGCCAGTCCACCTCCCATGTTCAGTACAGCCTGGGCGCCAATCAGGAGGACCAGGACCAGTGGTGACGACCTCATGGGCACACGTCCTGAGAACAATGCAGTAGATTAAACATTTTTCTAAACATTGCTCAATTCAATGTAAGGCTACTCGACATGTTTCTCCACAATTTTTTTCCAACCGTGATCGGACTATATAAATATGAAGTGCTGACTGACACTGACTGGTATAGTACGTATTTTAATTGTATCCCCAAGGGTAACATTTTATTTGATTTTTGTGTGTGTGTGTGTGCCGTTTTAGACATCACATAGCTATTCCACACTCACTGGCTGGTTAAGTTGAGATGTTTGAATGGGGGCGCAGCTCAAGTTGTGCCCCTGAGCAGTTTCAAATGGGGATTCAATTGCTGCTAACATCCACAGGTGTCAACTTTGCCTTACTCCTATTTCTTTATTCAAGTTTACCATTTTCCATTTGACATGACTTTCCTCTAAAATCAGCGAGCATGTTTCAATATTTATTTTGTTTGCTTGGCAATTTAGCCCCTGAGGCCTGTATTCTTCTTTAGACACTCAGTATATGGGGTAACATAGTAGTAGTGTAATGTTTTTTTTATTTTTATTTTTTGTTGCATGTTAGGAAATGGAAAACATATACATACTACTCTGTTTTTGGCAGTCCAACCAAGCAAACACCATTTTCACCCCCAAAAAGACGCACCTGTGGAATAAGTCCAGTTAAAGTGGGAGCCCACAGTGGACTCTCTCTCTCTCTCTCTCAAGTGCAGGCCGGCCCCCTCATGCCTGCCATCTGGACCCCCCCGAACCACAGCTCCGCGACACGCAGAAACTATTAAGAAGAAAACCAAACACACATTTACAATTCATAATTTAGGCTTCCGAATATTAAATAATTTGTAAAGTCTCAAAAGTATTGATGCTAATTTAGCCCACTGTGACCTATTGAAGATGGGACATATTTTTCATCTCAGGCAAGTAGTACAGACTTGACAGTATATGAAGATCACAAATATTTTAAGTTTCTGTGGCTCTATCCACGAAAACAAACAATAAACAACACACTTGTCAAAGCTGGTATGCCATTGTCGTAAAAAGAATCACAAGTGAGTAAATATTTTAGGATAGATTGTAGTTGGAGATTAACATATCAGGGTTACTGTATTTTCTTTACACTTGACTTCTCACTTCACATACAGAGAAGAGACTTTTTGCCTTTGTAGAGTTTACCCTTGTCATGCATTAGAATGCTCGTTATCTCATACTTTGCTTCATCAGTTTTCACAAATGCACTCAGGCCCATCACATGAGATACATTACACTCTCTCTGGTGTGAAATAAGCACAGTGCACAAAACTGTTCTTTCATTAAAAAAATCCTTAGTTTTGATTTTTGATTTGTTGAAGGGCTGACTGGATCTCAACAGACTAGTCATTCAAATGAAGATCACCTTCACAGAGCATCATTGTCAGGCTTTGATCTGCATACTTATTATTTAAAAAATATTTCTTTTTCATAATGTTGAACAAAAATCGACCATGAAAGATTGTTTATTAACATTTATTGAGCCAAATCACATACAGTATCTAAAATCTGAAAAAATATGTGCTTCTTGATGGTCCTAGAATCACCCACTGACCCTCATTTTCCATTTCCAATAATTTTTCCGCGGCCCTGTGGGGCGAGTGGTTAGCCCCTCGGCCTCACAGCTCTGGGATCCTGGGTTCAAGTCCAGGTTGGTCCACTTGTGTGGAGTTTCCATGTTCGCCACGGGCTTGTGTGGGTTTCCTCCGGGTACTCCAGATTCCCAAAACATGTATGATAGGCTTATTGGACACTCTAAATTTCCCCTAGGTATGATTGTGAGCGTGAATGTTTGTTTGTCTCCTTGTGCCCTGCGATGGGCTGGCCACCAATTCAGGGTGTCCCCCACCTCTGGCCCGGAGTCAGCTGGGATTGGCTCCAGCACCCCCCGCGACCCTAATGAGGATAAAGCAGTTAAGAAAATGAGATAAGAGGATAATTTTTCCAATAGTTCCCTTCAAACTGTCTTGCGTTTCTTTTACACAAGGGGGCACAAAAACCCTATACAAATGACATTAGTATTTATATTTCATGAAGCCAAAAGAGAACCGCTTCATATAAAGTTTTTCATTTGGAAAGGAGCATTGTTTGATAAATTCCACCCTGTGCATCTCAACATTGTACATTGCAGAAAACACCCCTGCATACAACCAAAGTATAAAAGTCCTGGAACGAATTGTATTTATCCATGACGTATTTATTTTGTTCATGTCACTATAAGCCGCCGGCAAAGATTGTTGAACAGAGATCTGTTTTTAGGATGAATTATGGTAAATTGGAATGTTTTCCAAGGCACACATGCCAAATACCAGTTCTAAAAAACAGACCAAAAGAGATGTAGTCTTTATTACTGCAATGAATATTTCCCTACTTCCAAATATGTATAATATGAGTATTTTTTGAGCTACCACTGTTTTGGCTTTAACACAATGGAGGCAAAAATGGAGCTGGTCCAAACATGCAATTGGTTGATTGATCCAGGCTGACGTGTAGCTCCCTCCGACAAAAAGAAAAAAAGAAAAAATCCACGGTGAGCCAAGAGACCTGTAATGGTAAAAATATGTGGCTTGTGTTTAAAGCCATTGGAGTTATCTCAAATGCTGCTGTGGGAGCACAGGGGTCAGTGTGCTTTTGAGCTCACCCCTGATTTAGAGGATTAATTCCTCACCCCATCATTGGGCTGTTTCAGTCACTCTGAAACACAAAGACGAAGTAAGGACATCATAACAAATGCTGAATCGCCCACCACACCTGCATAAACAACCTCGTAAGATGCTCCTGAGGTTTTAAGATTTCCGGAACGGGAGTTTGGCCGTGCTCCCGATGCTGCGTGCTTGGTTTTATTGTTTATTGAAACCAAACAGTTTCACTGTGGAAATAGTTTGCTTACTGTGATTTTTAAAGGGTAATGTTTCAACCACAATGTATGTATACTAAATACATCTGGAACCGAAAACAACTCCGAATGGTCCATTGAATGAATTTTTTTCCCACATTCAACATCACAATATCATCATGTGCAGCTAATCAAGGTGAGACAGAATGGTCTGCGAGTCTGTTTTGGTAATGGTCTAAAGATGGACACCAAATAGTCTTGCTCCCATGTACCATTCCACTTATAACAAAGGTTCTCCATAAACAAATTTGAAAACATTTCACCAGTGACCACCCCACGATGCTTCACATTACATTAATATAGCCCAGCATAAACAAAGGAGTTATACAATATGGCTTTTATGAGTCATACCTTGTATGGTCTAAATTGGCACCATAGAGGATGTTTATGACTTTCTGTCCCTTCTCTCTTACTGTAAATCAGGACCATTTGCTTGCTGTGACTCACCAAGACCCTCATCAACAGATATTTCCTTTCATCGCGTTTTTATCAAAACAATGCATAACAGAAGACGTAATATGGGCCTACAGTCACGTTGCTGCTTGTTCACGACCTGCGAAAATATTCAATAAGGAACAAATTACTTGGCCTACATTGACACATCCTGACTGTGTGGAATGAGGTGATGATCACCAATTTGCATTTGGTTTGTTGGTTCGCCGCTTGTTTGACTTTTGCATCCGGCAAAATGTCTGAATGTGTTGGTGGTCAAGAGCATGATGAAATAAACTGTCGCATTGAACAGTTCTAAAGAAGCTTGTCAACAGCTTACACGAGCAAACATACCTCACGTCGGTGGGTGCCGACAGCAGCCCCAGATAATCAGACGGCGTGAAAGTGAGGCTGACAGTCGTGGCAATAGAGCGAGGAAATGGAGAGGAAGTCAAATGTTTTCGCCGCGTCTCTCGTCAAACGAGTTCAAGGCACTTCCTCCGTCTGTCTTCCACAGGAAATTATTATTTGGGTGATGATTGTCCGATCGACACACCCGCTTTCACATCCACACCCTCTGGGACTCTAAATCTTTCCATCAGTCGTGGATATCGAAGACCAATTAATATTCATTTTGGGGTGAATATGAATGACATCCACACGTTTGCGTTATGGGACAATGAGGAGGAATTGACCTTGTATGTCTAAACCAAACTGAATTCCGAACTGTATTAGAAATCTCTCTTTGATGGGAAGAAAATGAGAAATGTTTAGACAAGTCACCTCTTTGAAATTAATGCCACATTAATACAAGTCGCCCATATGGTTCTTATTATTCAAACTGATGTCATGCAACATCTGGTGCATCAATGCAATATTAAGCAAAAATCTCCCAGTATTTTTTTTTTTAGGATTATTACCATTTGGAAAAAGTGATAAATTAAAGATGAAATATAATTCAACATAATTCAAACAAAGGCCTTTCAGTTTATTTATTTTTTATTATTATTATGTTTTCTTTTTGTATTTAGTTCACTGCTTTTTCCCACTCTGTGTTGGTTCATACTATTGCTACCACATATCACGTTTCTTGTCGCTCCTTTTAAAAAAGCTGCACTCTGATTACGTCAAAATGTTGAATATAGAAATATGGAAAAGATTTACCTTTGATTTCATCATTTAATCCCTTCAACATTCAATCACAGTATTAATATTTCGTGCTTATTGCAACATTAACAACTCCAATGTTTATCCCGCTTTTACTTTCAATTTTATAATTGCAGTTGAATTACTGTCTAAACTACAAGACGTGGTTGCTTTTATATCATCTAACTGCGTGGCTTGGCAGCGGCCAGTTGGCTTGTTCGCTCTATACTATTCAAACTATTTATTCCTCTAGCTATACAAGGCTTTCGGCATCTACACAGCCACAATTGCATTCCCCAAGATGAGTGGGCGTGTAGCAACTGAAATAGACAGATACAGTACATGAATGATGAAAAATGACCCCAGGCCACATTTTGCAGATAAAGTGATTGCCTTTCAACTGGTATTTTCGCCAATTGAAAAGTGACTTGGAAATCAAACTGAAACCAGGTCACAAACAAACACAAAATGCAATCATATTTATAAGGAGACACGAGATCATAATGTTCAAATTCCTAAACCGACACCTCCTGGAGCAGCAAATCTGTTAACATTTTAATAAAATGTATCAAACATATCAAACTTTTGTGTTCCTGGGAACCAATGCCTTAATAAAAACAAAGCACTGGGCTCAATCTTGTGGATTTTTCTGGTATATTAGTATTTTAAAATTTTACAACAAATGAAATATGCTAGTGGTTAGTGCTTCCACCGCATAGTTGGCAGGCTTATCCTTTTCTCAGAGTCGGGCTTATTCCTCCATTCCCAAATCAAATAAAAATATTCATTTTACACTGACATTTTACACGTTTATTATAGGTCAAGCCAATGGTTGTTTACTTGACCATATGTGGCCTGCAAATGAGCAGTCCAGGATGCACCCTACCCCTCACCTGCAGTCAGCTGCAATAGTTTCTAACACACTTGTGACTTTAATGAGATAAAAAAGTTTGCTTTTTCCCCCCAGTGACCTTCCATTCATTTTCTGACAGCTGAACCCTGTCAGACTTTTAACCAAGACCCCAGTAAAGCGCAATAATATTTTAATCAACAAAACAATATAGCTTAATTTATGCATTACTTAGACGTTTCAGATATCGATGTAGATCTGAATCCCAACACTCGCTATTTTTTCTTTTGATGTTTAGTGTTGGGGGGGGAAAAAATCATATATCCCGTAATTGGAGGTTTCAAATATCCATTTAGATCTGATTTCCAACACATCCACGGGAAAAAAAGGCTATTGCTTAAGAAATTTTAAATGGATTAAAGTTCTGCCAAAATCCCACATGATCATCATCATCTACATTAATGCAATTTCACGTCGACTTCTAAATTGATTATGATTACATGTGAAATGCGGAAAACAAGCCTAAAATGCAAAATCTTCATCAAAACAGAACAACAAGGAGGTTCCCTGACCTCAATGCTTTTTCATTTTGTTGTTACAAACAATCGTATGTTACACTTGACTTCGTGCCCAGGTGAAGAAAAAAATCCTGTTCATATGGGATTTGTTCTCAATTCATTGCAGACAGCGCAAACATTCAACAGCATACTTCGCCACGTACATGTTCATCTCGGATGCCGATGTGTTGACCAAAAGATCATTTGGTCAAACATACTTTAGTTGTATACTGTACAGTACTGAAATAAGATATGGAGCCCATGAGTTTAAAGTCAGTCAATTAGGAGCACTCGGCAAGGACTCAACACAACTTTTGTGGGGCCAGACAACATTCTAGGTAGCAGAAATATTTAACTGCAGCTCTCTCCCTACCTGGCAGAAAAACACAGCAGTTTGAAGTACTCATAAAGGAAGCTTGCGCTTACCTTAATGATGCATTATTTAATGTAGCTGATTAGTTTGCTGAATTTCATTTAAAATGAAATAGATTCCTTGAAAAGCACTTTATGTAATTCCACTAATGAATTTTGCTTCCATGATTGTATATTCTAAACCTGTAGTTCACTGTTAACAACTCTGATTCAGTTGCAGCTGTTATACCCATTTTCATGCCTGTTCCAGGTTTTGCATCTTTCCCAGGTAACATATTTCTTTGATAAATAACGTAGTATGCCCTTATATAATATGGCTTTGTTTATTGCAGACAAATTGAATTGTAGGCTTTCTTGCATAACAACAGGCTCAGTATAAATTCATCATGCTCTGAATGCGATGACACATTATTGAAAATAATCTCTCAACTTGTTTTATATCCCTATAATAAACTTGACTTCTGTTTTGCATCGTAAAGAGAATCCAGACATGAGAGGTTATGCTGGCCGTGAACCAAAACCTCATTCGAAACACCATCACCGTGCTAATGAGGCCTTCTATGCTTCA
This sequence comes from Stigmatopora argus, assembly GCF_051989625.1. Taxonomy (NCBI): domain Eukaryota; kingdom Metazoa; phylum Chordata; class Actinopteri; order Syngnathiformes; family Syngnathidae; genus Stigmatopora; species Stigmatopora argus. The sequence continues at coordinate 21,536,702 of NC_135387.1, forward strand.
TCATCCACTTGTCGGAGCCAAGCCTATCCCACTTCCTGATGACTCGCCCAGTACCAGAACAGCACTCATTGGAGTACAATGCTTAACGCGTTTTCCAGACTTTTTGTTTTCTTCCGACCTTCACATCGAAGGATCTGCTCAAGACAAGTATTAAATCTTCCAATATGACTCCCCCTTGCTGATTAGAATTTGAGTGTTTCAGTATAAAGCCAGCTTCTCCTTGAGACCCAGAGAATGAAGAAGAGGGAGAGGAAGGAGTCAGAAATATCAAGGGATGGGGAGAGGCAACAAGCAACAGAGGGTGGACAATGAACAGATAAAGGAACATTTGTAAACTAAGAAATATATGTGCAATATCGTACTTAGGGACACATTATCTTATATTTAATCTAACAACAAAATCTTTGTTCCACCTGTCAGCAAGGTCCACTAAAGCTGTTTCAGCATATGTTGCATATTTAGTCATGGAATCCCAGAGAGCAAACCCGCCAACTTTAGAATCTGACCACTCAAATTTTTTTAGATGAAGATTAATGACTAAACACAAATGTGTCACTCAGATTTTTTCTTTCATTGCTCCTTATGGTCTCATGTTTGGACTGTCTAATAGGCATAATATAGACACTGGAAAATTGAATCAGCTTCAGGTTTGAATTAATTCCTGAAAATTACAAAAAAAAGAACACAAGGAAAACCCCTACAATAAGCAGTCATACTGTGCAGAGGGTGTGTTCCTGCTGTTTAGCAAAATTTAATAACTCTTGAATCGGGAAATTTATGAGTATATATTATGGCACTGATTCAATCGAGGATTACCTGGAAATTTCGAAAAAAGACAACACCAGAGTACACGATCCATGGCCTTATGCCCAATGTCACCTTTTAGTTTGATTAATTCATGTTTCCAAATAGTAGTTATTTGGTGTTTTATATAATCCATTTATTGTAGAGCTATATTATGTGTTGTTAAAAACGCATTTTGGGGGAAAATGACATAATAACAGCACCAAGGAAGACTAATCCCAAACCACCTTCTGCATCTTGGGACACGTCATTTTTTCCATGACGCCTGTCTTACGCTGTGCTGACATCTGATGCAAGGAGCGGGGGAGGGGACCCATGCATGAAATAGGTATGTTATGCGTCATACATTACGGCAAGTATGCATGCATGGCTTTCTTTGAATATTTACTCTCCTACGTAACGAGGAATTAAAGGGAGTACAGATTGATTGAAGAGATAAAGCAGAGCAGAGGATATTTATTTACATTTATAGAAATGAATTGCACACAAACTTGAAAGTCTTTTATAACAACAAATCAAGGTGCAGACTCTCATATCAAGTTACATTATAATGTATTGGTACTTATATGGAGGGAAAGACTGCATGCAGAGTCAGAAGTTTATTTGCTTATTTGGCAATAGTTATTTAAGAATTTTTTTGTGGATAAAGTTGTTGTCTTCACTTTCATGTCACATGTTAACAAATAGCTTGCTTCTTTTTATTGACCTGGTTGCAGGAACAAAGAAAATTCTTTGGGGTATATCCTGTAAGTTTGCGTGTAGGACTTGTACGGAGTCGGACGAAAAATATAGCTGTTTTATTAGAGTTTATTAGGAGTCATGAGATTTCTGTGCAAATAAATCTTTCACAGGTTCAAACTGAATGATTGGGTAGTCTCTCTTCATGGCTCCCCTTGCCCTCTGTGGTCTTTGGTAATAAACCACCTTGTAATGACTCTCGATTTCAATTCAGTTTTTATTGCTTCCACTTTTTTTTTTCGACTACAGTCGGCCTCTTTTTCTTGAAGACAGGTCGTTTTCTTTTCTGTGTGGTCTCCACATCGTTCTGTCATCTCTTCCCGCCTGCTTCCACGCTGCTGGGTCCTAATCTCCTACACCCCCAACCGTAACTGTGTCTTGCTCCCCCTCAAACTGATGCCAACCACCTGTCTGAGTGGGACCTCCCAGGCCCGCACTCCGTCTGTTCGCGGCATGCCATATTCGCTTGTGAGCATATCTACACCCAAAAGACGTAAAGCTCCCAGTATGACCCGGAGTTAAAGCACAGATGGTTTAATATTTACTGATGTGAGTTGAGGCGTCACTGAGGATATAGCTGACAAAAATGTCTTCCTCTAAAAAACCCGTGGAAATCAAGCAAGGGGTACAAAAGTACCTACTTCCTATAGCTAATAACTATTCTTTACTAATTTCCAGTTGTGTAGGAGACAATGACTCCTTGTCAACCCTAGTATGTATTCCAGGTTGACATAATCCAAATAAGTGAATGATGTGCGGCTGCATTTGTGCGAGGAGACTTGGGGCTAAGGCGTGTGTGTGTTTGATGTGTATCCAAAACAAACATACTTATGCTCACATATGTAGACACTTGTCACAGACATGTATAGACCGCACTCCTCAAGAATCACTTTTCTCCTGTCTACAATTGATCATACTTTCCCCTGATGACTAGTATAACATTATGTAAATGTCATCTGCTACTACCACCAACAAACCCCAAAAAATCTTCAGAATGTGACTGATAAATTATATATTCCTTCCTTGTCCCCGTGACCGGACGTTTGGTCGCCGGACTTTTGGTCGCCGGACTTTTGGTTGCTGGACGTTTGGTCGCGGACGTTTGGTCGCGGACGTTTGGTCGCCCGGACCCAAACAACGGGCGACCAAACGTCCGGCGACCAAACGCCCGGCGACCAAACGTCCGGCGACCAAAAGTCCGGCGACAAAACAAAGTAAAACAACACGGTCTACGCATCAATCGAAGCCAACAATGGCCCTGAGCAGTTTCACTGAGCGGACGTGTGAGTGTATAAGAGTTTGTATGTACATGCGTTGTCCCTTTAAGAAGCTACGTCAGTCACTGTCTTAACAAGTTCTCCAACAAAAAACAATAAAAGTCCGGGAAATTTGGAGCTTTTCTTTAGCCTAATAATTAATAGGGCATTAAGTATGACTAAATAATAATTTGCAGTTTGTATTTAGGGAATTTGAGCAACAATTTTAAATGGTAATTATCAATAACCTTCCGGGCGACCAAACGTCCGGCGACCAAACGTCCGGCGACCAAAAGTCCGGCGACCAAACGTCCGGCGACCAAAAGTCCGGCGACCAAACGTCCGAGTACCCTTGTCCCAGCCAAAAACAGGCACCCTGAATTGGTTGCCAGCCAAAGAGATTAGCAACCATGCATGCACACACTCATACTTGGCCACTATTTAGAGTGTCCAATCAACCACCAAGCATTTTTCTTAGAATGAAGAAAACCCATGTAGGCATGGGTGGGAATCCACCAGGGATTGAAACCTCGATATCCCTCTCTCTTGGTGGATGTGCTAACCATTGTTCCACCATGCCACCTCAAAAATAAATTGTTTTAATGTAAATGTTTCACAGCTTTAGACAAAACAAAAAAATGCTTGGGTCCTGGTAGCAGCAAGTCAATTTTGTGTCCAAACAAGAAATAGGTGATATGCCATCTACGTGAGGATGTCAACAGCACTTCAGAGAAACATTTGAAAACGGAATAGCATAGTTGGACTACAACAGTGTAATTTAGTTGGAATAATTTCAAATTTCTACACCAATTAGCCGATTTACGGTCACACCGCAGACGTGGGAGGAATCAACAGATTCCATGTTTGGTGGTCAACTCTCAAAACAGGCGCAGAACACATGTGCCTAGGTGAATACTTAAAAAAAAAAGAAAGAGGCACAACAGGCAAATATATATTGCATCTGTCATAGCCATCAGAATTGTTGAATGCAAATCTGTACACTACAATTAGTGGTTTCTCATGAATACACAGATTTTTTTAGAGCTGGGAAATCAGGTTTATATGGGTAACATATGGGTCCAAATATTTTTTTCTATTGTTGTGATCTTGAAACTGACGTATTTATTCTCGTTAGCATTGTGATTTTCTGTTTGCGGACTTGATCGCTAAGTTTACAATTCAAAGTTTAAACAATATTTTTCTGTCTGCGCAACTTATTCACCCTCATTCTCCAACCAACCAATCAGAGCCTAAGCATTCACATCTGTGGCTCATTTTGTCAATGAACATGAATGATTTTATTTCATTTCCCTGCTATTGTTTTTGATTTTATTGATTCACTCTCTCTGTTTTATCCCGTTTTTTTTTCATCTTATATTATTCACAACTGGTTCTGTTCATGCTATTTGCATGTTTTCCTAGTTACAATGCCATTTTGAGCCATAGTTTATCTTCCCATTTGTGTAGCAACCTCAAATTATCCCATGATGTGTTTATAAAAGTAGTGAAACACAGATGGCCACTAAAAAGAATTTGCAAGATGCAGTGCATTAACGCAGAATAAAAAAAACATAAAATCTCAACTAAGATGGGTTGATGGCATTAACTTAAAAAATATGACAAACTTTTTCACATTTTTTCAAAATTAAGTATTTTTACTTGATACGAAACAGTTATTAATACTAGAATCCAGCATCTGAAGTTAAATCCCAACAATAATATGGTAAATATAGCGTATTTAACAGCCCAAGATTGAAAACTGAGGATGACGATGACGTTTAAAAATGTATTTAATGGTTAAAAGTTAATGACAGTGCAACATGCTAACTCATTCATTGTGGGAAATACAGTAACTGAAATATTTTGATCTTGGCCTGGGTGAACAACAAATGGCACAAGAAAACAGCATATTCCATGATACTTTGGTCCAATACAAAGGAGAAAAAAAGTTGAGAAGTTTATAAAGGAGGCAGTGACAGAAATGATTGCTTGCGTCTTGCTCTCACCGACCTCCAGATCTCAGTTTCTCTCCACCAACAAATAGTGTAACCCTGAAGTCGAACTCTGACCTGTAACCTCTCCGCTGATCACAGTTAGAACACCTCAAATGGTTTACCTTACACCATATGTTCAGAGCCCACACACATTTTTTTTAGATGTACATTGACGTAAATTTTACAGGATAATCAGACAAGCATGGTATAACAAAGGACAACAGGCAATACTACCGGTAACACAAATAATCACACCAAGCAAAAAGACCAGAAAAGGAAATGAAGTTCAAGAGAAAAATAATCTATCTGATCCAGCATTGCCTCATTTTTAATGATTTTTATCCTATTGTATTTCTTCCTATTGGTTGATATTTTTCTGATACATAGAGGGCCGTGGGATTTTTTTTCCAGAGTTCTTTAGTTACTAGTTGTTTATATATTTCTTTAAATGCTCTTTGTAGGAATGCATTTTCATGCCTCAGACTGGATCACTTCAAAATGCTTGAGGCAATTTAAACAGAAGATGTTGTTTTGGTAGCCAGTGCGGCTGTTAAGGAAACAGTGAGGATAGAGAGAGTGTGGTTGAAAGCAGCATGGTGCAAAAAATAACAACGTGATTTAAGTTGTCAGCACTCTGGAAAAATCATGCTGACAAGTTGGAATAATTTACTTGCAACCAATTCGCAGGTTTGTCAAACTGGGTTTAAGAAAAGGACAGATTGTTTGGGTAGTTGTAACAAGTCATTCATACAATAGACACAAAGCATTAATGGTTTACAGGTCATTCCAACTAATGTGAATGTGAATATATGAGTGTTTTACCTCAATAAAAAATCACCTGAGATGAAAATGTCTCTCTTACATCTGATCATCATTGATGTGCCCCATGAATGGGTATATACTGACTGCAAGAAAAAAGTAATCACATAACATGTGATTTGATGCGTGTTTCACATGCAACTGGCACTCTCCCAGATGTAAAACCATCTTGTGCCACTGCTTGCCAGTTGTTAGACTACTTCATCCAGATCTAGTATTCAGTAAAAATAATTACGATCACTGTTCTAAATCAATACAAAATTTTACATGACTGCGAGTGTCGCCATAGTGCTTTAAATAAAAGACACAGTTATAAGGTCATTACTACTATGGCCATGTTCAAATGCATTTCTACTACTAAACTTGCATTTTCATTATTTTAAGTACTGGGGTCTTTTTATTATACTACCAACTAAACTCTAAAAATGATCAATTTGTATCAATAATGTATGAAGATGAGAGAAATGCACAAAAAAATCAAATGATTTATTAAGCCATTAAAATGAATATCAAACACACGTAGAAATCTTTGCTGTTGTTGTTCATTTTCAGCACCTTATGCTGTTCAGTGTCACAAAGAAACTTGAAAACATCCCAGCTAGCTGCCTGCATTCTCAATCATGTGCACACCTACAGTCACTGAGCAAGCATCACTCCCATGCCTGCTGCTTACAGGTTTTTCAGTGGCATTCCATCCTTTCTGCTTTTTAAAATTGGCAGATAAATGGCCGCTCATTAAGAAGCATCTCGGGTGATATCGGACATTTACTGCACAGGTGAAAGTAGAGTCAAAATTGAAGTGGCCTTCTAAAAGACCCGAAAACTCAAACTTTCTAATTGATATATTATTGTTGTTGTTGTTGTTTCATTTTATTTTTAGGCAACCCTCCTAGCCTCTTCAATGCAAGCCTAAACTGTGAGTCAGTTTCAAAAGAAACCTGAGTTGGTCGTGAATAATCATAGACATCTTTGTCTGCACTGGAAAACTGTCCATCTGCCTTGCATTCACACCTGTTTTTTTATTTGTTTACTGCAGTTTAGGTTTAAGAATTGGTCTAAAGGAAACAGGAACAATGGTTCAAGTCAGAGATCAATGAAAAAGTCAAAGCTTTTAGCTTTTATCTGCAGTAGCAAGCATTAAGAGCGGATGGCACCAATTAAAATACACTGAATAAACTTATAACATGGACATTATTACTTTGTTAATAGAAACCAAATATATTTCTTTCATTTGTCATTACACTATTTTAGATTTACTTTATTATGTTTCTCTTACTTCTCATACTAGGCAATATCAGTTTACACTCTGCTGCATATTTTTGTCATATTTTTCTCACATGTCTCGCATAAAGCCAGACCACACGTATGAGAAAATTGAAGCAAGAGAAAGATAGTCCCCCTTTGCAGCAGTAACCACAGCTGCTGTTCTGGAAAGAGTTTGACTAGATTTCAATGTTTCTGTTGGATCTTTGGAGGGTTCAGATGACGCCTGTGTTGGGAGAGAAAGTGTGGATCATTCATTCTATTTTGATATGTTGACGTGAAAGACTTTCATGTACTTGGAGACCAAATGCATCTGAGTTACTGGGTTGTGGACACTGACAAAGGTAATTCTCAAATTTGTTTAGAAATGTTTAAAAAATGGCAAAAAGTTATTCTCTGTGGCTTTAATGACAGTGAATTGAATTGAATGCTTTTATTGTCATTATACGAGTATATTGAGATGTAAAGCTTTTAAATGCAAGTCAACAAAATGATGCGTTCTTGTGTTTAACTGAGCCTCAATACCTTAGAATTTTTATAAAATTCCTTTCCTGTCAAAGTCAGAAAAGGAATTCCCTGGCTGGAAGGAGTGGCAGGCATGAGGTCGTGCTTCAACACACACACACTTGAACGCAAGCAGATGGGGGAAAAATACATGCAGTATACCTGTCAAGGTATAAACGGCAACAGCCAGCTTAGAGTCTGCAGCTAGGCCCCACCCAGAGAAGCACGAGGGGGAACCTCAACAGCATATTTCAAATCGGACATTGGAGCTCATCACAATCTACAAGCCCTTCAAGGGTTGTGTAATTTGAGCAGAGAGAGAGAGAGAGAGAGACAGACAGAGAGAGGGAGAGAGAGAGAGAATGAGACGGAGAGCAACAGAAAGGGGGAGAGACGTATAGATAGAAAATAAAAGGTGAGGGAGAAAGAAGGTAACCTGATGTCTGAGGGGTTTTCAGTATACTAAGCTGCTTCCAATTGAGGTTTGGAGAAAGCCATTTACTCAGTCTTCTCCTAACCAGGTCCCTATTTTGTTTATTACAAATATGAGTGTCTGATTTATTATTTGAAAAGGTGAAATTCATCATCCCACCTAATTTGTTGACTGAGACCCAAGTAATTGGTATGCTTTGAAGTTTCTCTCATTAGCTGAAAACTTATGCTGAACACACTGTCAATTCAGAGCCTCTGTTTTTACTTAATAACAGGTGTTGGGGAGTCTAAAAGCCAGCATCTCTGCAACTTTTCTTTTCTCTGTCCATGATTCACAGCATACTTGCTTATATTTAAAATGAAAAACTCACCAGACTGTTAATGCTCCTTCCCCTTCTATCCCCAGTGAGTGAAAAGTTCCAGAAAAATGTATGTATTGTTATATTCCACCACACTCTCTTCAAAAAATGATGCCAAAGTCAGGTCCTTCTCGTGATCTTAGAGCTGTCCATCCAGAACTGTGGCCATTCACCTCTGTCTGTCCCTCTCCCACACTCTATGGAAAATGGCTTGTTCTAAAACTTTAGTAACAAGAGTCCCAATCCTGCACCCTCCCTACTTCTGTTTCCTACACAGGTCCTAGTGCCGACTTCTCCCATTTGCTGCCACAAAAGGAAAAACATTTAGAGTGAGAAATGAGAAACAATGTCATTCATTCAAATACATTTAGCCTTCTCTAAACTAATCTGTGGCTTAATTAAATAAGGAAAATGTCAAATGTAATGAACATGTTTCTCAGGTTTGCCTATGCTGGTGTCACGGACGATATAAAAAGCACATTTGGCATCAGCATAGTTTTTAGCATTAGAATTCCACGTTTTTCTTTTCCTGTTAGGTAAATTGACCATGCGGAAATTAATAAAACCACTCTCGTAAATCTCAGTATAAACATGAGTAGGGGTTCATATGCTTTGTCACAAAGGGTTCAAAGATTATAATGGTTGCATATCCCAAATACTGTTCCAGATGGACATATTTGGTGACAACTACAACAACTATGTCAGAAATCTGACGCAATATTCGTGCAATCTGAAAGTAAACCCTATTACTTGTTGAGGTCAATAGACAAAATCACCCTCTGCATCTTTAATAACCACTCGGCCAATTGCAGACACACCCGGCATTCATGTGGCCCTCACGTCTCTGCTGACTGCTACAGTGCCATTTCTATCTTGTTTTTGCATTATATTCTTCAAATGCTCTCTTCTGCTTCTGAGTGCTTCTGTCTTGCCCTTCTACTCTTTGACTCCAACTGTAACACTGCCAAAGGCCTTGGCCCTGACAGAGCAGGGAAGCACCCCTCCGCCCCCTTTTGCCGACAGATAGAAAAACGAGAGAAAGGAATGATTGTGTGTCAGTGTCATCCCTCTCCCCTCTCTTTGAAAAGGATGAATTTCATCTCCAACAAGTGATCATCTCGAGAGATCACATCTTGAGTTGATCTTTTGCTGCTAATAAACTTCCATAGGTGCATATCAGTACCACAAAAATTCCAAAGGTGCTAACCTAAAGGGGGGTTGTCTCTCTGCTATTGACTGACACATCTGACATAAAACGCTAATGAGCATTTGACTAATGTGGCTCTGTGTGGCTAAGCTTATGTCACTGTCAGATTTGCCCAGGCCCTTGTTATCAGGCGACGGGTTGAAAGGGGAAACCCCCAGACGGCGGACTTTGCCCTCACACTACTCTGAAAATGATTCAGGGTGAGAATTGCTAAGGAAGGGGGAGGGCAAACGCTGGGGTGGTAGTACGACGACGAGGTCAGATTTGTGCTATAATGCTCATATTTCACACTTTGTGTTGGCAATACAGCTTCAGATAGAAGCATACAGAGATCATCTCAAAGCAGGTCTCGCTGGATGGAAAGTTTGGTAAACTTTGGTTTGTTTAAAAAAAGACCAACAAAACAAAGTAACATGCCTTCAGGGAACCGATGAGCAATTAATTATTTTAACACTGCATGCATGCATGCACATGCACAGTAATAATTGTGATGAGTCATAATCAATTTACAGCTCTATAAATTCCTGTAACTTCCTGCAAGAACTTGAACTTATTTTTAAGGCTCTCATTCATATTGACTTGGTTTGAGTCATTTCTGTTCATGAGTAAGTCTTAGTCCGTGCTCAGTTGTGGTCTTAATTTACAGGGGCTTATCATATTCATGATATTAAACAGGGGCGGACATTAAGGGTGCAGGTGATGCGGCTGCATCTGGGCTCGGCCCGCTAGAGGGCTCAGGTGGGAGAGGGGAGAGTCTAAAAAGCATGTCTGATGAAGTGTCGCACTTCATTGGTTTGCGTAAAGGGGGAAATATATCACAGCTTGCAAAAAACTCTCAGCTAATACCACGCCAACCAGCTAATACAGTTAAGACGTGTGGTGCCTAAACAGTTTGAGCTGCATCGAGGCAGCCGTGTGGATAAATCATTTATCAAACTTACATACTTATAGTGCACCCTTTTTTTATCAATAAAAATGGATGTTTGCGCACAACGTTCGCAATTATAGAAACCCTGATAGATTCCAACTTATGTAAAGTATAATGAAGCAAAAAAAATGCACATCATATCTAAAGGCACTGTAGCTCTTCTGGTGTTGTGTTCTTTCATTTTTTTCTATTTTGGAGTCAGACAAAGCTTTTGGTCACGCAAAATGGAATGCAGTATAACCTGTTTCCCCCCTGCTACCTTGCTACCAATATCGTATTTACCTGATATCCTTGCCGCACAGCCAAGATGCCGAAGAATGATGCATGTGGCCTTCTCCTTTTCGTTGAAATAATTGAGTTTCCCCACTACTCGGCAGCGGAAGGGCCTATGTCCGATTATTATTATTATTATTATTATTATTATTATTATTATTATTATTATACTACAGCAAATAAATACAAAATTCAGTTTTTTTAAATTTAATTCTTATGATTTATTCTGCTGAGATGCACTTGATCAAAATATTGCAATTTCTTCAAAGGGACTATAATTGTACAACGTCTGGTCAAAAATTTCCTTTGCACAGGGTTTCCCCGAGTAGGCAACCAAATTTTTACATGTATATTTTTAAACTAGCCAGTATTCATCTTAACTGTTAAATGGTCAGATATCAGGATATTGGCTCATGCTCTTTTTGTCCTTTTGTCAATGGCCACAAGCTTCAATATCACCTGTTCTGTCCACACTTTATTGTTTGCATACTGCGTGTGACATCCGGCACATTGTTGAGTTGCCAGTCTTGTCCTCCTACACTCGTGTTGTGGCCTAGTGCTGACGTATCTGGAAGCCTCTTCACTCATTGACTCCACTGTACCCTTCCTCCCACGGGCTCTCTTTGCAGAATCCCACTATTGTCCCGCCAAAGACGGACTTTGGCGTACACAAGCTAGCGTGTAACTCTCACGCACCATATGCAGTACGCGATAATGACCAAATTGATGCAATGTGTGGCTTGTTGTCAGGGCACTAACAACTCTCTGACCCAACACCCATTTAACCTGTGCAACAATGCTGGCAATACATATATGTTTATTTTTCATAGGCAGCCTCGGGGTATGAAGACGAGAATGTGCACACAACTTCTCTGATTGACCTAAACGAGGAATGTTTTGATTGAAACTTGTCCTCTTAGACATGTTCGTCACAGTAATGTAGCCCTCTTTGAGGGTGCAAGCAATTTTCCCAGGCCCCAGGCCCAGGAGTGTCAAACTTCATTTTTATCATGGGGCACTTAGTAGTTATAGTTACCCTGTCCCCTTTCGGAAACCTTCTTTCTTACCATAATTTGAGCAATAAAGCCGGAGAAACATCTACCATTGTAGGCCGACATCCTTAGCGTGTTTAGTGATGTGGGACCATACGCTTTCATGTCATCCTGCTGAAATAGTTCTCACATATTCTCATTCTTTCAAGGAATACAGAATGCATACCATTTATTGTGATAAGATCACAAGAAAGGCTGTCTCATCTTATATTGAGCTCCATCTTTGAACAGTTGGAACCCAGCCGCATGTAAACAATATTAAATGGATATTAAAATAAATTATTTAATGTTTACTGAAAGGCAGCCTGGCGGATGAGTGGTTAGCGCGTTGGCCTCACAGTGGGGGTCCTGGGTTCAAATTTGGCTCGGTTCACCTGTGTGGACTTTGGATGTTTTCCCCGGGCCTGCGTGGGTTTTCTCTGGGAACTCTGGTTTCCTCCCACATCTCAAAGACATGCATGGTAGGATGATTTGACACACTAAATTGCCCCTAAGTATGAGTGTGAGTGTGCATGGTTGTCCATCTCCTTGTGCCCTGCGATCGGCCGACCACCGATTCCGGGTGTCCCCCGCCTCTGGCCCGAAGTAATCTGGGATAGGCTCCAGCACCCCCCGTGACCCTGATGAGGATAAAGTGGTTCATAAAATGAGATGAGATGATTACTCAAGTATTTATTTTTCCCCCTTTGTTGCAATGTTGTATAGACAAAATTAAGCACAAGTCACATTCTTAGAGCATATGTGATCTGTTAATTTATTGTGAAGCTGCATTGGCAGGTGCCCAATCATTTTTGCTTTTCGTTTGGCATTCAGATCTGAGGATATCTTCTCATTTGACTTGTGACCCAAATCCGAACTGTGCCACGTGTAAACTGAAATCCAAAATCGCGTCACTAAAGAAATGCAGTGTAAATCATGCCAAGGATGAGCCATCCCTGGCCCATTACCAGAAATCAACTGACTTTTACAGATTTTGCTGAAAGGGTTTAGCCTGGGCCAAGAAAGAAGAACTCGTCAACTTCAGTGAAGGATCCATAAATATCTTGCTTTTATATGTGCGCTTGCTCTGAATTGTGGCTTTCTCGGATGTTAAACATTCCTGCTAGGACGGAGTGAGGCGTGGGATTATTGGTGAAATATAACGGGTGAGAGGGAGAGATGGGAGCAGTGGAATCACTTGTGAGGGGAGAGTTAAAAGAGACACCTGGGAGTTGAACAAAGCGGCAGCTGGCGAGGCTTTATTTCTCGGCGCTTCTTTGTGAGGGGAGAACTGTGTCGATGGCTGAACTCTTACATATGCAATCACACCTGAGAATTCACTGCACACACGCATGCACGCGCTTGTCTCCTAAGCATAAAAAAAGAGATTAAATGTTTCTGTTATGTTAAAGCCGTGACACTTTGTTATCAGTCTGAAGTGTTGAGAGGGTTATGTTACCCACCACATAATCACTTTAAATAGTACCGTTCTGAAGTTTTATACTTCACTTTGACATTCTCACACTGAATGTTTCCATCTCTGAAAAAAAAATCCATTCAAGAAAAAGTGAGGCACGTGGCATTGCTGGGGACATTTATAATGGAGTAATTTAGTAGTATAAACACTGAACCATTAATCTTTTATCTTAATCTTAGACTCTCTATTATTTTATTCATCACTAAACATATAATGCATTCTTTCCTAATTAAACCAGAGATGGCAATGCTGATTTCTTGAAACAACTGATGACTCACAGAGGCATAAGCATAAGTAATGAATGACGATCAGCTCATCCAAATATTTAAAGAGAAGAAAGCATTATCAAATAGCAAAATGTTTTATGGGCTTTTAGGCTCATTCTTTTGTTCTGACCTGTCCTTTGCAGTAGTTAAACTAAACGATACCAGTGTCCGTGTGCACATGGGATTAGATATAAAATAGCAGCATCACATACAACTCGTAATGGGAATGAGCTCAGACGCTTACTTTTACTACCACTAACAGATTGGGCTGAATTCCAAATCTAAGTGTATGTATTATTCACATGAATGTGCATTTTTGATAGGGATACACAACACATCTAACATGGCCCAACTGTGCATAAGTATATTTTTGTTTGTTGTCTGGCCTTAACGTAAATACGGAGTTTACTGGAAATTGCCTAACAAATAATGCAGTCCGAGATGTTTAGGAACATTTGTCTGAACACAGTCACATTGGCAGTCATAACCAGGCAGATCTCAAATATTCAGGAGAATTTGTTATGAAAACGGTAATGCGGTACGTGTTTCCGCTGCTTTAGAAACATGCATTCAGAGTTACTCTGGAGAGTTTCCAAACCCAGTAACCAAAGAATGGTTTTCAGCAATCACATATTGAGCGTCTTTCTCATGCATTTCAGACCATGCTCATTCATGCCTTAGGCTTAGGGTAAACCTTACATTTCTCATGCCGCCAAAAATATATGTAACTCGACCATTGTCTTGACTGATACTAGGCTTTGGTAAAGAAAGAATCTCAAGACCGTCAAATAGTATTCCTAACTGTGACTGCCACATTACATCTGTGAAAGTCATCACATAGAAAGTAAAGAGTAAAAACAAATCAGAGACAAGAGGAAGTAAAATATGTACAGTGGGAAAAAACAGATTTTATGCAGATGTTTTTTCAATGCTGCTGGATATCGTCAGCAAAATGCTGCGGATTATTCCGGCTTGAGGGACTAGTAGAGTCTAAACTGTTTGGCAAAATACACATTGGACTGCTCTCCAACAATTCATTGAATATTTTGTAACATAAAAAATTCTGTTAGTATATTTTTGACAACATTCAAACTTTTATACTATATGGCCTTTAAGGTGTAGTCATTCTTCAGTACTCAGGTGGAACAAGGGGAATTTGACCATAATTACGTTTTCCCTTCACTGTTTTATAACATCGAGTTTACAAGCAATCATGGGCACTTAGCACCCACAAACATGACGTCACTCAGAATCCATTGGTTTATAAGGAAAGTCTTATTCATCTGCTTGCGAAACATTATCCATTTAAAAATTGGAGGTACTGTATGCATAAGTGTTAAAAAACAAAGTAAGACAATGGTAACATGCATAACGAATGCCCCATTTAAAAATTTAAAAAATCATGTTAATATTTTAGGATTTTTTATAGAAGGGATTATTTCATTTGGGAAGTTGATTTGATATAGAGGTTGCACTCCTTTCTGTGTGAAGATGGCATTTTCTTCCTGTGCTTTTGGGGGTTTTCTCTGGGTGCTCTGGTCTCCTTCCACATGCATGATAGCCTGATTGGACACTCCAAAGTCTCCAAATGTAACCGTAAAATGTAAAATTACAGCAAACCCAATGTGATCCTAGTTGAGTAGAGTAGAGTAGCTGCACATTAAGCCCAAAAGTACATGTATGTGTGTTGGCGTGTGCATCTGTGTGACTGAGTGACTGGGCAAACACACCCTTCTTTAGTGCCAAACAGTTCTCCAATCAGTGAAGGCTATTGGAGTTAGATGACTGCTGGTAAGCCTCTCTAAGTGAGAAAAGATGTGGTGGCTTTGCCTTTTGCTCAACATAGAGCCCAATTCCCTTGCTCAGAAATGGAGCGGTATCACAATCATTTTTAGAGACCACCGCTGGATTTTCATGTTCCACGTCCTCACAGTCAAATTCTGGCCACTAGGATACTATGTTACAATGAATGCTGATGTAAGCGTTCCCAAACTTGGTTTAAGGTCAAGCTTGTTTTTAAAATAATTACTGCCGATTTTTTCAATCTGTTTTTTTTTTACTGTTTTCTGTAGGTTTATTTCTTTGCCATAACTGACACACATTTTTATTTTATTTTTGAGTCTTGACGTTATTTCTCTCATTCTTACTTTCTCTCTCTCCTTTTTTAAAATCAACTTTGTTTAAATAATGTAGGAGTCAAGTAGAGAAGGCACTTGCACAAGTTTAAGTGTGTGCAGTTGGTTGGAGGCTGCTCTGATAAGACAAGTTTTGCTGCTGTTTAGTGTTGTGGCGTGAGCAGGGGCCTTAGAGTAATAAAGATGTCTCCCTCACTTCAAACCTAAACGTCTGACTAACTTATTCCCTCTCAATTTGGACCACACAAGAGCACTTTGGGATTTTAACACATTAGCAATGAATTAAGCTTCTATTACTAAAATTTCATAATAGATTATAATAATAATTCACGTCAAAAACAGGCATACCAGGCTGATCGAACGCTCCGAATTTTGTCTGCTGGTGTTAGTATGTGCATGAATGGTTGTTTGTCTCATTGTGCCCTGCGTTTGGCTGCTGACCAATTAAGGATGCTTACTGCCTGTAGTTTGCTGGGAGACGCTCACGTACAAATGAAATGTATGCTTCTTTGGGGAAAACAGTTTTGGGCTAATGTTTCAGTCAGCCATACACCACACCATTTATTGTGACAGAGAGACAAAACTTCAATAGACACCCACCAAATAAGTGTAGTATTTGCTTCAGTCAGAAATTATACAGTAGTCTAATTTTTACGTGTACAGAGCACTTAAATCAATGGTTCATGTATGCTCGTAAGAAGTGGCAGGCAAAGAGTCATCTTTTATGAGATACCTCATTTGTTAAATACACCTTTGTTTGCCAAAAACGTTTTTAAGATGGGGGACAAGAGCTTGAGTGCCCTGAGGTCTTGCCTCACTGCATGGACAAGATACAAAACTGAAGTGTCAGCTTTATGATCTCTCAGTGTATTATTGTTATTGGCGACACTTTTGTGTATAAAGAAACATCTGCTATTGCAGTCTGAATGTTTTTTCCACTCCTTAGAAAATCAGGTGCAAGCTCATGCTCCAGTTTTGGGATTCATTGAACCTCACAGCCACAAAGATAATGATGAAGGAAGTTCTGCAACTGTCAACCGGACAAAACAGTGTCTGAATGATGAATGTGCTGTTTGCATTATATCCCGTGGCTCATTAATGATGTCACGTGTTGGTTGCCACGTCTCTGGTCTGCCTAATGTTGCTCAAGGTTGAACGGAGCAATAGCATGGAGGCTCTTCCTGCTCTTGGAAATTTGATCTCGAACTTTTTTCTTAAAAAAAAGGCTACAGACAACAAAAGAGCTAGAAAAAAGGCTTGCCTCTCACATAACTGGGGGAAAGCTTCCTTACCACATACTCTGCTCAGTTTTGCCTAGATATTGCTGGGTCTCTGTCTGGCCGGTAAATGAAAGTCAAAGATGAAACGCAGGCACTCATTTGACCCAACGTTTCTCAATTTCAACCCTGAGCAGGTACTTTCAGGAAACAGGCAAACCAAAGTAAAGTAATGGGTCTGTGCTGTCAAACTGTTTAGATTTTTCAGTTTAGCTTTTACAGAAACTCAAGTGTGTTCTTCAAGCCTGCTGTTACTTGGAAACTAAAGCTGACATTTAGCTGTTTGACACGTGAGGAAGCAATGGGTGACAAATCCACATTTCCCTCCATTTATTTAATGGTTATTTAATTATATATTTATTCATGTATTTATTTCTTGACCTACTTATTACCTATCTATTTATGTCTAAAATGCCTTTCCTATTCCTGCATCCTCACCCTCTTGCCACTGGAACAACGAAATTTCCCGAATACGGGATGAATAAAGTTATCCAATCCAATCCAATTTTTACTGTTATCCTGGTACCCTAAATCTTATTTCCTGAACTTTATAATGGTCATGATTAAGGTTTTAATATTAAATTCTGTTATTCACCCTTTGTTTTCTAACACGAATTAAATACAAATAATTAATGAAACACAATTCATAATAACAGGATGCCACTAGAATTAAAGGAAACATCTCTGTTAATCATTTACAAGGTGCAGGTCTTTTTTTAGGGGTTGAGGTCTTGGATTCCACACCGTAAAACTAAATTCGTTATCTAATCAAGGTAAGAAAATGTTAAAAATCAGTTCCCTTGTTTGAATCACTCTTTCATAATTCGATCTGTACACAAAGTACATAGCAAAGTTATACCTCCATGCTCCATTCTATTCCATTTTCAGTGGAAAAAAAGTCAAGACTAATCTTTACTGGTTATTGTCTTTCTATACAAAACAGGCCTACAAATGTTTATTGTTAGGATGTAATTCCTCACGTGAACCCGCAAGGCCAAATTGCTTGGAGGTGATCAATGTGGCCCAAGAGTTGGGCAGGTCTTGCTGCTGCCAGTGTTTGAATGCCTTAGTGTTATATTTGTGACGGATGTGTGTTTATGTTTGTGTGTGTTTATATGACTGTATGAATGGGGGTTGTCCCTCAGCAAATGGCCAGTTGTTTGGATGAACCCTCACTCTCGCCATCTTTGCTTCAGTGTGTTCTCCTGTCTTTATTCTCAAACTGTTAGAGGGGTTTAGAAAGTTCATAGGAATTCCAAATGTTGCAGACAGCGGCTTGTAATTATCCAACATCAGCAGTGCATAGAAAATAAAAGATGTGGCATTTCCACAACATTCCCAAGTCAACTCTAAAATGTTTTGCCAAAATGTTGGGCATTGGTCCGATGGAATTGATTCTGAGATATAAAACTGCCCCCCGTTTACAAGATTTTCTTTGTTCTGGGATGGTTCAGAGCAGTGTCAACTACCATTCAAGTGCAATGGTGGGATGGAGTCTGAGTAATTTTTACAGGAAATGGCTTTAAACTGCATTACTGTGACTACACAGTCAATTAGCTCTGAGTAATACTGACGTATGGACTGCCAGTGATGATGCCATCCTTGTCCAAATATTCCGATAAAAGCCATTTCCAACAAATGGAATCACATACTGGTAATTTCCAACATTAGTCATGCCACCATTGTATTCATAATCTCATGTTATCCGGATACTAGTCTTCTTCACGATATTAACATTTCATTTCTAAATGCTAAGAAAAAGTGTGAGCATGTGATGCAGTGTAGGAGTTAAGAGAAGATGGAGATTTTTTTTTTCTGAACCACACTAAAGACACAATCATTTTAACCTCTGGCCTTGACTGATTGTGACCAGGTGCTCACCATCACAACTCTAACTGCAGGAGAGATCATCTGTGGAGTGAGAGAGAGAGGGAGAGAGAGAAAAAGGGGGTCTACTCAAAGCGAAGTATTAACAGGTGTCCAGTGCTATTGTTTATAGACTTGTCTCACATGAAGGTGGAAGTCTACCAATGATGCCATCATGGAAAATCACTGTGTTACTATTCCCACAGGTTATTAACTAAATAAAGCTTACTGTACATCTTCACTGCTACTGTGTATACAATATTCACAATTTCCAACATAGCTGTGCCTCACTGAGCTATTTATATATATGTATATGCATATGTATATGTGTGTATATATATATATATATATATATATATATATATATATATATACTACAGAAAATGTTGGTATGTTTTTGTCTGTATACAGTGTGTATACTCTGTCTAGCCATCTTTCTATCGATCTTAAACATCAATTACTATAGTCTTTTTGCCATTTTATTATTAAGTTCTTTTCAATAAAATACCTGATATGTTACAGCAGCAAAAACAACAAATTTGCTTGATGTTTCAGATTTAGAAGCACCATTACATTAAGGCTCCAATATATTTCCGTTAATATGGGTTTGAGTTTGATTTATTTAATAAGGGACAGCACATATTAATGAATATATTCATATTCCTTCTGGGGTCCTGGTTTCAAATCCAGGCCAGTTCACCTATGTGGAGTTTGCATGTTCTCTCCCGGCCTGCGTGGGTTTCCTCCGGGTTCTCCGATTTCCTCCCTTTTTACATATTTAGAAAATGTCACATGCAGTGAACTAATAAATAAATAAAACTATAGTTTGACCTGAAAGCTGAATATCCCCAATTTTTAAAGTAGTGTCAACTAAGTCTATGTATTCAGTGTTAAACATTCATCAAAGTTGTGAAGTGGATGGTTAGCTAAACAGTTTACAGTGAATGTAACCCGGAGAGAGGAGTTTGGCCCAATACCACAGCTCTCAGACCTAATGACTTCCTCCTTCTTCTCATGTTGGCTTGCAGGAGGATTCCTGTTTTGCTTTTTAAGGTCAGCAGGTTGATGGGACAACTTGCATCTGTGATAAATCAAGAACTGGCCATATGTGACAGTCTTAGGTACAAATTTAATTTAATTTTAAAAAATGTATTCCGTTGTTTTGCATATGACTGAGTGTGCACTGGAGTCACGACATCAAATACTGCCGTTATAAACCCAGAACATGTTTGCAACTTCTGAATGCAAATTATGTGGCTCAGTGAGGCAGACTCTAATAAGTAGTAATTGCCATGTTCCCTTTTTATTTTTAAGGATGTCAGGGTTATTACAAGAGAGCCATTCAACCCTTTGGTTTCAGTTTGCATCCTTGTTCATTTAAGTGTGACCAGGGCACTGTCATCTGTTGAATAAGTGATCAGGCATACCCAAACTTACACAGTTATGTAGTCTATGTTTGTATATATTAGTCTAGTTCTTCTAATTTGGGCAATAGCTGTTTAGTACTGGTATTTAACGTAATGTACAACATTGATCCTTTTGTGGTCTTTTTAAAGACAAAAGCGTGTGGATTTATGACACGCCCACATGCAAACACAAGCAATGTTGACACGTGCTAAATAAAACATGGCACTGGTAAACTAATCCTGCCCACATATGTGTAGCAGAGCATGGCTAAGGTGCTGTATTGTATGGCTGTATGACATTTGAAGAGCTTGGATTTCAAATGGGCAACCGTAACAGATCATTCATATTTCCTATTATTCTCTGCTAATCAAAACCACGTGGGATTTGTCACTTCTGACAGCAAGTGTACAGCCACTGCAAAAAAAGCTCTCTGAGCGTAATAGGATGGCTAAAACAAGATCCTTTCATATGCCAGATGATGGGCTGGA
Organism: Stigmatopora argus; assembly: GCF_051989625.1. Taxonomy (NCBI): domain Eukaryota; kingdom Metazoa; phylum Chordata; class Actinopteri; order Syngnathiformes; family Syngnathidae; genus Stigmatopora; species Stigmatopora argus. Next base: position 21,557,226 of record NC_135387.1, read on the forward strand.
CTTGCAATATGGCAAGCAGGTGAAAAACATCTGGAGGGATGTGGAAGGAAATCAATAGATTATATTCTGTGTTAAGTATTGATGGTTTCAGACTATAAACAACCTGTTTTAGATGTTCCCCCAACTGCTGCTCTAACATTAGTTTGTTTATTTTCTATAATGTCTAAACTTGTAAAGATATTCATGTCTATAGGCCTCATCACACGGAATTGGGCTCCATTACTTCAAAGTGATTTTTTATTTCTGTTAATCGTGTGTTCAGTTTTGAGTAACAAAAAAAGGAATAAAGATCTGAAAATAAAAATGTGCTACATCATTGAAAAGTAAAGACACAGAGCAACTAATAGTTTGGGTTCACAGTGCTAAAACAAGGAACACTTCTTGAAACCAGACTGTGAGACAATTCACCTAACAGGATGGACATAAGACTGTAATTACATGAAATTTTGATTACGTCATTCTTTTGTGCGGGGAAATGATTACGCCATACTAAAATAACAAAAAGTAGGGTGGAGAAAAGTGCGGCTTATGTGGTTGCATTTTTATGTGTTAAACATTTTAGGGTGGTGTGCGATTCATTAGTTCACCTTTTAAAAATCCCAGCAATTCGTCGAAAAATGCTCTTCTTAATACTATATGAATCCAGTGAAGAGTGAATTTTCATCATTAACTTCTGCCAGGATTTGAAATTAGCCTCATGGCTGCAATGATGATCGCATAACCTATTCATTATGAATTGTTAAGTCCTTTTCACACCCACTTTTCCATAGTGCAGTCAACACGCCATGTTTTGTTGCCATAGTAGTACTGACACATCTTCATCACGCAGTCCTGTAGTGACGTCAGTGGGCACACCCAGTAGATGAGATGGTGGCAGTGTGATATCAAGATATTTTGTGCTCTAGTCTAGCATAAAAAAAAGGTTTCATTAAAAACACGAGTTTGATTTAGTAGTCTTCCCCTTATACTGACTTGATAGATTTTTGATCATAAGACTTGTAGCAAATGGATTTGGATTGGATTGGATAACTTTATTCATCCCGTATTCGGGAAATTTCGTTGTCACAGTAGCAAGAGGGTGAGGATGCAGAAATAGGAAAGGCATTTTAGACATAAATAGATAGGTAATAAGTAAGTTAATAAATAAATACATGAATAAATATATAAATAAATAAGCGTCACGCTGAAGTATATATATATATATATATATATATATATATATATACACACATACATATACACATACGTGTACATACACCTATACATATACATACACATAGATGTACATGCATGCATACGGTAGGTCTTAAGACTCAGCCATTTTTTGTTAAAGAGCCTAACAGCTGATGGGAGGAAGGATCTGCGGAAGCGCTCCTTCCTGCAATGAGGGTGCCGCAGTCTATTGCTAAAAGAGCTTTGGAGGGACTCCACAGACTCATGCAGGGGGTGGGTGGTGCTGTCCATGATGGACATCATCCTGGTCAGCATCCTCCGCTCTCCCACTTCCTCCACAGAGTCCAAAGGACAGCCCAGAACAGAGCTGGCCCTCCTGACCAGCTTATTCAGCCTGTTCCTGTCCCTCTCCGTGCTCCCGCATCTAAGCAATCTAACCCACAATTTAAGAGAATCCAGTATTTTATCCAAGCACAACCCTGATAGCATTAATGGTTTGGCTTCCTTTAGAAAAGGGGGGGACCGGAAGGTTCGGGAACACTATCTAGGTCTTTTGGTGATGGGTGCATCTGACTCTCCTCGAACCCTACATCTTAATTGTAGCACTGGCTGGCTCGCTAGACATTAATGAACTGTGATGAGCTGATCATGCACCAGCACGTCTTAGACAACGTATATTGCAATTATATGTTTCATTACGGAACCCATCTGTGGTCTGCTTGTTGTGGATTGCACGGAGACGAGTGTTAGGGCTTCCCTTCCGAGACTCGCAGCTTGCTTGGCGGTGGAGATCGTTGGCCTCCACTCGGTCAGTGGCCGGGCTGGCCCTCCCAACTCGATGCTAAGTGAATTAGAGTATTTTTAATTAAAAACATCACCAAATGGCTCCCCTTGCAGATCCATCTGTTCCTGCCACTCTTACGCACTCTGTCCCCTGGTTGTGGTTTTCCTTTCCGGTTAATATGTGCAATGCCAATACAGGTTTCTATATGCCATTGGCCAAAGGGTGCAGGAATGATGTTTAACTTTCACTGTTCCTTTCCCAAGATATTTTTCCATCACAACATGGTGACTGTTGATAAAAGCTGAGCGGAATCTCCTTCCCGCTTCTGTGGATCGAGTGATACTACCAGCGTTTGTGTTTGTTGAGGGCATTATGGATTAGTGTCATTCTAAGTTGTTCCTTTGTGATGTGTGGTGTTTTGGTTTTGTGTACCTTTTTGTGCTCACCAGCTGTATCTCGTCTCATTATCCCTGTCTGTGTATTTAAGCTCACAGCCTCTGTTTAGTCTTGTGGTGCGTTGTCACCTTTGTTTCCTGCCTGTGCTCATGCCCAACCTGGTTCCTGTCTTATTTAGTAATTTGGGTTCTGTTGATATACTACATTTTGTTTGCCACCAAGTTTTGTTTATACTAAAAAAAGCTCAACTTATAGTCTGAATAATACAGGAAATTAAAACATTTTGATTTCCACAACACTGCCTTACTAATTCAATTCAACTGTGGTGCGGAATTTCCCCATAATTGTGATGTAACATAGCCTAAAAATACTAAATCTTTGTTGTATGTCATTTTTTGGGGGGATAGAAAGACCAGCTTTCATCAAAAGTACGATTGATTTTTCCATACCCAAACTTGAAAACAGGTCAGTTTTGACCCAAACAAAATGCTATCAGGACTAATAAGGACTAAATATGTGATATATTTGTATGGCTCTCGTGGAAACTTCAAAATATGTTTGTTTTTTCTCCTCCTTCTCAATAAAAAAGGTTCCTGATCCCTCCCTAATAGCTTGTAAGTCAATATAAGCAGATCCTTTTCGATATTTTACGGCGGTCTTGGGTATGATGATATATGTGGTATTTTCGCAGCATTTATACAATTTGTGTTTGTGTCTGAGCAAGCACAGTCCGATTATGTTTACATCATGCAACAGGAAAAAAAGCACTTGAGTTTACTGTGTTGTGGCCACAATCAGAGCCAATGTAGTTAGTTCTTTGGAATTGTAAAAAAAATGGAGTGTTAAAAGGCCACATCCGTTGGAATTCCAACTCTTCAGAAAACACTTGGCTCTGTGTTTCGAACTGTAAAAATTCCTCCCATTTCTACAGAGCACATTTGGCCCCAAGGGCACATTTATAACACCACTAACACCACCAACCTGACCTCACTGTTACTTAAAACTTACAATAAAATGCATGCCTCCAGAATTTACTACAAACTGGAAAAAATGTATACTAAAGAGAAAAACGTGAGAGACGAAGTTCAAATGAAATATTCCTCACCAAAAAACATCTACACTAATTATCAGATCACCAAATCTGGCACTGGCGTACGTGTTTAGTGGATTGCCTTTGCTTAGCAATGCACTCATACTGATAATGCTAATGAAGATGAAAGCCGCTGGATATTTGGGATGTTTGGCTTATCTTTTGATTATTTGTTTATTTTTAATATTCGAAAAATAGTCAGCTTGGTAAAAATAGCAAATGTGAACTATATTTATGCCACTTGATGAAGCTAACAAAATTTAAGAACACTATTTGGGATTTGATTCAGTTGGATTTCAATGATTTTCACAGGGTTGCTCAAAAGCAAACTTGACATTTGAAAGCTCCACTTGCTCCTTTTTGCCTTACCTAAAAGCAGAAATAAAATCTCTGGGGGAGGGACAAAAAAGAAAGTGGGAAAGGTGTCCCAAAGACAATCCCTGGACTATCCACTGTCCTTGCCCTTTCATAAACTCAACTTGCTTCACTCCAAGTTCAGATGTTCTAGTAATCCGATCCAAGATTTAAAAAAAAAATCACCTTAATGCTGACCCATTGCATTTGAATTGTGGGCTTGAAGTGACAGGTTTGTGTTTATCATTCAACTAATAGGCTAATGAGGAGGCTACAATCTTTTCTCTATCTGCCCATGCATATCAGGGGACTGAAATGTGAATAAAGTCCCTATTGCATTTTTCTGTAGAAATGAAATATTATCTCCTTTTGAAAACTCGCTGCTGTTATTCTTGTCTTGGCAAGTTGTGGTTTGTGGTCGAGAAGCACAAAATAGGGACAAAAATGAAGGACAAAATATCAGATCCATGTGGTTGCAATCGAATACAGTGAATATGTATCAGCTTAAAAAAGAAAAATAAACGCATTCAATGCCAAAGAACGTGCGGGCATATGAACCACATTAAGAGCTAATGTTAACCAGACGTGTCGTTGTGTTCAGATAGCGTCTGACCACACAGTGGCCAATTACATTGTAACTCTTTATTTAATAAAACTATGATTCAATAACACATCAGTATTTATTTATTGTTTGCAAACAATGATAATTTGTTTTTATGAATGAGATGTGCCATTTTTACAGTATTCTCCCATCACAAAAATATGCAAAAATACTGCATGAAATTGTGTGGAAGTAATGTAAGCCACGGAACATGCTTTGCCATTCTGTTGATTAAATGTGCATTTTTAAATGAAACGTCATGATGTCATGTCATTGACATTAAATATTTATGTTACGCAACCAGACATTCTAACTGTGACTTTCGGATTTAGCATGAACTGTTATTCTCAAGCCGCATCGTGGTGGAGAGGTTCACTCGCCTGACTACGGTGTGGGCTCCGTTCCCGTATGACTGTGAGTGCGGATGGTTGTTTGGCTCTCTATGTGCCCTATGACTGAATGGCGACCAGTCTAAGGTGTAGTGTGCCTTTCGCCCGATGACAGCTGGGTTAGGCTCCAGCAACTCCCGCAACCCTTTCGAGGATAAATGAATGAAGTTTATTCTCATCTGACCTTGGGCGAAAGGCGTACTCCACCGTAGACTGGTCGCTAGTCAGTCGTAGAACTCCCACAGAGACAGACAACAATTTGCTCTCACAATCATAACTCCACTGAGTGGGAATCTATCCCACACTAACCACACTGAAGTCAGCTTTCAAATAAAGTATAAATGTTTGTATCTTCAGGTGGGTACCAGAACATGATGGAAGCCATTCAAAACAAGCATTCCCCAATGCTCATATTCCATTTCTGGCATATACTGTGCTGGCGTCAATGACTTCTCGCTTGCACAGTTGACACAGCCATGCAGAGTTGGAATAACAAGGAGACACCAGAGTGAATCAGAATTCCCTTCCAGTTATGTTCTCTGCACTTTGCATGAACCTTTATAACCTTTGAAGCCTCATTTGATGTCATTTAGGTTCATGCGGCTGTGCTGTTTTTGTTGGGGAAAGTATCTGCATAGAATGAATGCTTTTACGGGAGTATTTCACAAGTTCTCAGCTGGCAGTGTCACTTACATTGACAGCTTCATAATTAATTACACAAAAAAGTAAGTGCACATTTTGGATAGTAAATCCCTCATCACATTCTATTACATTTTTTTCTTCCCTCAGATTGTGCCTAACTACATGTTTTTATGCGTTTGAAGTGAATAGGAAGTACGGGTTAAGTAATGGAACAAGTTTGTGTCTATGTGGTTAACACTGCAGGGATTTGGCAATACTAACACGTTTACAGATGAGTTTCTACCTATCTTGGGAAGTTGTTGTGGTGTACTGGCATGACATATATGAAGAAAACATAAATCTGAATATGTTCACGACCCTAGTGAGTACCTCTTCCCCAGCCCAATTTCATGAATTAAAGTTATGTTAGTTGAAAACACATGACACGCACGTTCCATTCATTTTATCAGTTTGACCAGAAACTTTGATACATCATTGATTTTTGCTGTTCTCTAGTGGAAAATAGAAATACTACATGTTTATATACAAAAACAACTAAACCATGTGCAGGATGTATACACTTTTTTTCAAAAACTAATTTTGACCACTAGTATGACATGTGGCATCCCGTGATTTGCTGCCTTTGGGTTAGTTTGAGACTTAATGACATTGACTAAAAGGCAATGTGGATCAAAGTGTCTTTTAATTTTCATTGATATGGGATGCCCATTCACCCCCTCCTCATCCCTGAGGTCCTCCAGCCCCAATGCTCTTGCAACATGCCGCTCAGGGAAACCAACACCTTCATTACCTACATTGTTAGTAAAAGCATCACAATGTGAATCTGCTCCCTATTGCTCACATTGTCCCCATATGAAACCTGCAGACACACATGCACATGTTCCATGGACTTAATGGCCTCATTTGTCTCTCTGGACTGTAGTCTTGCTGATCAGGTGTCTTGAGTTTCTTTGTACTCTCTTTTGTATCAGAAAACAAAGCCAGGCTTTTTGCCTTTCGCTTTTTTCCTTTGACATAATCCACTCATCTTACCTGCATGCCCCCTTTTCCATTTATACTTTATTTAATTGCTCTTCCTCCTCCCCTTGGTCTCATATGAAGAGCAGTGGATATCTATCAAGCTGAAAGGAAAATTTAAAATGAAATTTTAAAATCAAAGAATGACAAAAGAAGGCTAACAATCCATCCGATTGCCTCAATGAGCACACCTGGAGCTCTCTGTTGTTGCAAATGATTCTTTGAGATATACAGAATGATTGAGTCGCTTTAATCTAGTTTTCCCTACGCTGAGGTTGGAAATTGAATAGAGGATAAATTTGTTATGATACTGACAGCAGACCCAGTACCAGAAAGTATGAAGCTTTAATATTCTTTATTGAATGAGTAGGTTGGATTTGAAATATCGTGAGCAATGGCACAAGTCAGTCAGTATTCATCTTTATTGACATGGTATTTAGCTCCAATTTGATTTCACTTTCAATTCTAAAGTTGGCCCATAATGCTTGTTTGGGTATTTGGCCAATGAAAATCAAGTGAACTGTATAGATGAATTCAATTGTTTAGCTCTCCCACAAACTCTCCATCTGGTTTCCAGCAACATAATTCCATCATGTGTAATCATGGAAGAAACAAAGTTCAGCAATGTCTTCCAAACAAATAAGTCTGTTCAAAGTACAGCAATTCTTCCTACTTTGTTTATTCAAAAAGAAGACCATAAGAGGATATAAGGATATAAGAGGATTTGTTATGTACTTCACTGCGTCTCGAACAGATTTTATTGAATCTGCGCGGGAGACTAATGATATCTCTAGAGACTAACAAGGTAAATATGCTGTCCTCTGCCACTTGTTGTTTCCTCTTTCAACTGGATTTAGCCACAAAACATACTGGTAGAAACAACCAAGAAACACTAAGAGCAGGTCACTGATAACTTTAGTTCAACGGCCGCCTGCCTTTTAATTTTTTTATTTTATTGCAACTCCCCTTTAAAAGAAGTTTTTTTCTCACATGAACATTATCCAGACATGGAAAGATGGCGGAACACCTGCAACTCAAGGGGAAAAAACTATTTAAGTGGGTCATGAATGAAAGACTGCACAGCTGGTTAAAAACTACAGCACATGCTGATTGCAGTTTTTTTTCTCACTCGGTACAGAAAAAAGGGTTTCTTTTAATGCTGACCTTTTAGGCCCGTTTTTACTTTCCCCACTAATGAATGGAAAGAACATTCGAGAAGTCTTACAGAGGAAAACCCCAATAAATACATGACATCATGGACATGTACGTGGGGCTGTTGAATGGTTTCCATTGCTGATTTGCATTGTTAGGTACAAAGACCCATATTAAGGCAGCATTCATAGCCATGTTTTCAACTGAATGCTAATGACTAACAGTTTGGAAGGAAGTGACAGGCAGCGTTTCAGCTATAATTCAAAGGGGAGGAAGTGGTGGTGATAAATATCCCCGTAGAAGTGTGATTTTCTGTGCAGTTGTCTACAGTGTGACACATGAACTTCCTTTTGTTTGTTTTGAATGGCAATTTTATCCATATCACTATAACTTGCACTCTGCAGCAACACCCCCCTATGGAAATGCGGGACAAAATTTGTCATTGTGTAAAGCATCAGATTGGATTATAAATGGCAGAGCATTTTTTGTGCTCTTTCTCACTATGCATTTCATGTTTTCCAAGTAGCACGGACACAGACACTTATCAACCTATATTTTTTCATGTCATGAGCTCTTTGCAACCCACAACTCCATCTTTTCTCTGGTGAATTACATAACAAGCGAACACCTTTCTTTTTCTGGTCTACTCTATTTCTCTCATAACCAGTGCCACTTTTTTCATTTGCTTTCTCTGCCCTACCTTCCCGTTTCTAATCAGTGCCTGCGGTGAATTATTCACTCGGTGTCGTAGCGACCGGAGCACTTTGATTGACAGTTTTATTCTCAGGTCTGCTTCATTATTAATGCACTTCTATTAGACCTTATTTCTACAGTGGGAGCCATTTTAAGCAGGAGGACAGTCATCTGTGTAATAGACCAAGCTACAGCCCCCACCTCTAATCACATGTAATTTCTGCTTTACCTTTTAGCCCGTCATCCCACTTTTTTTTGTCGTTCCATATTTAGTTCTCTTGAAGGTCAGGCCGGCACACGGAGAGTCAGGTGGCCTTTTCATATGGCTTTTGTCTGCAGTCTTGTGGACTTGGAATTCATGAATATTTTTATTTTATCTGTTGGTCCCTTACATAAGTACTTTGACAGAAGACCACTGGCAGTTACTTGAGGATTCCAACCTGAAATGTGTACATGCACTACACGTAAGATGGTAAAATCACTATTAAATGTGGATATTTAAGCATTTGTCGCTGAATAGTCAGTCAGTTAGTCGTGACGGACAATCAGGGCAAGCGGGCATCTGAATCATCCGTAACAAACACCACCAACATGCCGGAGCAACATGACATTATCAGAGTTGCATGCACTGGAAGGCAGGCTCTTGGAAAATCCCATTTTCAACTGTGGTGGGAGGGGGCAGCAGGTGCTAGGAAAAGAAAAGCCAATGGGAAAGACTAAACATGAAGGGAGAAAGACATGGCGCATTTGGAGAGGAACCAGTGAGGAAGACATACATAAATAATCCACCAAGGATCACAATGTGATTCGAACCTTTTCACATCTCTTTCCTGGCAGTCAGTGTATAGCACAGTGCCTCCATCAACAAAAACAAGTTAGAGATGATCCATTGTGTAAGTTTCGTGGTGACAGAAAAACAATAGCACACACTTTGCCAGCATGTAAAAGTGTACTCCACCAAGACGGAAACAGGTGGTGCCACAACAAGATGCTCATGACACTTGCCAACCCCCTGGAGCAGAAGCGTCATAAAAACACCAACCATATGGGAAAAGAATGTGATTGAATTGCCACAAACCACACCGAAACTAATTACATGACAACCTGTTGTGAAAGTAGACCTGGGATAAACACTGCTGTTACAAGCGTCCGTTTGTTAGAAAACAACATGGATGGTGGTAGCTGTGATTTGTATCCCTAAGCCTTGCATAACTGTGAGGCTGAGGCAACCTGAATGGTGACCCAAGAACATGTCCACCTTTATTTATTATAGTAAATTATTTTTTAAATTGCATTTCTGTTAGTCCTTTGCCTGGTTACACAAGGAGAAAGATAAGTAAATTTGGCAGTGGAACATAATGCTACAAGATTTGGCAGCATACGTGCTAAATGTTTTCCTCAGCAGCTGTTGGTGACGTGCGATAGACGCCATGTTATTTTTGCCACTTTGATGGTCATTTTTCCTTTTTTTTCTAGCAGCAAAAATAAATAAATGTTCATTTGGTCATTTGCTGCCATATAAATCTGGCAAAACAGAATAGATTAGGCCCAAAAAACATTTTAACTTTGTGTAATCATTCTGAAAGATCTAAGATTTATATTTTTCTAGTTGTCTTTGTAAGTCAACACTTGGTCACTGTCCAAGCCCTCTAGCTGTTGTCTGTTGGTATAGATGAGGTCACGAACAGGTATGACACAGGGATTTATGTTCTTCTGCGAGGTCCCCTATGAGTAATAATCTTTGGTTCCTCTCTGCCACTATTTTTTTCCTTAAGACATATGATCCCATGCATTAAATACACATATAGACTCGAGGTGAAGGATGCTCTACATGCTATACCTACATTTGTAGTCAAGGTGAGTGTAATAAAATGCACCGCACAGTGATCGGTCAACTCTCCTTGCTGTGGACTTTTTGCAGCCAGTTGATGTTTTTATTTGCTGTCTTTTGTTCAATATCTTTTGGAATGACATCACAAGTGATTCTTTATATTTTAAATGGATGGAAGAATATAAGCCATATTGTACTATACCTTTTAAATAAAGCAGTCAGTCTGACTCATCAATCGGTATACCCCAATTTTAATCTTCATTGTCAGCTTGCCAAGACAATCTTCCTCTTCCAACAGGGTTGTAATTTGGGGTAAACATTGTATGTTCCAGAATGAATGTGCCTCAGTGCAAAGAGCAAGTAGTGGAGGGATGCGTATAGGGAGAAAGAATTTGACCTCTACTCCATGAAATACAATGAAAATGTTGTTTATCTGAAATGGGTGGACTCCTATTTAACAGATGTTCTGGTGGATGAAGACAAAAACATTTTCAAAGATACACTTCATCTAAAGCTTGGAACCTTTTGGACTGCACACTGACAGTACAGTGATGCACTAAAGTGTTTCATATATGAAAATGAACAAATACATTTTCATCTATAATGAACAAATACATTTTCATCTACAAGGCACATTTGTCTGTCCTCCATCCTCTTGTAATAGAATGACCATCAAATTCTCACAGTATATGCAGTAGAAGTGAGTGAAAGCACAGGTGCACTATCATCTCACCAGCTGCTAGAATAGAATTTCACTATCTAAAGTTATTGGATAGTTTTCAAAGTTTTAAATTAGAAGCATCAGCTCTTTAATGACTTGTGCTATTAAACCAATTAAAAAGAAAGATAAATCAGCTTTTCCATGGACAAGCTATTTATGGAAGGGTGTGCGAAAATTGGGTTAAACTTTAAAACTGTCCTCCTATACAACAGGGATCCAAAAACTAATTAACAAGAAGAAAGTTAGGCCAAAAGATCTTTCAAAGAGACACACACATGCATGTCCACGCACACACACAGGAAAGTAAAAAATTAAATATAAATACAATTATTAAATATATATATAAAAACGCTGCAATCTCTACACTCTCAATACAGTAAGTGTGTTTGTTTACGTACATTCCAGAGGAGGTGTTTTGAGCTCCCTCTAATTTCTTCATGTTGTTGTGCATGACAAAGGTTTGCCAGAGCAATCCTTAGCTCATGTGCTTGTATTAGGTTACCATGTACGAAGATTCTGGAGGCAACTATGAACACAGGTGTTTAGTTGAGGCCTGCTTGGTGCCTGTGTCACAATTCTACCCCAACTGTTTCACCCTTCCAATGCGGTTACATGTTTATTTATCTATTTGTACTTGATTACGAACTTAACCACACAACAACCAATTTCACTAGGTCAAACCAAAATACCCAGAAAAAATCCACACATTCACAAGGAGAACATGCAAACTCCACACAAAAGTCAGAACTCACCTGGGATTGAACTTTCGATCAGAACTATGAGGCAGACATGCCAGCCACTCCTCCATTGTACCGCTATGATAATATTAGAAATAAAAATGACCACGATAAATGACAGGAGTCAACCATACATCAAATCCCAGCCTCCAATTTTCCTGTGATCCTACCCTAATGTTATTGTGGTAATGTTGTGGTAATGATTCTGTCTGCATACACACACTGACCCATTTACCAAGATGCATGGACACAGACAGTCCGGTGAAACTGCAATGGAGCTGTAGCCTTATTTATTGTATAGCGTAAGTGTTTGTGGCTGTCAGCTGGGGGTTTCCTCTGCTGAGTTTGCATGTTCTATCGATAGTCTTCGAGTAGTCTACTTTCTGACCACAGAGGACATTAGGTCAGTTATTTTGATACTTTTAAATGGCGTTGAGGTGTGAATAGGAGCGTAAATGGTTATCTGTCTACACGCACACGTTATGATCGACCACTGGCGTCCAGGAAGTGCCTCGCATATGAAAATTTATTTGAGTACAGATGGATGAAAAATCTGCTTCTGGACAATAACTGAAGAATGTCATTTAGTTACTTTTTCGTCACAGACGTAACCCATTACTACTTTCTCGTTGGTGGAACAAATTGTTGCTTCCTCATAGTAGCATTGAAAAAAAATTAAATCCTATTTTACTACTGCAAAATACCATCTGTGCCAACTCTAGACATGGTAGCTTTAATTAGAGGGACGACTGAGACAGGAGCGCAATCGGACGCAATTCTAAATAGGGGTGAATAGTCAACACAGATGGCCCCAAATATGTTCTATTCTGTTATTCTCCTAGCATATGCCTGAAAAGACACAAACACCTGCAACTGCCAGCTCAGTTTGGTTTGAGCTGATGAAATCTGAGGTAATGTGTAAATGGGAAGAAACTATTTTAGGCTTATCACGCACACATGTATTGCTTCAAAGCTTAGATGTAGGCCAATCTCATTGGCAATCCTCCCTTTCAAAAATTTACCTCTTTTGACATCGCAGTTTTTTTCCCAGTCTGTCCATTATGTGTGATTTATCACTGCTCCTCCTCCCTTTTGTCCTCATGCATTTCCACACACAAGAAACTGGGTCAAGCAACCTATTTAATAGATAATAAAGAGGATTTAATATTCATCCAAGTCCTCTAGTCTTTAGCGTGTTTGTATGGATAACACATTATTAGCCCTGAGATGATTCAGCTTCACTGTCTTGTCTCCATGTCTCATCCATCTTTAAGTTAATTTCTGCAGTCATTTGGCAAATGAATGAAGCTGGGAGAATGAAAATAGAATGTGCTTTTTTCTCATCCGGCTGCAGCTGAGGCAGGGTTTTAATTATGATATATAGATACAACTGCCACCACGTGTTCATATTTATTATACTCAACGTCAGGGAGAAATAATGGTGGTGTACCCATTTTTTGGCTATGGGATCATCAGCTAGCCAAAACAATAATAAGAGTATCAGAGCCACCTGGTTTGCCCCGTGTTTATCCGTGATCCTGCTCTGCCATCCCATCCCTGTTACTGGGGTTACTGCAGGATGTGATGCAGCTCCTGTCCAGTCAAGCTTTGTTCCACAGATGGCCCTGTCCTATATTCTCCTTTTTGTTTTCCTCCTTTTTGCTCCTGTCATGTACAGCTGCACGTCAACCACAAATTATCCCCAGCCTTGCAAATATCAGGAGAATTCAATAATAACTCTACAAGTACAGATCTCTTTACCCATATTGATCTTTTCATTTGCCAATATTGGGATAATGACATCATTAAGAGAATTCTGGGTCGTGGGGGACCGCTTACAATGGAGGTGTGATTGCAATGTGGATTTGATTACAATATTCAGCCTGTGGTATACTATGAAATTACACAGTGTTGTTTAAATTCAGAACTGCAGATCGAGACACCGGGACAGGTATTTATCCATATTATTAGCATCCTGTAAATTAACTCTATCCTCATCCTTTTCCAGGAATTGTTTAGTATACGGGGGTGGGGGGATCTAAGCTCTATTCATAAGTGCAACCAGATGTCCATGACCTCAGCCAACTGAGTTATCCTTCCTCTATAATGACCCACTTATAACCCAAGACAGCCCCCCCCCCCCCCCTTTAAGTATGTTTCCAGGCCTGCGTCCATGCTTTTTTTTTGTCATTCAATTTCAATGAAGATGATGTAGCACAGTTTTGTAGGTTGATTTGGGAGTTTGGCTAGGTCTATATTTAGCATGTCGAGTAGGAGCCACACTTAAAGGCCCTTTCTCTATCCTTGAGCTCTGTCCCAGTAGAGCAACTGGCCCTTTAATGCAAGACTTCTTCAGTGTGCTCTCAATAAGCAACTAGTCAGTTTCAGTGTCCCATTCTCAATGTCACTTAGCACACTGAGCATCTTGTGTGCACTCTTCACCAATTAAAAATACATATATCTTGTTAGAAACTATCCAAATGGTTTTAATATGCTTTGATGTAGCAATCTACTCTACTGTCTTCTCACATGAGGGGTTACCATAGCAAATTAACTTTTCCCATTTAAACCTGTCCTTTGCACCCTCTTCCATGCCAGCCATGTTCATGTCCTCCCTCATCACATCCATCTTCTCTTATGTCGACCTCTAGCCCTTTCCCTATAAGTTCCACGTTTAACATTCTTCTTACTGATATGGTCCCTAACTCTCCTCCGGACATGTCCAATTCCAAACCATCCAAGTCTTGTCTCTCCGACCTTGTCTCCAAAATGCCTAACCTTCACTGTCCCATTTATTCTCATTTCTAATACTATCTAACCTGTTCAATCCTTGGGAGAACCTCAGCATTTGGATTTAGTTTGTTGAGCATGGCTTTCAGGACATCATTCGATGAGCATCTGGTAACCACAGAACATGGTCAAGGTCACTCTGCCTCTTAACGCTGTTGGGTAATAGTTCATCATGATTGTTAATGATATGCAGTCATTCGTGAATTCTACTCATGAAGGTTTTAAGACAGTCTCGTTTCAGATTTGTATATTTTCAGGCAAGACTCAGTATTTACAGCAAGGTTGAAGTATTTTTTCCATTTTGTTCCTAACTCACAAATCTACCACCACCCACATGCCTACACCCACAGGCATTATAAGCAAGGGTGCACCCACAAGCATCTTGGGTATATTTGAATACTTTTCATGTTTTTTTTATGTATAGAAAATCCTCAATTCCTCTCAAGCCAGTATAATGACTAGCATTTTTTTCATTGTGTCACAATGAACATGCAGGTGAACTCAATAAATATCAATATGGGAAATTTCTTTTCCTTCACTTGCAAATTGTCTCACTCATCATACTCATTTAAATGCATACGGCTGTATCGGAAATGTATTTAACTCACCGTGATTTAATATCTCCTCTGACCTCACCTGGCACAATCAACAAGAAACATATTTATTTTAACATGAGTCTTGAGAGAAGAACTGGATAATGTTATTTTCAGGGCACTTTCAGGTTTTATTTTTTCTTTGTATTTCAGAACCTTGGACAGCAGCGCTTTCACAACGTTTCTGTAACAGAAATAGTCTAATTGTTAATATGATCAGAACCTACGCATAAGTAGTTTGAGGAATAGAATGGACGTTTCTTTAAAAGTTTCTTGTTGGCTGTTATGTCGACAGGTAATTGGTTTGAAGTTTGGGTTCTCAAACATGCCATTTGACACGAGAATAGTATTGAAGGTGATTTTTCTTTTGTACTATTATGATCAACGTTGTGTACACTTTGTTACAGCTGCGGTTGAGTGCCTCAGTGCATAAATGAAGTGATGACTTGAGATATTTGAGGCGGTAGAATCATATACTCTATTTGCTCCTGTTGTGCAAGGCACTCCTGGGTTCCATATCTTTGTAAAGATGAAGTGAATAAATGAAATGGAGTATAAAAAAGAACAACAACAAATAACTTATTTCTCTGCTCCCTTTGGTTGGTCAACCATTGAATCAATATATGATTCAATGCACCTTCCTTTTTGACTTTATACTCCAACAATATGCGAAGGATTTATGAGCAGCCCCAGTCTCCTTCCTATCTCTGAGCAATGACCTTGTTGAACCCCTACCGGTTTAAATATCAAGAAATTAAAACACGACAGCTTTGGTTTTTAGCAGAGACCATAAACAGAGTGTATTTCTGGTTTTATTTATTGAAAAATGTGCTTTTATTAACATGGTACCATCTGTATTTTTGATTCATTCATGGGATTAATTGAAGTCACTCGAATGGTTAAAAGAGCGATTGATGCGTGCACGTGTGCGTAACAAAGACGAGAGCGCGCCGGGGAGGGTGGGCGCGCCGCAAAAGCGTGCCATTTGAACCTCGGCCGACTGTTGCTTTCTACGTGCGTCCTTGCGCGCGGCAATTGGACGAACACACACAGCTATGCACTGAGATTCGGCATGCTGTGGGCGGGTGGGGGGCTTGATTATAACCCCTGCATCTTTGGTGGTGGGCGGGGATAGCGGGATCGGAGGGGAGCAAGAGTGGATAAGGACGCGGGAGACGCCAGGCAGCAGGCTGAAGCGGCGGGGTCCGCGGAGGGGGCGAGGCGGCCGTCCGTGAGCCGCGCATGGACGACCACCTGAGCCTCCTGCAATCACCCCCGCCGAGCGTCTGCCAAACTCGGAGCGACAACCTGGTGAACCACGGATACACCGAGACGGAAACCGACGTCATGACCGTGGCGGCGTGCGACAACATGCTGGAGGAGTCGGCGGCTCTCCCGGGCCACCACTCGCTGGATCGATACGAACCGGACCACGAGTGCTGCGAGAGAGTGGTCGTCAATATATCGGGCTTGCGCTTCGAGACGCAGCTCAAGACACTCTCGCAGTTCCCGGAGACCCTGCTGGGGGACCCCAAGAAGAGGATGAGGTACTTCGACCCCCTAAGGAATGAATACTTCTTCGATCGGAACCGACCCAGTTTTGATGCCATTCTGTATTACTACCAGTCAGGCGGGCGCATCAGGAGACCCGTCAACGTCCCCATTGATATTTTCTCGGAGGAGATTCGCTTCTATGAGCTCGGCGAGGAAGCCATGGAGAAGTTCCGCGAGGACGAGGGCTTCATCAAGGAGGAGGAGAGACCTTTGCCAGAGAATGAGTTCCAGAGACAGGTGTGGTTGCTTTTTGAGTACCCGGAGAGCTCGGGACCAGCTCGGGGCATCGCGATAGTCTCCGTCCTGGTCATTCTCATCTCCATCGTCATCTTCTGCCTGGAAACGCTCCCCGAATTCAGGGACGAGAATCGGGACGCCATCCCCATCGCGGCGGGAATTAACGGCACCCTCCCCTATTTCGTCAGCCCCTTCTCCGACCCCTTCTTCGTGGTGGAGACCCTCTGCATCATTTGGTTCTCCTTCGAGCTTCTGGTGCGGTTCTTTGCGTGTCCCAGCAAAGCCACCTTCTCCAAGAACATCATGAACATCATCGATATCGTGGCCATCATCCCGTACTTTATCACTCTGGGAACGGAGTTGGCGGAGAGGCAAGGGAACGGACAGCAGGCCATGTCGTTGGCCATCCTGCGCGTCATCCGCCTGGTGCGTGTCTTTCGCATCTTCAAACTCTCGCGCCATTCCAAAGGCTTGCAGATTCTGGGTCAGACCCTCAAGGCCAGCATGCGAGAACTGGGTCTGCTCATCTTCTTCCTCTTTATCGGCGTCATCCTCTTCTCCAGTGCCGTATACTTCGCTGAGGCCGACGACCCTGAATCGGGATTCAACAGCATCCCGGACGCCTTCTGGTGGGCCGTGGTCACCATGACCACCGTGGGCTACGGGGACATGCATCCCGTTACCATAGGGGGCAAGATAGTGGGCTCCCTGTGCGCCATCGCCGGAGTGTTGACCATCGCGTTGCCCGTGCCGGTCATCGTGTCCAATTTCAACTACTTCTACCATAGGGAGACCGAAGGGGAGGAGCAGGCCCAGTACCTGCACGTGGGCAGCTGTCAGCCACTGGCAGAGCCCGAGGAGCTGAGGAAGACGCGCTCGTCGTCCTCACTCAGCAAGAGTGAGTACATGGTGATAGAAGAGCATGGTATTAACAGTGCCTTCAAGCAGCAGCCCAACTTTCCCACAAGTGCGCAGAACAACTCGCAGAACTGCATCAACATCAACAAGAAAATCTTTACCGATGTGTAGTTCTGGTCAGTTTGAAAAAAATAATTAAAAAAAAAAAAAACAACAACAAGGAGAAGGGAAAAAAGGACCTACCTATTCACATTCAGAGAATTGGAATTGGTTTCAGAGGAGAGGACTACCCATGAATGATGGGAGGAACATCTATAAAAGCCTGAAATGGAGAGAAATTCTGTTGTAGCTAATGCGGGAAGCTTTATAACTGTGAAAGACTGTAAATGTGTAGTCCAATAACCTTCTCGTTGTGTTAACATGAGCTGTGATTCATCAGTCGTAGCCAATGTGCAATAGCAGGACCGTTTAGATGTGATCAATGTGTCTTTCAACACACGTAATGTCTTAAAAGAAAAGCAACAAGTAACCTATATTATATCAATTAGACTGTGCTATGCCTTGATCGTGCGTTAAAGTCTAGTCCAAAGTGTTACCACGTGTGTTCAACCTCAACTCCCATATAGAGTAGAGGCTTTTAGAGCTGCCATGTGGGGCCACTAGGCCACCACGCTGTGTCTCATCACCCACTCCAGACACGTGTGAGCTGGAAAGCAAGAGACACACGCGTGCTTCTCTTTGGATGCCTCAAATATAGCCCGCTGTGATGCAATCTCCATGGCGACGGTCGTTTCCTCGGTAACCCCAGCCATCGTTGCCATGGCGCCCCTGTTTCCACAGAAACCTCCCAGATGGTTTGGAAGCTTTCTTGTGGATTATCATCTGAATATCATGTCTTGGAGGACTGATGTGTGTGGATGACGTCAGCGCACCATCACAGTAAATCAAATAGCAACAAACCCCATCTACATTTGACCGTGAAACTCCCTGTGCAGTCTCAATTTGAGAAAGTGTCTGGCCAAGTAATCCTCAAGGAATTCCAAATGGGCTGTCTGGCTATCCTGGGTGCAACGCGGATATTGCCCACCAGGGGCTGCTCTTCACCCACTGATGGCACTGGTAAGTTTTTCCATGTCCTAATGGAATATTATGTATTTCCCTTTCAACACAAAAGGCTAATTGCGGCCTTTATGACCTGCCAATGGAGACATCCTGTTTGTTTGGAACTTTCCTAAAGAGGGTGTGCTAAAAGCGCCTGTCATTTGGCGGAGTAAACAGTCTTTTGTGTTTTCACCTTCAGTTGACTTTGTGTCCGAATAACAAGCCCACCTTGCTCCGCTCCTCTCCGCCCCCTAGTGGATACCATCGCCTGCCACCAGAACAGGTGGCTCATGTCCCTTTTGTAACCTGAGCTTCCCATAGGAGAAATATGCAACTCATCTATTGCTAAATCTCATCTCTTGGGGTCAATTTGGCTTTCTCAGATCCACTCATTCTGTGATCTTTTGTTTCTAAATTTATTCTTGGAATGGTCAAAATAGGAGAAAAGAGGAGACAACATTGAGGCTTCTGTTTCTCTTCCTTCCCAGGTATTGCTAAAATATGTTTTTCCCCCAAATACAACTTTGGCTTTTCCCCTAATGGACCCTTAGGAGAAGTATTTCTGAAACAAAGGTAGACAGAATGAGACAAATACAAGAAGCTCAAGCTAATCTCTATATGAAATTGAGCCACAGATAAGCACATCTTTCTTATGGAGCGGATTTGTTTTTTTCACAATGAGCCAAAACCCCAAAGCTGGTAAAAGATAAGTCTGACATCAGTGTGATATCATACGCCTTTTTCCTCAATGAAAAGATCACATTTTCTTAAATCCATTATACTCTCTTGATCATATTGACAACCTTAGAAGATGTACAATATAATTCTTTTCATTGTGAAGTTGCTCACCTTTCTAAAAATGTGAGTGTAATCGTAATATTCTCGTGAAAACCCCATCAGCATCATTTTTTTCAGGTCACATGAAAGCTCCACTAAGGGAGGAGACATGGCATTTTGTTTACCCTCTAATTGCATTGGTCAGGTTGGGAAAATGGGAATCGGCTGGACGGGTTGGCAGAGGACAGCTCACAGGGCTTCTGCTTTGGCATTTCTTTCATCCTCGGGCACAATCGCAGTGGCAATAATTGGAGGGGACATCTGCTTTTGTAAAAGGCAGCTTGGCACTCTCAGTTGGCTTCTTTTCTCTTAACACATTTTGAAGTTGCATTTTGGAAACAATGTGTTGTTGTTTTTTTAATAGACTAAGGAAACACTGAAAAATTTGTTCCACATTAATTTTGGTTTTGCCTTTGTCTGGACCAGCAGTAACTTGTTGGATTGGTTTAGTCAACTATCAAAATAATTGTTTTTGGCATAGTGAGAGTGGATAACATTTTTTCTTTTCACAGGGAATAAGAAAGGATCATTCATTTTATATTAATGAATGCAAACCTTTTTGAGTATATGCAATCATTACATAAAGCAAATATCAAATTAAGTTTTGTTCACACTACCTAGTTCATGATAAGGAGAGAGAAACTGGCACGTTTTCGTAGTGTAAACGTGCCAATGGTATTGTCAAAAGCTCATTAACAATATTTCCTTTATTGTCACTTTCTCAGGTAGAAGCCTTTCAGGCATCCTGGAAGTCTCGACCCGCCCTCGTCGAATGACCCTCGTGCAGGTAACATTGGAAAATACAACATTGGCGTAATACGTCACGAATTGATTTTATTATTCTTTTTAAATGGCAACTTATTTTCTCTGCAGGGATGTTAAGACTGTATTCCTGTGGACCAAATGGGGTAAACTTGATTAACAAAGAACTCCGCTTAAAGGAGAATTTCTTCATCTGCCTTGTGGCTGGCATCTTCTTACTTGGTGCCTATAGCAGCTTCCCCCTGCCAGTATATTATAACTTAGAAAAAAGTCAGGAAATATACATTATAATGCTCTTCCAACATTTAAAAGTGTGTAGCTGCTGTTTTATAACTAATTTTTGTGTGACGCATCATAGCATCAAAATTCTCTTGACGTGTGTTTCAGAATTTCTCCTTATGGCTTAATGCTTTAACTTTCAGAGACAGCTGTCTCTACACTGAACAGCTAGCTTATTTTATTACTCATCACGCTGATAGAGGTTTAAAAACGGTCGAGAAAAGAATCCCGTTTTAGGTTTTCATCTGCCATTTGTGCAAAACACAAAGCACAACTCCTGGGATTTGTAAGGGTTTTCTTCATGTATACTGTCTTAATTTTCTGCTAATTAATGTCCAGTCAAATTCCCAAACTCCCTTGTTTTCAGATTGAAAGCTGCAAAAAGAGGCCAAACATTGAGTGATGAAAAACTGTGATACAAATAAGAGACTGTTAACCACATGCCTTTTGTTAGCTCAGTGTGCTCTG
Organism: Stigmatopora argus; assembly: GCF_051989625.1. NCBI lineage: Eukaryota > Metazoa > Chordata > Actinopteri > Syngnathiformes > Syngnathidae > Stigmatopora > Stigmatopora argus. The sequence continues at coordinate 21,578,285 of NC_135387.1, forward strand.
TATTGCTAACATTTTAAATACTACATGTATGTTACATGTGATTGTTTCTGGTATTCCCCTGACCTAGTACACATAGAGAATGGTAAAAGGCAGCACAAAACCCAGACAGACATGTAAACACACACACAGATGCCCGTGGGAACCTCGCGTCAATGCCTAAGTGCTCTCATGCAGAATGTCGTCAGGGGAAAGCTGCGTTTGTCAATATTTGTTCTATGTTACTCTGTGCTTAATCTTAAACATGACCCATACAACAAGATCATGTGGTACTTGCTGTCTTTATTTGAAACGATCAGTGACTGACTGAGATGTTCATTCACTTCTGAAACAGTTTCACACAATTGTAATGTTGCAAATCAAGTTATAGTCTGGGATGAAAGTATACTGTATATTGTAGATGAATGGAAGGGCAGCCCTCTGAAATTACAAATATAATTGTGTCCTGTTTACATTTTTAAGACAGGAAAAGGTTTGGCAACTGTGTGTGTGCATGTGTTTACTTCCTGATAGAGCAGCAGCGCCTGAGCCCGCAAGCGTACAACACACTTCATTTGAACAGGAGGTGAAAACAATACCAGGATCACATGTAAATATCAATGCAGGAGCATTCACTACACAAGTTTGTCACTCTGCTTCAACTTGATGAATATTTAAGAAATCATATAAAACATACACACGTATAACAAATTCAATGTGACCAGATTGAGCTCAGATTGTATTGCTGTGTTCTACATGGATCCGTGTATAGTATATGATGGTGTCAGAGCTGACATTAGTTGTTGTCAGGAAGGATGATGCTGTTGCTAGTGCCACAGAGTAAAGCAGAGTGCTGATTGGGTGATCTAGTGTGGCATTGCGCCACAGGTGGCAGGGCAGCAATACTACAAGTACAGACATACTTTGCCAATTAGCTGAATAGAGTAACAAATCATCATACTAAGGTATTCTAAATAATATGTGGACCAAAACAAAACAGAGATGGAAAAAATAATTGAATCAAAGATTCCTCTTCCGGGTCCCTCACTTTTGTAATTTTCCCCACTTTTTGAAATCATATTCCCACACTTGCATCGGTGCTGATAACTTCATAACATCAAGCGGCTCCTCCACTTCCCTCTTAACCTTGACACTGAGCCATGTCAATAGTGCATTGTTTCCAAAAGACACACTCATTTAAATCACACTCATCATGGCTGATTATTGCCACTGTCAGACATCAGCTAGTGTACAGTTCATTTAATTGAACTGACCAGACAGAGAGCGCTTAAGTACGGAGAGCAAACAATTGCCGTGGGAGTGATTCCTTCACGTCATACGTCCCAGAGTAACACTGTCTGCTTTGAGTAGTGCGAAGTTGCCTCCCCAAATTTGAATTCTCAAATCAAACCATCAATATCTTTGATGCTTAAGATATTCAAGCAGTGCAATTTTCATTTACAGGAACAGAGTGTAAAGTAACTAAACTATTGAGATTTTCCTCTGGAGTAAGTGCAAAAAGTGTTGGACTTGTTCACATAAATAATTGGGACTGCAGTTAGTGATTTGTCTAAAACATTTGTGAAATTGTGACATTTTCTACATCTAAACTAAAGTAATACTGGTAAGTTTCAAGACTCGCCGCAATTGGTGAATACACGTGGTGTAGGGACAGTGTTTTTTATGTTGTCTATTTAATATTATTTGGACTTTTAAAACAATTTTAAACGCTCCCTGTACTCGATAATGCCCTTTGGTGGCCAGCAAAATAATGTCCAATTTTGACTAGCCATATCTTCCCTATTACATGTAATGTTAATTAGCTGCCGAAGGTAGTCACTGCTCTCTAGTGGCCAGTGAAATAATTTTCAATTGTGACAAGCCTTTTTTCTTCCATTTTATGGTTGCATATTGTTCGTACACTATAAACTTTTGATATATATATTTGGTCTCACATTGAAGAAAGAAATTAAATGACACAGAACATCCCCAATCTGAAACACATTTGTGTAATTAGTGTAATACACCCAGAAAAATAGATATCGCAAATGCAAAAACCTTCGCCAACCTGTTGAGTTGAGTTTATTTGAGAGCAGTTGGGAAGACCCTGATTTATTTGGATTTTGCATGGCCACTGTGGACAGATGGCTTATGAGCACAACAGATAGGTGTGTGATCTTTGTAAACAGTCTGACATCCGCCGTATAACTCAGCAGGCAATTCCACAAAGAAGATAGCAAATACAAAAATAGATTATCACCATCATACCAAATACAATTTTAAAACCAGGACTCTTGTTTACCTTTCAGGACACACAGAGGCCTTTAAAAATCGTAATAAGACAACCCCTGAAAAATAGGAAATTCGCATCAACAAGAGAAAGTAAATGTAGTACAGGGAAGCAATTTTATGATAATGTGGGTATTGGATACATTTTTTTTAAGGTTTACAATGGTTCATTGTGAAAAGGGACTTTTGCAAAAGAACACATGTTTATTTAGACAGCATTCTAAGTTTCTTTTTTGACATCGAGAGCAGTTGGTCCATTGATTGCTCTGTCTGACTCCTGGACTCAAAACCCACAGTGAAACCACATACAAAATCAATAGAGCACTCGAGTGGGATGGTAAGGACATACCTCACCATTAACGCAATGATGGGCATCAGTCGGGCTGCTTTTCAACAGGTCAATAGACTACTCAATACTACTGCAAATTTATTGAAATAGATGAGAACAGATTAACCATGAAGGGAAAAATCAACCAAAATTACAAACATTTTTAACGAGTGAAATGAAAGCCAGAATTAATCAATAATGATGACTGTATATAACCATAGTGGTCCTTGTCACTGACTGATCACCTGCTGCAGCAGCAGTAGAGGTCATCCCAAACTCCTCCCCCGCAGTCTGCTGTCATATGTTGGACCAATGCCCTTTTCTTGCCTTTTCCATGTCTCTCTATCACTCACTTCCTCCCCCTCTTCTCCTCCAAATGTCCTCCTGTGTGGTTAAGTGTGGAGATGAACTGCAAAGCCATAATCAAGATTATCTATTATGTATACGCTACTCTTACAGTGTGTAGTGAAATGTAGCCTCTTACAGTATGCCCGGAGACGTCCACATTAGAATAGATTTACTACTACTTTGCCATTGATCATCTCTGTGAACATTGTAATAGGCAAGGATTGGACATTGGTGTGTAGGGTCCATTTGCCCTTCATTTCGAGATGAGCTTTTCCTCATTTAAATTCATAGGGAGTACTGGTTTAAGAATTTTCGGGCATCAATCACCCTTCTTGTATAAAGTCTCACTTGATCTTTACAGACCCCTTCAGTCCATGGGGAAAACTGATGACTGGGTCTATGCCAAATAAGCTAATATATTACGCTTCTTCTGGTATTATGTCATCATCCCAATGGGGACGCTGACACTTTGATGCCAATATGATTGTGCATTGTGGTGATTCTTGTCTACAGATTGTGCAAAATGACAGTGCAAGGAATGAGGCTTTAGGACATGAGTTAATTCTCACCATAAAAAGGAAGGGTATCCTGGTCGTTCATGTGCAGTTGCCCTTTTCTGCCTGAATACAAGCACAACCACTTAAAAGGTTTGGACTCATTGACCCATGCTATATATACAGTTGTGGTCAAAAGTTTACATACATTTGTGAAGAACATAATGTAATGGCTCTCTTGAGTTTCCAGTTATTTCTACAACTCTGATTTTTCTCTGATAGAGTGATTGGAACAGATACTTCTTTGTCACAAAAAACATTCATGAAGTTTGGTTCTTTTATGACTTTATTATGGGTGAACAGAAAAAAAGTGATCAAATCTGCTGGGTCAAAAATATACATACTGCAGCGCTAATATTTGGTAACATGTCCCTTGGCCATTTTCACTCCAATTAGGCGCTTTTGGTAGCCATCCACAAGCTTCTGGCAAGCTTCTGGTTGAATCTTTGACCACTCCTCTTGACAGAATTGGTGCAGTTCAGTTAAATTTGATGGCTTTCTGACATGGACTTGTTTCTTCAGCATTGTCCACAATTTCTCAATGGGGTATAAGTCAGGACTTTGGGAAGGCCATTCAAAAACCTTAATTCTAGCCTGATTTAGCCATTCCATAACCACTTTTGATGTGAGTTTGGGGTCATTGTCCTGTTTGAACACCCAACTGCGCCCAAGACCCAATCTTCGGGCTGATGACTTTAGGTTATCTTGAAGAATTTGAAGGTAATCCTCCTTCTTCATTATCCCATTTACTCTCTGTAAAGCACCAGTTCCATTGTAAGCAAAACAGCCCCACAGCATAATACTATGACGGTAGGCATGGTGTACTTGGGGTTAAAGGCCTCACCTTTTCTCCTCCAAACATATTGCTGGGCATTGTGGCTAAACAGCTCGATTTTTGTTTTGTCTGACCACAGAACTTTCCTCCAGAAGGTCTTATCTTTGTCCATGTGATCAGCAGCAAACTTCAGTCGAGCCTTAAGGTGCCGCTTTTGGAGCAAGGGCTTCCTTCTTGCACGGTAGCCTCTCAGTCCATGGAGATGCAAAACACGCTTGACTGTGGACACTGACACCTGTCTTCCAGCAGCTTCTAATTCTTGGCAGAGCTGCTTTTTGGTGATTCTCAATTAAATCTTCACCCTCCTGACTAAGTTTCTCTCAGCAGCAGGTGATAGCTTGCATTTTCTTCCTGATCGTGGCAGTGACAAAACAGTGCCATGCACTTTATACTTACAAAAAAAATTGTTTGGACTGTTGCTCTTGGGACCTGCAGCTGCTTTGAAATGGTTCCAAGTGACTTTCCTGACTTGTTCAAGTCAAGGATTCGCTTTTTCAGATCCATGCTGAGCTCCTTTGACTTTCCCATTGTAGTGTTTGTGGGCGTTTGCATCCAATGGGCCCTATTTAAATGGCCTCAGAGAAGTCACCAGCTGTAGTCACTCATAATCACTCACAAGAAGTTAAGAGGCCATGTTATGAAGTTCATTTCACTAACACAACTTTCTATGTCACCAAAATTGCTCATTTGTGTTGCTGTATGTATATTTTTGACCCAGCAGATTTAATCACTTTTTCTGTGTTAACCCATAATAAAGTCATAAAATAACCAAACTTCATGAATGTTTTTTGTGACAAAGAAGTATCTGTCCCAATCACTCTATCAGAGAAAAAACTCAAGAGAGCCATGACATTATGTTCTTCACAAGTGTATGTAAACTTTTGACCACAACTGTATATGTATATATATATATTGTCAATTACAGATTATATACTGTATACTACACCACCTTGAGATAGGAGTGCCTCGAATAATGTTTTTCTTCCTTGTTTTATTTATTTTTCATTTCTTCGGGGATTCCTTTCTTCTTTTTTCATGCCAACTTGTGTCATGAAATATTTCAAATCAGTCAATGAGTTGAATATGAAATTATCACATTTTTAATTGTTTTTATTTTTACTGGTTTGGTGCATCTCCATGCGTTATTACACAAAGCCCAAATAGCACAAAACATCAACACCCAAGGTAAGATGTCTTTTGGGGGGGTTGTAACCTTTAGCCATATCTCAATTCACCAGATCTTTAATAAAAAAGTTTAATAGCCGCTGACAGTACATATTCCTTGAATATTTGGAGGTATGGCAATAAATCATTCTAAAACAGTAAACATATACTACTACAGTATTTCGATGCAATTCAGCACCATTTTTTTTCTTAGCATTTTTCTTAGCCTTTAAATGAAAGTTTCTAGCACTGCAAACATAATACATGTATTTAGCAAAAAAAAGGGAACAAAAAAGGTTTAAAAGTTAGTTCAGAGGATCTTTAATATCCCCTATGTCACCAGATTGATACTGGCTTTTAGAGGAGTCCATGGTCAAAAAGTTCACATTCACCTAAAGTAAATTTTCCAACCTACACCATGACCATTGATTTTGCGTATAGGTGAGGCTTCCCCTTTAACATGGAATACTTGAGCGCCGACAAAGGAGGGGGAGCAGCAGTGTGGGGCGAGGCGCGCCGTGGAGAAGATCTTAGTACGCGCCTCGATGCCCAACTGCATCCCACGCATCTCCACGCTGGTGAATCGAAGTAACAGATGAGCGGCGCTGGTCGAGCAGGCTGGTCCACGCTGCCGTGACGAGATGTCACAGCTGCTGGATGCGCAATTCAAATAAGGGGGAAGAATATGAAAGATGAAGGCTCCCTCTCATCCCTGCTGAAGCATAAAAAGAAGAGTCAAACTGGATGCAACCTTGTGCGGCTGCGCCTCAAGAAAATCACGGTGAATTCCTGCATGCAATTAACTTGAACTATAACAAACAATTATATGCTTTGTTTGTTTGGATACTCAGGAAATGGCTTCAAATTGCTTAAGCATGTCTGACACCTGTCACTTTCAACTAACTCTCCATCACGTGTGTCCCAATCATCATCTCAGCCACTTAGTTAACTGATGCAAGAACTTATTTGCTTTTGCCTGAAATAACAGGTTTGTTTTTTCGGTCCACTTGTTGAATAGCAATATTTTAGAATAAACTATACGTGTAGTCAAATGGATACTTGCAATGAAGTGAAAGAATAATGGCTTGAAGAGCAATGATCAACGCGATTCAGTTGTGCTGAAACGCAAGTCGATGTCCTACGGTACATACATGGATTTGCTTCAGCAGATGCTTTTGATCGCAATCACAAGTATACATAATAGCATCAGCGTCCCCCGCAGCTTTTCTTAATCAAGTCTGCTGACATGATGACATTGAAGACTTCTGCCTATCCCCTTTCTGACCATCTGAATAGAAAAAGTCTGCAGAGTGACTTTGCTCATGTTTGAAATGTAATAACACCAATATTGCTCCAACCTGTAGAATATACAGTATACCTTCCTCCCATCATTTTTTTGCGACACAAAGTGAGGGTGCTAAACTCCTGCGCTCTAATCCTTGGTCCCATCTCCTATTTGCACTCTCTGCTGCAGAGGTTTGGGTTACTATGTATGGCTGGAAGAAAAGAAAAGGAGTTGGCTGGACGAAAAGGGTTGTGTTTGGAAACTTCTGCTGGTCTTGAGGTGCTGTTCAGAACCGGGGGCTAACATTATAAAACCACATCAACAAGGTAAAGTATTTTATTCTGTATATGTTGTTTTTCCTAACAGCCCAGAGTCATTAAGTATGTTATGAAATCGACATATTTCGGGCATGAAATCTTGTCATTATCTAACAAGCATAGAAAATAATGGAAGGAGTGAGGAGCACTTATATATATAATATGATCCGTTGGTTGTAATGGCACACTGTAAGAGCAGATATCGCATTACTGGATGGCATATTGATCCAAGAGCACACTCATACTGCACAAGAGAAAGCTCATAACCTAATACTCGGAGACAAAGTGGAGCCAATGTGCTCTATCGGTCAGGCCCCTCCTTGCTTGTGGCTCTCAAATGCCCTGCAGATTTGCTTGTCTGCAGGAATGTTTTGACTAATGCAATCTTTCTGAGCGTTACTGTCAATAATAGTCTGTGACATTTAAACAAGTTGAAATCCCATTTTTCCCCTTTAGCTCTTCATAGGCACATCTTCCGTGGTCAAGTTGAAAGCTGCAGGTTCCACCGGCTTCCAGCATGACGGTTGCAACCAGCGAGCCTTCGGACGAAGCGGCCGCGCATCCCGGCCAGCCTCATGATCACTACGACCCAGAGCCAGATCACGAGTGCTGCGAAAGGGTCGTCATCAATATCTCAGGCTTACGCTTCGAGACGCAGCTGAAGACCCTGTCGCAGTTTCCAGAGACCCTTCTGGGCAATCCCAAAAAACGGATGAGGTACTTTGATCCCCTCCGGAACGAGTACTTTTTTGACCGCAATCGACCGAGTTTTGATGCCATTCTATATTATTACCAATCCGGCGGGAGGCTGCGACGACCTGTCAACATCACGCTTGATATTTTTTCTGAAGAGATTCGCTTCTATGAGCTGGGCGAAGAGGCCATGGAGATCTTCAGGGAGGATGAAGGTTTCATAAGGGAAGAGGAACGCCCCTTGCCAGAGAATGAGTTTCAGAGACAGGTGTGGCTGCTCTTTGAGTACCCTGAGAGCTCTGGCCCAGCTCGAATCATTGCCATCATCTCTGTTATGGTGATTCTCATCTCGATTGTTAGCTTCTGTCTAGAAACACTGCCCTTTTCCCCAAATGAAGAGGAAGACCTATACAACGATCCCTTTCAAAGCAATTCCAACATTACCACGACTTACGAGACCTCATCCTATTTTACTGATCCTTTCTTCATTGTAGAGACCCTTTGTATCATCTGGTTTTCCTTTGAGTTCCTGGTCAGGTTCTTTGCATGTCCTAGCAAAGCGGGATTTTTTGGCAACATGATGAACATCATTGATATTGTGGCAATTATTCCTTACTTCATCACCCTTGGCACAGAACTAGCTGAGAAGCCAGAGGATAGAGAGACGGGACAGCAAGCTATGTCCTTGGCAATTCTCCGTGTCATTCGCTTGGTCAGAGTATTTCGCATTTTCAAACTCTCGCGTCATTCCAAGGGGCTACAGATCTTGGGGCAGACTCTGAAGGCCAGTATGCGTGAGCTAGGACTCCTTATTTTCTTTCTCTTCATTGGTGTCATCCTCTTCTCCAGCGCCGTTTACTTTGCTGAAGCGGACGAGCCCCGATCCCAGTTCAGAAGCATCCCAGAGGCCTTTTGGTGGGCAGTGGTTTCCATGACGACCGTCGGCTACGGAGACATGGTGCCGACAACCATGGGTGGTAAAATCGTAGGATCTCTTTGCGCTATCGCCGGCGTTTTGACCATTGCGCTTCCAGTGCCCGTCATCGTGTCAAACTTTAACTACTTCTACCACAGAGAGACGGAGGGTGAAGAACAGGCTCAATATCTAAATATCCCATGTGTGCCTAAAGCCAGCTCAGTGGATGACCTGAAAAAGACTGGTCGGAGTGGCAGCGGGTCATCTCTTGGCAAGTCTGACTATGTGGAAATTCAGGAGGCCGTAAGCCACAGCGCTGACGACTTTAGACCAGAGGGGATGAAAACAGGAAACTGTACTCTAACTAACACCAACTATGTAAACATCACCCAGAGGCGTACAGATGTATAAACTAAGATGCCCCTAATAATCCGGATGAGACTGAAAGAAGGATTAAAATAAAATGGCTCCAAAGGAAAAATATTTTGGGACAATATGTGGACCCAGAGATTACATTTGGCATAACGATCGACAAGAGAAGACGTTTTGCTCGCCAACATCCAAGGAAGTTGGTACACATCGAGGAACTGCAACGTGTCTTATTAGGACATCATTGACTACTGGACGGATTAATTTGACTTCCATGACAATAGTTGCCCAGTTGACAAAATTAGCCAAACAGTCCCCTAAAAAGTAATAATCATTATAAATGGCCCATTGGGGCTATCTTTTTGAAGAAGACAATGCACAATAAGTATCAGTATAAGATTTATTATTTTGAAATGTCATCATACTTTAGATTAAATGTGAATTTGTGTTCAGTAAAGTATTGGTTGTTCTAACTGCCTAGCCCTAGATACTAGCCTTACTGTATAGGAAATCTGAAAGGAGCAACAGAGAGAAAAAATGTGATGGTAATAGCTCATTTGCTTGATGGACGTTAAATGTACCATTTGTAAAAGGATAGGCTCCCTAAGTGCATTCTCATCTCTGCGGAGACCAAGAGATAGACTACAGGGAAGTGCGACGTATATGTATCTGTGAACCACAACAACACATTAAATTCCACCCCCTCCTTTTTTTCCCCTGTCAATAACTTATTTGTGGGTATAGTAAAGATGCACTCTCTTTCAAGGATGGTTTGTTTGTTGACCATCTTTCAAAAGGATGAAAATCTAATGCAATAATCATGTTCAACTGTTGGCAGTTAAATTTAAACTGAAACTAAAATTTGCCTGAGAAGAAAAAAAGTAATAGAAATTTTTCTCCATCGCATTTTGCGTCAGTGCCTATCTTATTGCTATGATTTTGAATTGTGGTTCTTAGATCGACCTTCAAGTGTCTCCTTAACTGCCAACGAGACCAAGTGTAGAGCAAATACTATTTGGGTCAGCTCAGACACCCAACCTAAACAAAACTTTCCTTAACTTCATAGCATTCCATCTTTGTAGAGTCTGTATGAGTCAGTGTGAATTAATGAAAAAATATGGTGATACTTTTGCAGTTATGTATTTATGTATTTATTTTACAGGTTCTTTAAAAAGAAAAGATAATTCGAGCGAATGTGTTACTTGAAAAAATCAGTTCCTCAGATTTTGCTCTTATATATGTATATATGTATATGTGTATATATATATATATATATATATATATATATGTATATATATGTATATATATATGTATGTGTGTGTATATATATATATATATATATATATATATATATATATATATATATATATATATATATATATATATATATATATATATATATATATATATATATATATATATATATATATATATATATATATATATGAATTAGCCAGAAACCAAAGAAATACATGCTGCCACCTGAATAAGCATCTTGGGTTGTAAAATAGATGTTAGCTCAGAAATAACATAATATGTTTGAGTGTTTGTATCAGTGCACTTTCAAAAATCATTCCAATTGTGCCCATGAGTTACTGCTTACCTTGCTTACGTTTTTAATAAGCATTTATCAAACCTATGCCTTTTTGCTCTGATAGTGCTGCATGTCTTTGGAAATATTCATTGTAGCATGCATGAGTATGACTAACTCTAACAAATTGACTCAAATATACTCCAAATGTATTTATAGGCATTGAAAAAATATGCGGGATGTGGAACAGTGTGTGTTATTTCATAATTAAGTGTGACACATCTTAACATTTGGTCACACTATAACAAAATAATAATAATAATATGCCAAGTGAAAGTGAGAGTCCAGGAAGATTAAACTCCATTTAACTGTGAGAGGTAAAGTTATGTCTCCCTATGTTTCCATCAGATAGAAGGATACAACAGATGCATTATCAACCAAATCAGGAACTGAACAAGTGCATAAAGCTTAGAAACTAGCAATTATTACTTCTCAAATTTTCGTCACCGTCCGCCTGTGTCTTTCCATTATGTGCCCCGCACAATATGCCAAATTATTGTTCAAATACCAGATGCAGTATTGTCCTGTTGAAATCTAATTAGTATTACATTTGAGCATTCAACGTGTCAAGGCAGAATTTTGAATACCAGGAAATCATTGCTGTACTTTGGTTAAAAATAGTATTGGCAGTTTGCCTGTCAAAATGGCTGAAACTGTAAAATTCTAAATCAAATCTACTGTCGAGACTGACAGTAAAATGGAAAGAAAGTTAAAAAAAATAATAACACAGGAAGAATATGAATTGTACGCGTGTATGGCAGGTAATGAAAGGTGAAAATCTGAAGCTTCGACTTCAAATTACTGTTGTTGTCCTGGTACCTGGTAATATATTCTAAATGTGTATTTTCCTAACTTACAATTTATAGTACCTATATATATGTAATTAAGGAATATTTTGTACATTTGGAATGCTTTGTGAAGGGATGATTTTGAAGAAATCCATAAGAAAGTAACATTTAAAAGATATCATATAGAAGTTGCATTGTTTTACACAATTTGACATTGTTTGTTAATTGCTATGTTAAAATGAGCTTTTGCCATGCCCTTCAGAAGGATTTTCAGTGAGTACTATAACCAAAATTTTAGAAGAGACTGTCTATTTCTTGTTTCATTCAGAATGAAACGGGCATTTTAAATGTATAATATGAATTTGATCTGTCGCAGTGATAAAACAATAACCCAGTATCCAGCTATTGTTTCTGCTTCTTGTGTTTTACTACCTTTTTGTTGCCAAATTGATGGACAATGTAATTGTTACTAACACGATCAATAATGTATGAAGCATATCTACCCTAAAATTCAAAAAAAGTTATCACAATCTAATAATTTTCCTACGCGAGCAAGGGCAACTAAATGGAAAGTGAAAGTTTCAATTCAGTATTGATGCAAACATAACTGGGATGACAGGAGGGTCAATTTAGCCAATTATAGACTTTCACCTTGGCTTTGTCATTCCCTTTTCCAAAGTGAATCTTTAGGCTGCTTGTCTGTGATTTACAGTTAAAGCAAAGTGCGCTATTTATAAACCCAGTTCGGGGAAAGTGAGGGAGAGTTTGGCAGAGAGGCAAAAAAAAACATTGACGAAAGTGGGGCAGGTGTAAACAACCTCAGAAACTCTGTTACCTGATCACCTACTTCTCATAGTGGCAGAAAATGCTTGTTTCTTGTCTTTTCTGCTTGAACAACTGAGCTCATCTGGTCTCTTTGTCCATCTTGCATTCCATCAAGTGTGCATTTCCTCCAATGTTTCTCTCTTTCTGGCAGCTCCCTAAACACAAGAGTAGGCCTCTAAGACCCAGGCCCACTGTACAAATTGTCCGAAGTGACGCACACTCAGTCCATTACAGTTGGCCGACTTCCAGTAAATCAACTAGGAATACCAGCCAAGGCAGTAATCGAAAGTTTACTAAATCTGTTTAAATGTCCTTGAGCAAGATATTGGACCCCAAACAGCTCTATAAATATACACTAAAAATTACTACTACTACAATGACTGATGTAATATTAGTACTAGTAGGCAGTGACCAATGAGGGCTGGACAATGGAGGGGGTTCACCCCAACAACCTTAGCACATTAGATGCAATAAGACTAAATAACAATAAAATGTTGTGTGTATATAGACATTATGTATATTTACAATTATTTATGTAATTGTGTATATATGTATGTATATATGCAACACTTTTATGGCCAATTTAGACTATTTAATCAACATAGTATGGATGATTTTGGGATGTGGGATGAAAGCAGAAAACCTTGAGAAAACCCACTAAGGCACAGACATCAATTTTTTTTATAACCATTATACCTATGTATAAAAACAATTAGAACACGTTTTAAATCATTAGTAAAAAATTTGACTGCTTATTGTTACAATAAAAACAAACAAACCAATGGTACTAAATTTTTAAACTGAAAATTGATTGCAAAATACAAAATTATGTGTACAGTACATGAGGCTCCTAGGTCCTGGTGTACATTAAATTGCTATTTATTTAATTACATGACTGAAAGAAGGCCATCATATCATTGTAAATGTAATGTAGTGACCAAATGTGCTAGTGAGGTGGTGAATTCTGATTTACAGTATAACCACATACATGCAGCTTTTCAATGAAGTGTCAATTTCTTTCAAGCAAAGCTGGTTTCCCAGGAGAAACCTGGCCTATTTATAAGTGCCCACGCAGAGAAAAAAAAAGAAGAGGGGAGGGGGATTGTCATCAATTCTGTTGCAACGGTGGAAGCCCTCCCTGACTGTTGTGTTCTATTTATAGCAAATACGGCTCTCTGTTGACAGGGAATGCCTCCTCTGTGCTTAAAATGGATCAAAGGCTACTTCAACCTGACTATTACTGCTGCATTCTAATATTTTGTTCAAAAGAATATTATATGCAAACAGGTTGCACTGATAAAAAAGAGGGTGGGAATTACAAATATGTAGTGTTAGACTAGAAAAGGGTATGTCGACATATGACAGTAGAAAAAAAAACCCTAGGACGATTTCTTTGTAAAACAATAAGAATGTTGGTACTACTATACTACAAAAATAACAATTACATTAATATAAACAATAATAATGATAATAATATTGTTCTGTAGTAGTTAGGCTTTTAATAAGAGCCAGAAGAGCAGTTGTGTGGTCAGCTATTTGTTCTGAAAATGTACACCACCAGTAAATGTTGTGTTTTCCATAAAAGGTCAAATCTTTATTCATCGAATTAGTTGGAGAAATTAATAAAATAATTATTTTTGTTAAAAATAGTAGTTATCAGATGCTTGAGCTGTTGCGTAAGTCTCAGTGCTGGGCTTTCCTCAAGGTTGCCTGCTCCGTAAATGTTGTAGTAATTCTCATTTTATTGGATCATGAGGTCACCAATGGAATAGATCAATTTCAAATCATTCCATTTTTTCTCACCTGATCTCTGCTGCCCCCAGATGGCCAAGAAGGGCTATGCACAGGTATTATTTGTTGAACGTTAACGTGCCGTTGCATTTCTTTAAATGCCAGGTTTCTCATTTTAATAAAATAAGAATAGTATCACATATAATTTCAATTTTTTAAAGCAGATAATTCCAAATACACAGAAAATCCAGGGATATGTTACATATACACTATAATAAAAAAGCTATTTATAAGAATAAAATCAAAATATTGAAGCACACAACATCCTTTCCCCTTGGCAGATGAGCACTTGGCAATGGAGAAATATGCTCCCTGTTGCATCAGAAAAAGACAAGCTAACAAACTCTATCTTGATATTAGCAATGACATTGTGAACATACAGCATGAGTTATTATTAAATTGCAAAAATTAAATGAGGACATGATGCTACCTACAGTCTTCTCACCTAAGAGTTTCAAATTGCAGAGAGGTGAAGGTAGTGCACTAAGGGTACGAGAGAAACTCGTACATGAAAAATCTTTGAGCGCATATATATATACTGTACAGTGTGGTACTTTATGGTACCAACAGGAACAGCTGGCCTGCTTAGTTCAGTCTGGAGGTCTGGGAGTGAAGTTGTGCTAGGTCAGATATGTAAAGAGCTTGACCCATAACATAAAATTTGAAACTTGCCACAATGATTTTTTTTTAGATACAGGATGTAGGGTAGCCTTATTTGTGGCGGTGTTAAAAAAAATGAGTGTGAGGTATCAGGGATGAATTCATTTTATAATTTAGAGGGGATGTCATCATTTTTACTTCAACTTGGGGCCATTTGATACGTTGTTTTGATTGGCCGATAAAAATGCACATGACTTTATTAATAAAACAATGAATCATATCACATTTTAAAAAATGCAGATACTGTTTACAACTAAAATAGAGACATATCACCCTTGCATAGAGTAATTCCATTTCAAAAGCAAAAAAAAATAGTTGCACTTGCTGCTTTGTGTCCATGTTCAAATCATTAAGTTGTTGTTGATTTGTTGTTTGACGGTAGTAAATAATTTCTATTTAAACAATGTGAAGATAGGTAATGAATTTTTAGCCACCACAGGGTAGGGTCTACCCAGTAGGCCCTCCAATTTGCAGACTTCTGCTGGCAAACACCAGCAGAGTGCAGCATCTCCTCAGTATATGGGACCCTGAGATCATCTCAGCTCATCCATAAGAATCGGCCAGCAAGAACAGGGGAATATTTGTCACAAATGAATGAGTAGATCTTACTGATCCACAGTTTATAAAATCCTTCCAAAATCATAACTGTGTACTTATTGGAATGTAGAAAAACAACCTCATTCTAACCTTTTAGATTTTCTGAATAGGGCATTGTAACAAATTACACAAGTAATTTGAAAAATTATTACTAATTACTCTGGTGGATTCATTCATTCGTTCATCATCCGTACCGTGCATCCTGGAGCCAATCCCAGCTGACTTTGGTCCAAAGGCAGACCATACTCTCGACCGGTCGCCAGTCAGCCACAGGCCAAACAGAGGCAGACAAACATTCGCACTCACAATCATACCACCACCGAGCAGGAATCGATCCCACACTTGCCCGCACCGAAATCAGACGAGTTCATCACTACACTATCAATTGGCTACTCAAAAGGATTTAAAGATTATTTATTTCAATAGATATAATTTCTCTTTTATTAAGTTGTATTATATAGTGGCAGTTATAACATTTAAATGTTCTTTAACTGAAAAATCCCAGGTGCAAATTGCAGTTTTTTTCCCCTCTAAATTTGTAGAAAAAGTAACAATCATTCAAGACATAAACTGTAATTAACAGCATACAGGTCTAAATGTAAACAAGAGAATTGCATGAATTAATATGAATGATTTATTGAGCGTGACAGTTGTACAGGGGCAGCAAGTGTATTGCAAAGTTTGTATTGCAGAATGACAAATTGTTTTAAGATTTGCTGTTGTGTTGAGCAGACTGCAAAACAATTGCAGTAAAATCAGTCGCATTTTGCCTCATGTGTGTTTTAACATGAAGTAAAGTTCTTTTGGAACTTGTCTTCCAATTATGCAACATATGTTTCGATTTATGAGAAAGGAGGACTGCGCTTACGGAGTCTCAATGAGAAATTGGCAAATGGGGGCAAGTTTTATTAAATATGTTCAGATATCTGCTCAGATAATTTAATGAGTTCGATTATGTTTTTTAGTATCTGGGAAAAACTGTAACCCGTTTTGATGATAATTGAACCCACAGGACTGCCATGAGATACAACAAATGCAATTGTAGCTTTGAATTTTATTTACAAGCATCTATTATCTGTCAAAATCCCTTCATTAGTTTAACCTGGAGAATAACTACAAAGACATTCTAGAAAGCCTGTCATTGCAAGCTACACTATAAGACTTATACTAGTGTCTTATAGTGCAAGCTACACTATAAGACTTATAGTGTAGCTTGCAATGACAGGCTTTCTAGAATGTATTTGTAGTTATTCTCCAGGTTAAACTAATGAAGGGATTTTGACAGATAATAGATGCTTGTAAATAAAATTCAAAGCTACAATTGCATTTGTTGTATCTCATGGCAGTCCTGTGGGTTCAATTATCATCAAAACGGTTTACAGTTTTTCCCAGATGCTAAAAAACATAATCGAACTCATTAAATTATCTGAGCAGATATCTGAACATATTTAATAAAACTTGCCCCCATTTGCCAATTTCTCATGGAGATTACGTAAGCGCAGTCCTACTTTCTCATACATCGAAACATATGTTGCATAATTGGAAGACAATATAGTATAAGTGGGTAGACTATTTCATAACATATATTCAAGGACTGGGGGAAAGGTACAAAGCAAATGATCCGTCTTACACAAACTGAAAAAAATCAGACACTCAGAAAAAATAGTACTTACAGTACTTAGAAATCACAAGACTAGAGGGGAAGACTGGAAACCTAACTTCTTTTCATCAACTGGAGCCTCATTCATTAGCATTAAAAGCATAGAGTAGCGTAAAGTCCTCCTGCAGGACATTTCCCCTTTTTTCTCAGAATTATTGCCTAATTTCTATTGTTGTTTTTCAAGTGGTGACCTTAGTAACAGAGCTGACATAACGTGTTCCTACTCCAAAGTGGTGTCATGGTAAAAGTACTGTGATTGGAGAAAAGGTAGACTCTTCTTAGATGGGGAATTATTACCATTTATGGTTATCATTTCTGTAGAAAGACAAAATAAATTAGAAATACAAATTTTCACCTTAACCGGAGATGAGAACGAAAGAGTCATTATGATGGAGTGCAGCCAAGAGAGCATGAGGGAGCTTTACGACAACCTTTTTCTTTTTAATCCCCTTCCGCTCTTCCTCTCTTTCTCCCCCACTCTCTGTTGCGACCCCATCCCATCTTTAGCCTCTGCAGCCACCCCCCAGCCCCCCACCCCCGCTCTATCACTCTCTCTCTGACTTGTTTTAATCTGCTGCACAGTTGTTGTTGTTTTCTTTTTTTTCATGTGGCGAAGACAAGCAGGGAATTGGCCAAATAAAACGTAATAATGTTGTTGTTATATCACTATGACATCTGGCCCCTGATTGACCTACAACGGCCCGCGGGGGGTGAAGTTGTGCCGTTGGTGCAACAATGCAAGCTGTGGATGTGCTGGCTGGGTCCAGTGTGCATTCAACATGCCTCCGGTTGGGCCCGGAGAGCCTGGAGAGCCGCGCCTAGGCTAGGAGGGTCAGGCACTTTTAAAGGTGGCAATTGAGGTAAGGCAATTCTGTGATTTTTATTTTTTTAATTTTTTTTTTCATTCTCACAAATGTTCTGCATAAGTGAAACAAGTGGCACACTGTGCAATACTTTGAAGAGCAATTTCAAGAAACTTGGATAACATTACACCCATACACAAGTGGTTTATTATTAATCTTGATCCCAATAATGTCCTTTTATCGCAATTTATACACAACTTTTTGTGTGCTTTTACTTTCAGTTGTTGTTGATTTTTATTATCATGTTTCCTTTTTTATTATTGTTTTTTTATGACAAGGAAAATTTAAATTTTATTTTTTATAGCTACAATTATATGGTGAGATCATTTGAAAAACCTACTTTACTTACCCAGCGGCATGATGACATAGTGGTTTTCACGTCTGTATCATAATTCTGAGATAAAGGCTTCAGTCCGGGAATCTGCAGAGTTTGCATGACCTCCCAATTTCTGTGTGGTTTTGGTTTTCATTTTCTTTCATTTAAAACTCATTCCGTGCCCAAGATGTATTTAGACGTGTTTTGAAACACTTACATTTGTTACCAAAGACCAATAAATACGTCTTTTTGGTTTTTAAATGTTTTCTTGTGGGGAAAGCTACATTGAGGCTTACCAGGGGTGGAAATTAGTGGGGGTGCTACCCTACACCCCCAGTTTTGTGGCATGGTGGGGTGATATGAGATTCCAAAATAAACATAAAATGATCTTCAGAGCAATACATTTGTGTTTTAGGATTGAATCCTCTATCTAAAACCTCACTAAAACATACCCCAGCTTGTCCACTCATGAAACGTGAAAATCAATCCAATCAGCAGGTTACTAAAGAGTACCCACGCTTACAGAGAAGAGCCCAAAAAGGATGAAATACAGTGGTATGGTAATTTTAAATGCTATGAAAAAAATTACTTTCGTGCCACTATATGTCAAAAAAACGGGTGTATTTCCTAAAATGAGCTCCATTCTCACAGAAATATATTCAGGTTTTGTTCTTGTTGTTTTTTTAATTTTATTTTGAAATTCATATTATTGAACATTAGAAAGTATGACCTAAAAAAACACACAGGTGGCGAGATAAAAGAGTTCATATTTGGTCCGATTTTACTATTTGTGTGCGTCTGTGTGTGTGTGTGTCATTGCTTTATACATGATTGTGTGGCACCTGGGATTAGTGTAAAAGTCATTCCAGATGGCTATATTTTCCCTGTCTGGCACAAAAAGTGGGCTTCTGGAAAATAATGTAACATTTCTGTAAATAAGACAGGGTTAATCGCCTTTGGGGAGGTGGAATGAGGGAAGGGATTGTGTTTTCCAGTCAATTAAGTCAGTTCAGAATAAAATATTGGACTTTATGGCTTGTAAGTGTTCCCTTTTAATGGGCTGGCAAATGATAGTAATCAATTAGGGTTTGTATTCTAAAAACTGCACAAAAAGAAGGGATGGGGGAAAAATCACTGGTTTACAATAAATTCAATTACACACAATGTAGCACAATATTATTTCTATTCCCATATCATCTGCATGTCCCAATTATGGATATGAAGAAGATGAGTAGGCTTCTTCTATTTCATACTTTAAGATGTTTTTCAACCATTAGGAACATTTCTCAGACGGTTGTTTCTGTGTCTGTGTGAGTGCATATTTTGTGTGTATGTATCCGTGATTATGAGTGTGTGCGGGCATGTGTGAAAAGGCCAAAGACGGATTTTGGACCCAGCTGCTGTGCACAGGAACTTGGCCTGGAGCCTGTAGACACACCCCTGTCAGCTTGCATCTTATAAATGCCTCGGGGAGACTGCACATGAACAACAAACATATGTGCTCCACACAGTATTGGGGGAAACATTGATGTTTTGCATATTATCCATGAAACCTAACTAAGTATTTCTCAAATTGATGCTATGAATGAAATCCCCTTTAAACGTGCATGTGGATTTGTTGTGGTGCTCCACTGTCAACTTTTTAGCCACGGCATATTGATTTAGTCTTATTCCGTACTGCTTATCCTCACAAGGGCCGTGGGGGGTGTTGGAGCCTATGCCAGCCAACAATGGGCAGCAGGCGGGGGTCACATAAATCGTTTTCCAGCCAAGGGAAAGGGGCAACGTGATGGACAACCCTTCACTCATACCTAGGGGCAATTAAGAGTGCTCAACCAGCCTAGCATGCATGATTTTTTTGGATGTGGGCGGAAACCCGAAAACTCGGAGAAAGCCTACGCAGGCTGGGGGAGAACATGCAAACTCCACACAGCAATGTCGAGACCCACCAGGGATTTAACCATCAATCCCATAGGTTTCTGCATGTGAAGTAAAAAAGGTCCTTACCAGAATCAACCCTGCAGCACCAGATAACATCCCTAGAGGGACAACTTCACCTTGCTCAGCCAGGCAGATCTAGCCACCTGCCTCAAAAGAGCTTGCCTCAGTGAGTTACAGCCTGTGGCCCTCACACCAACTTTCACAAAATCTATGGAGCAACTGGTCAGCCAGCACATTTGAACTTGCCTCCCTGCAAACCTGGTCCTCCTACTTACAAGATGCCATTTCCACTACACTCTAACCCAGGGCTGGGCAAACCGGTTCTGTGGGTGCAGGTTTTTGTTCCAATCGATCCAGCACAGATACTTTGATCAATGAGATTTCTGCAGAAAACAAGAAGCACCTGACTGCAATCCACTGATTGCACTTGTAGGACACCAGATTGGTGAAAAGGTGTCCTCTTTATGGGTTAGAATGAAAGGCCACACCTACTGCGGACCTTTGTGGAATAGTTTGCCCACCCCTGCTCTAACTCCGTGCTGTCACACCTGTGGTGGTAGAACATATTTTCCAGGATTCTCTTCATTGACTTCAGCTCGGCTTTCAACACGGTCATCCCTTATTAGCTGACGGAAAAGCTGAGATAGTTGGAGGTCACTATTAGTAGTTCATATAATTCAATGGGTAACTATACTACAGCAAGACCCATCTCTGTGAGTATAGACTAAAGCCCCCCAGGCCGTTGCCTTAACCTCCTAACATCCTGCTGTTCAGCTTGCTCATCCATGACTGCAGTTCCAGGCTCAGCACCAAGAACATCTTGAAATTCCCGCAAAATGAAAATACTGTTGATTTGTGATTTTAATTGAGAATCTACGCGGTAATGATTTAAGTTAACGTTGAAGTGTTTGTCTTATGAGCATGTTCACAGAACCAATTGACGTATCTCATGGTACTACTGAATTTTGATTGATTCTAATGTCTTCCAGCAGCTAAAACATTGACACTAAACAACCTTTCAACTGGTGGTGTTTACTTTGAAAAATAAATCTTTTCAGAGCATGTGTGTGTGTTGAGGCGTGTGTGTATGTGTGTTGAGGTGTGTTGAGCACTACTATTTGTGTTTATCTGTGACTATCTCTGATGACTAGCTGGCATCTGTGTTGATCTGACAGAAGAGATCCCCCAGCTTATGGCATGGTGCCGCCCAGCCTGCATTAATCCCAAAAATCTTGTCCAAAAATATCACCTCTACCAACTAATGTCCAAAGACAAACAACCTAACAAAAAGTGGAGCATGCACATCAAGGTCAGCCACACAAGGAAATATCTGAGGCAGTTTTTTTGATGGGCAAATACCTTACCTCAGCGTGCACTAAACTGTACTTTATTACAAACAGTGTGGGACTCATAATGATAAATAGTTTCGACCACAAGCATTAGTACCTGAATTTGGCCCATACATAGGTGTCAGTGCCTCCCTGGTCGACATCTGTCATTGGTCTATGAAGATGCTTTTATTCCTACTCCCGAGATGGAAAAAAATATGTACTGTAAACTGTTTTAAATAACAAGTTGCAATTTTGGACCTTTATACAATAAGCACATCTGCTTTGCCACAGAAGAGTTGGCTTGATGCTAAGCTAGATCTGGGTGAACATCTGTTCATGTTAACACACATCTGGTGAAGTCACAGGGGTTAGTTCACTAAAATGTGATATCTCTCAGAGCAGCATGGGATACCATATTTAGGGTTGATGCTGCATCTCCCTCTATATGAACTCACATGAAGTGCAGGCTATTATCTTTGGGCTTTCTGTCTTATCAACTTGCTGTGTATTAATAGAATGGCAAGAATAGACAGAGCGGCAGGCCTTCACATGTGCTCCATGTGACACCTCTGTTTTAAGCTTTCGCGACATAAGTCCAAGGTCATGCTGTTTCTCTAAAACTAAATTCTCATCCATGTGGCAGTGTACCTTTGTCTGGCAATATGACATGTTATGGCCATTTTTCATTTTCTGTTCTCGTGACCTACAAACCCCAGCAATCCTTTATTATCAGCTGTCATCCCTGAAATTTTCATTAGCTGTTATAATAACAAATACAATATCTAAACAGAGTTTGATATTGTGATGTATCAAACGTACTAGGACACACTGTTTGAAAGGCCTTCGAGCTTGTTTGGACATGGTCCTGTTACGTGGGGAGTCGGCTTCCTTGTATGCCAATTTGTTTTACAGTTCCCACAGTGGTATGCCACTGAGGTTTGTGCATTAGGGAATCTGACATTTGATCATTGAAAAGCTCTGCTGTTGGCATTGAGAGATGCGCTTTCTAATTGTTCGAACAATGCAGGGCAGTATGATGGAGAGTCTTCCGCATCCCTTGTTAAACTACGCAAAGCTTAGAGGTGACTATAAGTATAATCAGAAGTAATGAATTGATGATTTAAAAAATGAATGGTCAGACGAAAAAAAGGACGGAAGATGCGTGAGGTGACTACATGTACACACCGCACGCACATTAGCAATAATAAAACGTAAGGATTAAGGGGTCATTCTGAAGTTTGAACGAATGCATTGCTGTGATTACTCCAAATAATTACATTTAAGAAAAGAAGCAAGAAGTAATGCCTCCTTGATAGTTGTATGAATAATGAAAGATAAGTAGAGATTTGTCTTCTCTTTCAGGCTCCCTGGTCTATATTTGCATATTTCTTTTGGTTCTTACATAGTAGCTTGCTCTGCTGATGTTTTTCAACGTCCTTGTGTTACGTTTATTTTAAACTGACTAACTTACCGGGCCTTCCATTCCGCAGGCTTGGAAGAGAAGACGTCTGTATGATTGCCTAGCAGTTTCGACGTTATCTGCTGACAGAGCCACTCATCTAGGTGTCTGCTTATTTGAGCCCAGATCCTGTTGTTCTGCTTCGCTGAACTGGAGCCATGGACATGGCACTCGTAGACTTTGGGAGCCTAGATGACCTTGACGTTGGCCTTGAGGATGAGGACACTGACAAGGATGAGACCGTGGCTCTTACTGTGGACATCCAATCCCCAGATCACAACATGGCAGGCGGCACCTATCGACTGCGAGCGCCGCCATTTGCTACATGTACCCCATCCAGTCCGGTTCCCTCGTGCATGTGGGAATCCACCTCCTCAACACCACTGCCATTTCTACAAACACTGGAAGTGCCCCACTCCCCAATGCTCACTCCAAGCCTTGAGGGCAGAAGTAGTCGCTCTAGCATGATCTCCAACTGGAAGTTACTCCTAAACAGTGAATGCACGAAGGAAAGCGAGACAATCTTCAGCCAACTTGCCAAGGAGTGTTGCGAAGATATTTTTGTCGATAAGAGAGGGCTGGACGATGGAGACCAGAAAGTCATTATTAACATTGCCGGTCTTCGCTTTGAAACTCAGCTCAAAACATTGGACCAATTTCCTGATACACTGCTGGGAGACCCTCAGAAGAGGATGGACTATTTTGATCCAATGAGGAACGAATATTTCTTTGATCGGAACCGACCTAGCTTTGACGGGATTTTGTATTACTACCAGTCTGGTGGCAAGGTCAGACGTCCAGCAAATGTTCCTCTGGACGTGTTTGCTGATGAAATCCTATTTTACGAACTCGGGACCGAGGCCATGGAGCAGTTTCGCGATGAAGAAGGATTCCTTCGGGATGTTGACATACCCCTGCCCGATAATGACGTCTCCAGACAATTCTGGCTGCTATTCGAGTATCCAGAAAGCTCCAATGCAGCTCGGTGTGTTGCACTGGTATCTGTGCTTGTCATCGTCATATCCATCCTGATTTTCTGCGTTGAAACACTACCGATATTTCGAGATGATAATGACATTGTCGTGCCCCAGGCCATAATGCGTCGCAACCTATCGAGACTTTCTGCTTCTGTGGCTCCACCTGATGTCATCGTTTTTTCTGATCCGTTTTTTGTTGTTGAGACGGCCTGTATTGCCTGGTTCTTCTTTGAGCTATGTGCAAGATTTTTGGTCTGCCCTAGCAAAAGAGATTTTTTCCACAATCTCATGAATATTATCGATATCATATCCATCATCCCTTATTTTGTCACCGTAGTGACGGAAATTATCACAAAGCCAGAAGAGAGCTCCGGACAAAATATGTCTCTGGCTATTCTTCGGATTATACGCCTGGTCCGAGTGTTTCGTATTTTTAAACTGTCACGCCACTCCAAGGGGCTGCAAATTCTCGGGCAGACCCTCAAGGCCAGTATGCGAGAACTTGGTCTACTCATCTTCTTCCTCTTTATTGGGGTTATTCTTTTCTCCAGCGCTATATACTTTGCTGAGGTAGACGAGCCTAACACACAGTTTGTCAGCATTCCCGACGGTTTCTGGTGGGCAGTGGTGACCATGACGACCGTAGGCTACGGGGACATGTGCCCCATCACTTTAGGCGGCAAAATGGTTGGGACTTTGTGCGCAATTGCAGGTGTACTGACCATTGCTCTACCCGTTCCTGTCATTGTCTCCAATTTTAACTATTTCTATCACAGGGAGAATGAAGCTGAGGACAAGCTGTCCTTGGAAAATGCTGTTGAGCAAGCCATAATGGTGGACATGGGTACAAAACAAAGGAGCACAACCTCACTAAATAAAGCCAATGGAATTTTGGCCGTTGACAGAGGAATATAAACGGACCCCGTATTTAGAGATAATATAGTAATAGATCATAGTGCATATTTACTGCATCAACTAAATAATGGTTGGACTAAATGAATTCCTATTATCCAATGTCATCACTGATTAACATTGTGTATTTGGTTCTGGTGTTACTCATTACATTCGTTAGATCAAGCTATGTATTGGAATAGAAATTCACCATTTCGTCCTCTTATTTGTTGCAAACAAGGGATAATGATAAATGCAATGATCTGAAAGTAAATTGGGAAGAAATAACTACAAAGTAGTAGTGCTTTTCCCCCCGAATGTTGAAATGCAGCGCATTCCTCCTCACTTCATATAACAGTTATTTTAAATCGTACTTTTTTCAACGTTGAGCGTTGAAGTCATTATATTGAGTGTTAAATTGTGTTGAATTTTTTCTGTTGATACAAATATACAATAAATTATATTTAGCAGGTAGAATTTCAACTGAGAAGTTTCAATACCATGTACAAAAATCAAAAATAAAATCTCAAAACATTCAATAAACTGAATCATATTTTGTAGTTAAAGCATACCTTTTATTTCTGCATTAACTCATTCATTTTTTTTTATCTTCAGTCTTGCAGCCAAGTAAATGTTTGAACGTGTTATGATTCTAAATACCACCTGTTTGTGTAATAACTGGCACCTAACCATCTTACGACCAACAAATCTATCCCTCCTTCCATTCATCTTCTACAATCTATCCAGTTCATCATCTTGCTTATGTAATCAGTGGTTTTCCTCATGATTTTCTCATGCCCAACTCCTTAAATGTATGTCGCCACAACCCACTAAAGATCAAATCAAGATGTTCACTCAATTCATTCTCCACATGTTGCATACTGACATTCCAAAAATTGGCTAACTTGAAACCTACAACATCAATAAGGCCACATTACCTTAATCAGCTCTCATACAAAAAGTAAAGATCTGACCATGAGAATCGATAGACACTGGTAAAAGCCATGTCTGATATTTAAAATATTAAGAAGCTTTATTTTTCAGGTCATAGCCTTTTTTTAATTTTGAAAAACAATCATTTCATAGGATAACCTCCAGCACCCCCGCGACGCTTATGAGGATAAGCGAAATGGAAAATAAATGAAAGGAACGACAGAATGTTGCTCAACCCTTGTAAATGGAATCTTTTCAATTTTGCAATATAGCAAGAGAAACACAGGTCAGCGCTAAAGAAAAAAATGCACCAAGAAAACGCACTGGTAATTCCAATAAAATGATTACCAAGAATTTGACACCGATTATAATTAAAGGGCAATTAACTACAAGGAAATTCATAATTGAGCGTGTTGTGGGACACTACCAGATCATATATTCACTCTTTCGTTACTAGCAAAATATCCTCAGGCAATGCAGGTCACAATGTGGTGCACAAAGTATGACGATGATCTGTTTCTCAAGTATGTTGGCTCATTTCTGAGGAAGTGGAGACATTGTTGTTAAAAATGCCTTGTAAATGAAGAGAGCGGTGTCAGTGATACTTACTATATGGGCATTGGGACTTATTTCTAAATATATAATACATGTGTTACATCTCCGTAAATGAATACAACTCCCATACGGCAATAGCAGTTGATAACATAATATAATTCATTACAGAAATATGAAGCGGCCCGGTCGGCGAGTGGTTAGCGCGTTTTCTCCAGGTATTCCGGTTTTCTCCAGGTATTCCGGTTTTCTCCAGGTATTCCGGTTTTCTCCAGGTATTCCGGTGTTCTCCAGGTATTCCTGTTTTCTCCAGGTATTCCGGTGTTCTCCAGGTATTCCGGTTTTCTCCCACCTACCAAAACATGCAGGGTGCAGTGGTTGAACACTCTAAATTGTCCCTAGGTATGAGTGTGAGCATGAATGGTTGTCCGTCTCCTTGTGCCCTGTGATTGGCTAGCCACCAATTCAGAGTGTCCCCCGCCTGATGGGTGAGGTCAGCTGAGGTAGGCTACACTACTACTGAATTGTATGCATACTGCATATTTCAATATTTTATATTTGAATGTAATGTGTTGTTGTAAGATTAAGGTCTCACAAATGACAATAACAAATTTGTGTTGGAGCAACATCTGTGACCTTGTAATTGGTCACTCGTGAAAACATTTGCTAAATCGTTCAGCCTATGCTAGAGTTCAGCCAGGTTTGGCCACATGGCTCAATATTCGTCAAGCCAAGAGATCCATAAGCACGCAAGAAAAAAACCCTCATTCACTAAAATATAAATGGTGTTCTCCAGTAAAGGCTCACATCTGTTTCACTCCACTGATTGCGTCAACTGGATTAAGGGGCATTATCTCCATCGGGCCTAACAGATTGCCCAACTTCAAGACAGATAAATCAACAGTCATGGAAGGTCGCAAGCATTTTGAGACTCCCAATGGAAGACATTTTTAACAATGTGTTATTGTATTTTTTACTTAGTTGGTTGGTGAGTTTTTTTGAAGTTTTTGTTGTTTTATGTTTTTGTTGTTTTGTTGTGTTTATTATTTTGTTTGTTTTTTAGGCAACACGGTGATCGACTGGTTAGCGTGTCAGCGTCACAGTTCTGGGGTCAAGGGTTCGATCTCAGGTTGGTCCTCACTGTGTGGAGTTTGCATGGGTTTTCTCTGGGTACTATGGTTTCCTCCCTTTTCCCAAGTAACATGCAGGGCAGGCTGGTTGACACGGAATACATACATGGAAATACAGGGTAACTGTTGTTTATTATCTTTTATTATAATTATTATTATTTGCAATGTTCCTTCACACAATGTACCGACAGATATAAATTCTGAAAATTCTGACTGAGCAGTAATGATACGTATTTACAGCCTCTGTCTGGTTTCAAAAGCAGCTGCTTTGTGGCCAGATCAATGGCTTTGTGCAGAAGAGCAGGAAGTTTTTAATTCATTAGGAAGGGATTTTTGTTTTGGCTGTTGTTTCCCTGTGTGTATATTTGTGCGTGTATTATCCGTATCATCCACCCACACGCTTTATATAAGAGGATCTACGAGCAGGTAATAGGCCATCTGTATAACATGGGGATAGATATCAAACAGACTGCTGCAAATCAGTGCCAACATACTCATCCATCAGAAGGAGGATTGGAGCAGAATATTTTTGTGGGTAACGTGCAGGAAAAGCTATTAATTCTGAAAGTATGAAGAGGATGGGGGGAAGGTGGACAGTGTTTTGCCATTCTAGAACAATTTGTTTCAAAGTCAGCTCTCATTGAATTCCTCTTTACCTTTTCACCATCAACTGGTCAGTGGAGATGGAATTCATAAATTACTTATCAAAATACAATTAACACACAAGTTCCCAATCGAATTAATCAATGTAAGCAAGCTTAATATTTGCAATGCGGTTTAATGTTTTCATTCATTCAGTCATTACACAAGTCGCTTATCCTTGCAAGGGTCATGGGGTGATGGAGCCTATCCCAGCCAACTGTGGGCAGTAGGCGGGGGACACCCTAAATTGGTTCCCAGCCAATCACAGGGCACATTGAAACTCACAACCATGCACCCACACACTTACACTTATGAAAATTTTGGATTGTTCCATCAGTCGACCACACATGATTTTTGGAAAATGGGAGTATCCATAGAAAATCCAAACACAAAATATAGAACAAAAAGGAGATG
The DNA here is from genome assembly GCF_051989625.1 of Stigmatopora argus. Lineage (NCBI taxonomy): Eukaryota > Metazoa > Chordata > Actinopteri > Syngnathiformes > Syngnathidae > Stigmatopora > Stigmatopora argus. Next base: position 21,606,720 of record NC_135387.1, read on the forward strand.
GGATCATTTACGTTCCAGTGCAATTGGTTTATTGATTATTATCAAGTCTTACATGACATCGCAAATCCAACCGCCCATATATAACAGGAAGCCACAACATTAGTATAATACATAGAAGTTCAGAAAAATATTTCACCAGGAACTGGCGGATGGTGTTTTGAATTTACTGTAGTTAATTGTGCATTCTGTTTACCTTAATGCTTAAATTGACCAGTGAGTTGCTTCTCAGTAAACGGAATGGTTAATGGTATGTTGTGTTTTGAGAATCAAAGCATTTACAACGCTTAATTGAGTGGATTCAGTCATATACCTATTCACAAAGCGACCATGACTTACATAAAGGACACAAGTTAAAGAACAAATGTATTTGAGAGAACGTAACGAGAAAGTTTGGACACCACTTAAATATCGATATCGCAAATTATGTACAATGAAATGCTTAAATGAAGTATTCCTTCACAACAGTTGCATGGAAAGCTTGTGTTATGACTATGTGAGCACATATTCATTCATTCATTTTCGGAACCGCTTTATCCTCACTAGGGTCACGGGGGTACTGGAACCTATCCCAGCTGACTTCGGGCCAGAACCGGTGGCCAGCCGATCGCAGGGTACGTGGAGACGGACAACCATTCACGCTCACACTCATACCTAGGGGCAATTTAGAGTGTTCAATCAGCCTACCATGCATGTTTTTGGAAACTGGGAGGAAACCGGATTACCCGGAGAAAACCCACACAGGTCCAGGGACAACATGCAACATGCTGGGTGGACTATTAAAAAAAATAATAGTAACAATCTTCTGGCATTTTACAACCCCCGCAACGGAGGTATGGATCGCAAACCTCCACATCTGACAGTTTCAGATTGAGCAGGAGAAGGAAACTTGCGACTTGGAGGGCGACTTTGCTTTTGTAGGAACTCATTTTGAGTTTGTTCCAATGGCTTCATAACAGTCAATACCCTGTGTGGCAGATCAGAGCAGATAGAATACAACAAAACACATCAGTACAGACTGAAATTCGGAAAAATATGAAACCTAAAAGCTGCCCAAGCTAATCATTCAATCAATAAAATGGCTCACCTGTCCTTCAGGTTCTTCTTGAAGGTACAGATCATTATGCTAAAAAAGAAGAATGCCAACTGTCTCAGGCTGCACCAGGTCCAAAAAGCTTGTTCTGGAGCCTTTCGGAGCAACACTTCAACACTGTCGGGACAGAAAGTGGAGACCACTAGTTAAAGAAAATGGATCAATGTGGACCAATGCTGAAAAATGCTGTTGTTGTTTTGATTTACAAAAGGCAATTCATACATCACATAGTAACGACTCAAGTTTAAGATAGCTTCTACATACTAGCACATACCCGGGGGGTCTGATTACTGTGAAAGCAGTCTTATGTAATTCACCCTTATTTTAGGACATTATGTTCACAAATTGTGGCTGTTCTTGAGGGCCTGTCTCATGATCGAACATAGGCAAAATAATTTTCTGAACATAGAGCGGGTAATACTTTAGGACTCTCTGTCTTCTGAGGTCTTTTTATAATCGATTTTGGCTCGAAAACTGTGTGGGCCAAATGAGATTAAAGGCACAACAAGAGCTCATTTCCTTCTTTCATTCATTTTTTGAACTGCTTCTTCTCACAAGGGTTGTGGGGGGTGCTGGACCATATCCCAGATAACTTCAGGCACCAGGCGAGGGACACCCTGAATTTTAGTGTTCAAATAGCCTACCCTGCATGTTTTTGGGATGTGTGAGGAAACCGGAGTACCCAAAGAAGACCCAACAAGTGGGAGAGAACATGTAAACTCCACACCATGAGGACCAACCTGGGACCAAACCCTCGACACTAGAACTGTGACTCTGACGCGCTAACCACTCCTCCAACGGGCTGCCTGGTAAATTAATATGATAATATTAATTTAAACTTTATTCTAATAAAATTGTACTCTAAAGTTAGTGTCCTTCATGCAGTACTTTTTAATTGTTTGTTCGTAACGGTGCTATTTAAATAAGGCATTCCTCTACTTTTAAGTTTTGTCACATTCTGGTGAACCTGGTAGTTGTTGTGAAATGTAAAGGTGTTCAGATTCTTACATTTGCGTCGTCTCAACCAAAATCTGGAATAACAGCATCACAGGGAGCATCAAGTAGGTAAAAGATCCAGAGGGCCCCAGCATGCTCCAATACATTGTCACCTGGCCCATCATAACTGCATGAATACGAATTAAATCAAATGAAGGCTTTGACTGGGATGACAGCTTATGTAGGTGTAAGGCAAAGATGGAATACATACTATTCTTTGCAGAGTCAAAAGTGAGAGGCAGTTCTGTAAATGTCAGTTTTGCAGTTGAAGTTTGACGTTCATCAGAAGCGATCATCTCCCTGCTTTTGCTGCCTTGAAGAAAAGGCACTTTTTGGGTCTTAATTTCATCATCATCTTTATTCTCTGGAGATGTCTCTAGCAATGTTGATATTTTTGTGCAAGAATACTTGTCGAATCCTTGGGACATCTTAAACATTTTCATGTTCGAGGCGAGTTCTGAAAATGAGAGGGGGAGGGCGCTGTTATATAGGACTCAAATTTGTGTTTGCTTCCCCCCAAGGTGTAGCTAACCCACCATTGCGGAGAAGAAATTGATAAGCATCTTTGTAGCCACTGTGATAGGCTTGTTCCACAGTCTGAATGAAGAAGAGGAGATTTGTATTACGTGTCAATAGTTTAACTTTAACTGCACGGCATGAAATTGAATCAGAAGGTTCAAAAGGAAGAAAACTACTATTGTGTTGATTAGTCACATTGGTTAAAAAAAAAGTTAAACTCATCACTGCTTTGAGCAAAAAAAAGATACAATCAGTTCTTCTGCAATTTCTTGAAGCTTACCTCCGGCTTGTAGGGGTAGAGAGCGTTCCAGAATCTTAGACCATTAGCCAAATTGCCCTTCAAACTTAGTCCGGTCACCACCATGTCCATCATGCAGGGATTATCAGACGGGCATATATCTGTCTCTCCAGAAAATGGAGAAATTGTCAAAGTCTGATCGGGTAGTGCTAGAACTGGCTGTATTTTGCTGAAACCTCCATCCATATAGTGCTGTAAGATAGAAAAACATTGTAGTTGCATACAAAGATAACACGGCAATTTTCCAGTGCTGTTAAATACTCACAACTCCATTAAAAGAGGGAGGCAGCATGCCGCAATATCCCGGAACAAAGCAGCTACAAAGCAGGGCCTGAAGTTTAGAAAAGCAAATTAAAATGTAAAACATCATTAAATCAGTGACGATTGTACTTTTAACTGTGGCTAAAAATCAGCAACAATCATTTGAATCTGTAGCTGCCTTCACCTGTATGACATCATCTCTAGACCGGTACTCTGTTATAACAGTGTACTGGCCATTATCCAAACGGGTCAAAGCCACAGCGAGACGCCCATTTGAGAGGAGATGTGCATCATTCGGAAGGTATTTGTGCAATACATATTCTAACCATTCCAGAATATGAACAGAGGGGTTAAAGGGTCCAAGTGCAAAGTCCTTCATCAATTTGGCAAAGTCCAGTATCTCATTTCGTATCGAAACTGGGGATGAGATGAGGAGATGAGTGCAAAAACAATTTCCAGACACACACAAAAAGAATATTTATCCAGAAAGACAGCCACTTACTGAGGTTTATTTCACAGGCCACAGCAGCAGCGACCAAAGACCCTGCCGACGCACCAAGGATCCACGGTGCCTTATTCAGTATCCACGGCGCATCGTGTAAAAAACACTGAGCAACACCCAACTGGTAGGTTGCCAGAAAGCCTGATCCAGAAAAAGAAATGGATGAAGGTGCCTCTCGAAAATTAACGCTGGAGACCTCGAGAACCATTTTAAAGCCGCCAGTAAAAGCGTATTTCAATTTTAATCAGTCGTTCGAGTGTTGCCAAAGAAATGTGTCTGTCCCAAAGATGTTACCGGTAAACTGTGCGAGAAGGTTTTTCAATGATGCCTTTTAAAAATATCGCAATTAGCCATAGCATGTTAGTCAAGCACATGTGATACTTCCGCGAATACAACACTCTTACTGTCTATTTGTCTTTTAGTTTATTCCCCTGAAAGTCATTGCCATGTGATACCATCACAGGAAATGTCTAAATTTCATTTAAATGTTCAAACTTGGAAGATTAATTGATGAATTATTGTGGCCAATATAACCTTGGAGTAACAGATGGCCTTTGGAGGTGTGATTACACAACAGAAATTGTAAATGAGCCTTTTGATATGTTCTAGATATACAAGGGGCTGTACTGAAAGATCAAGAACTGTGAAACTGAACATCCATTGACATTACTAAGAGCAACCAAATGGACAAATGTGGAAAAAGGTCAAAAACTTCCATTCTCGACAGGTAACAACATTTTTAGACTCCTCATATACAGTAAACAGTTCTGTATATTTGTTTTCCTATTGAGCAACTAATAACTGACATGCTTTGCTATTTGATCCGAAGGCAGATACGAAATTCTTAATATAGTTAAGCATTAATACTTCCTGTATATATCCCGAAAGTGTAAGAATATTAATATTGGATTCCTTTTAAATATCAAAGAATACCAATTACAGTAGTTTAAATCTCCCATAAATAATTGAATTATTCTTCCATCATGGTAAAAGAAACAGTAAAACAAAATGCACACTCTTTTCCTCTTGCACAGATTTGGATATTTATTAAAACAATGATTGCATTGAGGTATTGAAATGAATAATGTTGCTAATCATGAATTATTATTTGCTGTGCAAAATAAATCCCACAACATTTGATATATTTCTTATATGGATCATCACACACATTTGGCACTGTTATCATCTTTATTGTCCAAATAATTTACTTTAAATGAAAAGAATTAGTAGATTTAAAATGTCTTGTGTTGTCTTTTTTTTCATCTCACAGGACCAGTTGGGGAGAACTCTGAAGAGCTACGATCAGGAGAAACCTGAAAACGTTCTTCACTGAATTCAGAAGGACTGCCAGCTGGAGATTTTGTATCGCGAAGGGGTGAGTTAGCTGGGGATTCATTGTCCTCCAGCTCTTTCCCCATCTCTTGTGGTGTTTTCAAAAACCTAAGCGTGCAGAAAATGTGACACAAACACTAAAGTTGTGAAAGGCATGAATTGAAGATGAAACAGCATGACAAAAGGAAGGAAATGGAGACCTGAAGAGCAGTCTTTGTCCTCGCTCCTTTTTGATGATGTTAAGTTTATAATAATGCCTCAAAGCACGAGACATTTTTTCATAAGTCATGTTATCCCGGTTCTGTAAAAAACACTCATTAGTGGCACTAACAAGACCTTTGAATATATTTGAATTTATCGTATTTTCCGACTATATAGCGCACCAGATTATAGAGGATTATAGAGTCGATTTGACTATTAGTCTCAGGCCCAGCCCAACTATAAAAAAGTGTAATTTATAGTCTGGAAAATACAAGTTGCATTGTTTTTATTTATTTATTTATTTATGGGAATCATGATGTTGATGGTGAATGAATGTGTTAAGTACTTTACTGAAGCTGAATAATAGAAATCCTCTAGGTTACAACCAAAATTCTTAAAGTGTCTAGTATATGTATATACCATGTGAGGATAGGTGGTAGGGAAAACGAATGAAATTCATATATATATAAGGTGCAATGTAATTTTTTGGGGGGAAAATACAGACTTTAAGTGTGCTCTACAGTGAAAAGTATGGAACTTACCTTGTGGTGACCCCAGAGACGTGCCAAGCCGTTCGGATCAACAATTCTGAAAACAAGACTGCCACGCTCCTCCCACCGGATGTATTCTTGATAACGGTCATCACACAGCATTTTATAGACATAATCATAAAGTAGCCTGCACTCTGATCCAAAAAACAGATAAAAAGTCAAACATGAAATGGGAGCGAGCAGGTAGCATAGTAACATAGCACACTTTTGACTGGTACAGAGTTTGGGCTGACTGTTTCAATTACTATTTTGGTGCTACTGCATTTTAAATTATGCTTGTATATTGATTTATTTACTAAATTTTTCTAAATTTTTAAATACATTTGCAACAGTTCTATGACTTATGAGTGTGCTAATTTACATTTTTCATGTTATATGTAGATGCTTTTCAGGTTTTTTTTGTATTACCTGCCTAAAAATTTGAGCAACGAGTAAACTTTCAGTATAAATTTAAAAAATATATATATATTATATATATAACATTTTGTGACTATAACAAATGTCTTAATTTTTTTATCTACCTACTTGTTTTCATCAAACACAGCGTTTTAACGTGAGTGCTTCAAGTCACCATTTGTGCAACTCTGTATTGACCATACAATTCTGAGTCTAAACAGTAATATAATAATAATAATCGGACATAGGCATCATTTATCATTTATTATGTAAAATAATGTGCATCTACACTCTGAAAACAGTTTGACAAATGTTGTATCCTGTAATAAATATAGATTTAGACTAATTTTCTTAGTATAATGATTGTGAAACTACTGGCCCTCTTTTAAATGGGATTTTTTCCCATGCTTTTGGCTTTTGCATGTGGTTTTATCCGTCAACGGTCTCTTTGTGCTTCCCCACACCATATGCACGTACATGTTCTCTTCTTTGATTGAATAATGGTCAATTGGTCATTGATAAATAGAATTTTTTTTTAATCTCAAAAAAATAAATGTGGGGAAAAAAAGACTATATAAACACAGCTTTAAATTGTATTGACTATCAGTGCTGTTTATTATGATGAAACTAAACGTTACCTGGAAGGCGACCATCGGCTTTGTGCATTTGTGTTTGAGATTTCACTTGGTAAGACAAATTCAGAGGTTCTTCTATGAGTCTCTCTGTCTTGTCTTATTTGTGGCAATATGGAAAAAAAGGAGAAGCAGACAGAGAGGGCCAATAGTCATTAAATGTCACAACTACAGCTGAAATTGAAGCACTAAACTGTTGCAGGCATTAAAATTGTGAGCAGCATCAATGAAAACCACCTTTTTTTTCTTTTTGTCAATTCACCATTGACATGAACTTAATGCTATTAATTAAAAGTCCAGTCTGGTATACCTTCACACACACACACACATTCAAGTTATCAATTTTTAATACTACACCACTAGGAAGGGCATGTTTTTGACACTTTGGTACATTGACCGATTTACTGGCAACAGCGTTAATAATCGAATTGCTTCTGTATTTCTTAAGGTGATGGTCTGCATTTCAACAAAAATGTAAAGAAAAAAACAGACGATTATATGAAGAATTAGGGATGCAAATTCAAAGTTTGCCCAGGAAGTATTAGACAACTACGAAAATTTGTTATATAGCTGATGAAATGCACATCTAACCTTGTGTGTTATTCGAGTACAGGTGCAGGGCTGCTTCAGTTTTAGGTCCAGGGACAACACTCCTCCGTTGGTTTATCACACACTGTAGGATCTCATACAGAACATCACCTGCAGACAACCAAGTGGTACTTGTGAAACAAGTAGGTGTATGAAAAGCCACTCATGCACGCTACCTGAGTTGGGGCAACGATGTTTAAAGTCCTCCTTAGTGAGAAGACACAGGGCTCGGCCATTCATCTCAAAGCATTTCTCCTGAGGCCGCCGTAGTGAGTACTCCTTGTGGGCCCATTGGAGCCAGAGGGAGACATCAGCCTTATCCCACAAATATGGATTTATTCCTGTTGGCGATAAACAAACCGAGTTCATTTAAAAAATAAAAAATAAACTACTTTTGTTCTTGTACATGTGGGTGCTTCCATAATTGGAGGAAAATGTGGGCTTTTAAAGAGGACATCACAAAACAAAACAAATAAATACATACAATAAAATAAAAAGGACGGCCCGGTAGCGCGTCGGTCTAACAGCTGTGGGGTCCTGGGTTCAAATCCAGGTCGGTCCACCTGTGTGGAGTTTGCATGTTCTCCCCGGGCCTGCGTGGGTTTTCTCTGGGTACTCCGATTTCCTCCCACATTCAAAGAGACATGCATGATAGGCTGATTGGATACTTTAAATTGCCCCTAGGTATGAGTGTGAGCCTGAATGGCTGTTTGTCTCCTTGTGGCCTGCGATTGGCTGGCCACCAATTCAGGGTGTCTCCCACCTCGGGCCTGAAGTCTGCTGGGATAGGTTCCAGCACCCCCCGCAACCCCCTGTGAGGATAAAGTGATTCAGAAAATGTGACGAGAGGATATTATATGAATACCCATACTCACGTAGCTGTCCCGGAAGATGCCACAGTTCATCTTGTATAGGAGAAGCAACCTGTGTAAGGGGTTTGGAATTCCCACTAGGAAAAGGGTTTTGGGTTCCATGAATTGAAGAGGGTGGACTTGTGTTTTGATCTTCTTCCTAAAGAAATATATCGATATCTCCATAAAATAATCACGGATGACAGTTTATCTCTCAAAACCACAACACCGTCACTCAGTGCCCCCGAGAGACCTACCTCTGCCAACTGTAACGAGGGTATGTCCCGGACTGACGTGTCCATTTTCTGCCTCCAATTTAAAAAAAAAAGGTGAGCTTGAATGAGAAGTAAAACTTCAGTGTTTTCGGATTCAACCCTACCAGGAAATGAAAAGTGAAAGAGCAATATAATCCCAGAGCGCAAATACCCGGAAAAAAATAGTTGTGACTCTATACTTTGAACAGTAGATGGCGAACGTGTTCATCTACCTGGTCAACGCGTCCTTTTACGGTACACGAAGAAGTACCACCGAATTTAGGATTGAGAGGGAAATATAAACGGAATTGCAGTTTGTCCTCGCTTGTCACTTCCTAAACTACCGACTTGAAGAAAAGACCAAGAAACCGACAAAAAGACCGATACAAGTAAATGTAGTGTTGCATCGAGAAAGATGCGTGTGCGTTTATTTTTAACTACAATTTGCTACTTTTAGACGCAGTTGTTAGCAAGCGGCATTTAGCTAACCGGTTTTAAGTTAGAACGTTTCTTTCTGGGTCAAGTCCTAATAGTTTGTACATTGTGTAATTACATAGTAGAAAAGTAATTTTTGCCACATATGCACACGTTTAATATGAGTTGACATTGACTTTTTCAGTATGCAAAGAGCCTCCCGTTTGAAGAGAGAACTTGACATGTTGACAAACGAGCCACCACCGGGGATCACATGCTGGCAGCTCGAGGAACACATTGATGAATTGCAGGCCCGTAAGTAGAATTTTTAACCCTTAACTTCAGTTTTGCCATCATTGCTTTGTCATATTTTATTTAGTATTCAGTTGAACTGTGACGATACAACCTATCACCATTCTTGACCTAGTATTTGATTATAATCGATGATCATTAATTTAATAATATTTATCCTAACATTTAACTAAATGTAATACATGGGTGTGAACTATACAAAAGAAAGCATACTTTTTTTTCTCCTTTGCTATGCAGAAATAGTTGGTGGTACAGAAACGCCATATGAAGGCGGTGTCTTTTCCCTGGAGATCAAAATTCCCGAAAGGTAATTGAGATATGTAAACGATTATAATGCTGCCTGCTGAGTTATCCCTCATGTTTTTTTTAACATTTATAGATACCCATTTGAGCCACCAAAAATTCGATTCTTGACACCAATTTACCACCCAAATGTTGACACCGCTGGACGTATCTGTTATGAGGCTCTCAAACTCCCTCCAAAGGTTAGAACAAAATGGACACAACAATTTGTGCATCTGGTTATAAGGATTGCAAAATTTATTTTGTATGTTTTTAATTAGGGAGCCTGGAGGCCCTCCTTGAATCTCCCAACGCTTCTCACCTCCATTCAATTGCTGATGGCTGAACCAAATCCTGATGACCCTCTCATGGCTGATATAGTGAGTTATATTTAATTCCAGTATCGCTAATAACAATGGCACTACTGCTACTCAGTGTATATTGTATCAGACAATATTTCTAATATTAGTGTATATACTGTACGTATATGTGCATGAATGAATAAATATATATTTTTAATCCTCTCAATAACGGGTATATATCACTAAAATTTACAGGAAAAGTGACCCATCTGCCTCCCTAAATCTTCCCCCTTTTGTGAAAATCAATCCAATTTATTGTAAATGTAGTGGGTTTTGCCACACGCTCCGATGGTGGAATGTTAGACAAGTACAAAAAAATGACGACACCAAAGATTCTCCTATTGCACAGATAAAAATGCCATATACAATCCATTCCATTTCATTTACCATTTAATTTTTATACACAGGCATCAGAGTTCAGATACAACAAGCAGCTATTTACACAGAAGGCCAGGAAGTGGACTGAGGAACATGCTGTTCAGAAGATGAAGGTAACAGTAAAAAAATGTCCTTCAATTGTACAGCAGGCAAAATATTTTGTTCATTGCAAACAAACCGGCTAATTATGATAGGAAAAAAATATGGATCGCAGTACTTATAGAACAATGAGCAGCTTTTTCTAATGATTGTGTGGTTATATTGGTGACACAAGTGTTTGTTGGGCAACTCTTTAATAACATGACACAACTGTTTTCAGCAGCAAATCTATTTAGTACGATATGATAGGGTTTAGTTTACAAACTGCAGTACATTTATGTTTTCAGGGATTTTTGGAGACCAATAAGAAAGACTGTATGCCAAATGAGAAAGCACCAACACGCAAGAGAACATTGCTCAGTGCTATGCAGGAGCCAAATGAGTTAGCAAAGAGAACTGCCTCATAATTCCATCAATCTTTGTTGCTGCTTCATATTATTACATATATTTGCATTGTTTTCACTGTTCCTATTGTTGGCTGGATGTACATATTTACATATTTCTATGCATTGTTTGTGTTTTAAGAGAATACAGTGATTGCTTCATAAAGCATTGAGGGCTCAGTGGTTGCTGTACAGAATAAAGCTTGTTTTATTCAAAGATATTTCTCATTTGTATACAATAGTATTTACAACTTACATAGCAACAGCATTTTTTTAAACTGAGTTGATATTTTTTTTAAATATATATTTGGTGTTTTATCATTGGAAAAGAAACATTTAAAATCTATAGTGACTCAATATTAGGGATGCACAGATACCATTTTATTTCAGAGAGTACTTTCATTTCAGTATTCACCAAAACAAAGTACTACTGGTACTTGAATCAAGTGATTTTCCTGCAATTATAATGATGCTGAAATGTGTGATTTTAATATACATTATTTGAAAGCATGATGTGATGGCTTTTTTAAAGCATATCTTACAAGTCGCTTAAACCCTCTCCGGAATAAAGCCGACTCAATTTTAGATCACATTTAACTGCATCATTCTCTGACAGTCTTGCCTCAAATGTCTTCAATAACTGGAGTTCTTCATTCTTACCCCGTTACATGTTTCACTTTATTCCGGACTTTATTTTAAGGTCCAGTGGCTTTTTGACATGTTAGCTTAGAATTGTCATAATTGTCCTATAATTAAGCAATTAAGAAAGCATCGTGTGATCTTAATTTCTTTCATTACATACTATTATTGGTGTTTACACCTAACAATTAGACATTGTACTGACAGGACAGAGGAGGAGGACTGGGTGAACGAGCGTGGCACCGCAAGACTTCACCTAATGCTGGTAGCGGTGCATCCCTAGTTAATAATGTGCTAGTTCAGAGGTAGTTACATTGCATATAGTGTACACATTGTTGGTCTACCCTACATTTTTACAATAAATGCTAAATCCCAACCACACTTAGTTTTTTCCCAAGCACAATTTGTGGAGTAGACATTCAATATTTAACACAACAATGTTACTTACATTAATTTGTTGCACACATTTGAAATTGTTAGCTTACTCTGGTTAATGACTCAACGTCCTTGACAATGAATCCCCTTATATTGTCGCGTAAAATGAAAGAACAGATAAAAAAATATAGAGTTATTTATAGCCAGCAATGTGTATTCTGGAAGTTGCATTCCATTGGTCAAGTTATGTTTCGATATATCATTTATATATAGAAATCTGTTTTTGATATCTTAAAAGGCCACCAGGTTGCAAGTTCTCCAAAGTTTCTTAATTGTAATGGATGACTCCGCTTTTACTGGATCTTTCTTGAAGATTTGCAAGTTTGTGACTGATGCAGTCCAATGGATAGCTTCCTAAAGTGTCAGTTTCATTTGGATATTGGTATTTTCATTCCTTATTGCAGAGGGAACCTCTTCTTGCCATTTCCATTTTTCAGAGGGAGCCAAGCGCTTATTGCGTCTCAGAAGAACTCATCAAATACGTGTGCACTCTTAAAGGGGTTCCTAGTGGAGTTGGACTGAAGATTGGTTTTCCTGCCACTTTATATGACCTGTGAGTGTCTGTAACATTTCAGCTTTTCATGCAGTCAAATGGCTTGGTAATTTATGGATTTTGAACAACAGAGTGAGCCGAGGTTGAGTGATGCATCGGGCAATTGTTGCAGGAACTTTGATTCAAAGCCTTCAGACATCTTTTGTCGTCAAAGCTTCCCTGCTCTCTCACTTTGTCTTTCCCTCTCATAATGGGTGTCTGGCAAGAGATTAGTGGAACTGAGGAAGTAGAAGAGCATTGAGAATATCGAATTGGATCCGTTCGAGAGTGTACAGCAGAGCCCCTACTGCACAAGATTTCACCATCAGTGAGCGAAAGCTGTGTTGATGTCTCAGAGTAGGAGCTCTTCTCCGTCTCCACAGAAACCAATGAGTCTACAGTGGGGTCACGTCGAAGCTTAAGAGGTGCTTTTGGGCGGTACGCAAAAAAATACGGGTAGTGATGTCGCGTGAAAAGGAGGAAGAGTAAAGGATTTAAGCAGGCAGGTAGAGGCTGGAGAAGCAAAACAATTGATTTCAGCACCTCCTCTCCAAGGGATATGAAACCCAGGAGTGAGCAGATAGACAGGAAAGCTACCGGCACGTACAAGAGGCCATTTGTGAATATCAGCCAGGCAACATGTTTGATCATAGCACAGTCCCACAAGCCCTCACATTCTCCTCTAAGTAATTCCCAATATAGTCGGATGTATGAAAACGTTACTATAAGTAGGCACAGGGTGTTCATCATGATAAGCACTAAGGGAAAAATTAAGGCAGATGGTAACTGAGAAGCTGAAGGTGGTAGAGGTGTTGGTAAGCAGAAGGGTGAGGATCCATATTCCCCAATTCCAAGCAGTGGAAAACAAGCTAGGATGAGTGATAGAAAGAGACATAAAAGTGCGAATATACGGACACTTCTCAATGAGGGTGACTTCCCATAGCTGCGAGCACATGTCACACTCACTCCACATTGCACAGCTGCCAACATCAGAAGCAACACACTTGCTTCGGAGGCAAGCACCCATACCCATCCTGTGACCTGACATCCAAGGCCCCCTTGCCAGGGGCCACCATGGTGGCTAAAGTCTCCCATTGTTAAAGCATCTACAAGGGCCAGGGTACTTGTACAAACACCTGTTAGCAAATTTGAGGCACCCATACATGCCACTGTGAATCTTAGCGGTGACAGAGAGCAGTTAGAGTTGAATAAAGAAAGAAGCAGCAGAGAGTTCCCCAGCAGAGAGACCAAGGAAATGGTCCATAGGCCAACACGAACCAACCAGCTTCCCATCAGAGAGTCACAGGGACGGAAAGGACCTGTGGCACAATAAAACCCAAAACAAATAAGTCTGTAGACTAACATCTTTCAATGGATCGCAACTTTAGTCTTGAACGTTTTTAGACCTGGTGATGGCGTACACTGGACGCTAGTGTGAAGTTTAGACTCTTCTAATTCCAGCTGGAATTCCTCCAGATCAGGGTCATCTGGAATCATGTGGGACAAAATTCAGTGCTTCAGAATCAAACATACAAGCCTCTTTAAGTAAATAGACTGAATTTACTCTCTGCACATTTATACATGCAGTACCATGACACTTCTGTCTCAAAAAGATCTATGATATTCATATTTATGTTTTGACGTGCACGTCCACCTTGCAGTTTTCATATCATCAGTTTAATCTGAGGCTTGGCCTCCCCATATGGAGTTTGCCTTTTCTCCCTGTGTCTGCATGGGTTTTCTCCCGGTGCTCTGGTTTCCTCCCACGTCCCAAAAACATGCATGCTAAACTGATTTAACGCGATGCCCAAATCCGGTCCTTGAGGGTGCTTCTCCATCCTGTTTTCCATAAACTTTCTTCTCCAACACAGCTGAATCAAATAATCAGGATCATTATCAGGCTTCTTCAGAGGTTGCTGATGCGGTGATCATTTGATTCAGGTGTGTTAGAGAAGTGAGTCATGGAAAACAGACTGTGGATGGGAACCCTTGAGAACCAGCCTTTGTGAACCTTACTCCAAATTGTTCCAAAGCTATGAGTGTGTACGTGTAAATGGTTGTGTGTCCTATTGTACCCTGCAATCGGATGGCAACCAATTCTGGGTGCACCCAACACTGCCCTATATATATATTGTTTTTTCTTTTTTTTTAAAGACAAATGGGTACTTTTCTTACATTGTGTGTCAGTGTGGTGTGGGTAAATTGCAACAGTTCTCTTGTGAATATCATCATCTGTGTTACTTTGTTCAGTCTCCCACTGGCTGAATGTCTTGTAGCTATCGCATGAGCCATACACACAGCACTGGTAGGCATACGGCATCTCAATCACCCTGTAACAAGACAAAATATGAGACATTATTGACACAACAGTTGAACAGGGATGAGATGAAATAGCATTAATGTTACATGATGCACACTGGGAGCAATTTAGGTAATGTTTTGTGTTTCAAACAATTTGATTTCCAACCAATCGATGTATCAATCCAGAGCGATGAGACCTATTTCATGTGTGTGTACCTTACCTCATGTGAGGGAATTGATCGATGCCAAAGGCATCGTACAATTCAATGTTTCCTCTGAGCTTGAGGTGGGTAAGACCCTCCAGGCCTGCAGATGGCATTGAGCTAAGCCTGTTTTCTGTCAGATCCCTGAGATGAATAAAGAAATTGTCAGGTAACTCCACGTCAGGTTTTAAAACCTGCACCAAGACGTGCAATATAGTACTAAATGTTCATTAACAAGATGTTGTCAACCCATTACGTTAAAGGTAAACAGACAAAATAAAAGGAAGAAAAATATCATCATTAACTGATTGATATATTTCACCATCTGTTACTCACAATTTGACCAATGAATGCAAAGAGGCAAAGGCATCTGCATGGATCCACTCTATCTTGTTCCAGCTCAAATCACTGACAGAAAAAGAATTATATTCTGAAACATCATTGTACTGTATGCCTCTTACCAGTAGAGGTCAGTAAAGCAGTATGTTATTACATAGTTATAGATATGAAAAGGAACAAACTTTAAAGTCTTAATTTCTTTCTGAATCTTCATTATCTTTTTGTATGTCTGGCCACCGATTCAGGGTGTCCCCCACCTGGTGCCGTAGTTAGCTGGGATAGGCTCCAGCACCCCCGCGACGCTCATGAGGATAAACGGTTCAGAAAATGAATGAATGAATACAAAGCAAGCTTGCATTAAATATCCATTTAGTTGGGTCTTTGCTTAGATGATGCATATCCAATTCAAAGAAAAAAACAAGGCTTTGATCATGTGCATCCCAGCAGAAAAAAACTGTTTAACAATTAGAGGAAAAACTAAGGAATTTCGTTTTCATTATATTAGCAATAAAATGTCAATATTCTTAGAAAGAAGACATCATTTCAGTTAGTAGACATTTTTGAATGCTAGAACTGTTTCAGACCATCAAATGCGAATGTTTCAGATTGTCCGCAAATGTTCAAGATGTCAGTTTTATTTTTAGATTCTTGGAGCAGCCATTTTTCACTTGAGGGCCATTTATATCAAAGCTTGTTTTTATTATAAAACATGTGCAAAACAAAAGTTGGATTTACAGTGTTTTCAAAGAGCTGAGCTGCTGGAAGGTGCTGGACTCTAGTCTCGTGATTTGGTTATGCTGAAGACCTCTGTTGAGAGAAATGAGAACCATTGAGCATAAATATGATTTTCTGATTATCATTTTCTGGGATTGTGGTAGCATACACTCACATTTCTTGTAGTTCAGAGCATTTGCAAAAACTTGACAGATAATGTATTTTGTTGTGTGACAGCTCCCTACAACACAACAAGCAAAACACAATTTTAGGATACACTGCTCTTAGTTTGACTTTCGTCATCTTCAGTTTTTCGTCTCTATATGTATGTACTCTGGTACCTCTACTTCTGAAGTTAATTCATTTCAGAGGTAGTTTCGTCACTTGAATTAGAAGAGTTGCATTTTACATTTAAAGGCTCCAATCCATTTCATGGTTCCCAATACTACCCCTTAAACACTTTAAAATCTCTTAATTATGTATGAAATATGTGAGAAAAAGGGGGAAAATATCGTTATTTATTGAGGCATTAAAATGAATAAGACATGCAAAGAAAGACATTATCCAGTGTGTAGTAAAATGAAGTTGGGGGTTAGTGAGGGAGGAGGCAAACGTTTGGCAGTTAAGAAAACATATGTACCCACGCACATAAACACACAACATAACTTAAAATTATGTTATGTTTGGTGAAATATCGATCTAACAATGATTGCCTTTGACATCTTTTCATAATTTTCCCAAAAACTGTGAGGTATGCACCGACAAATTTGGCAATACCATGACTCGTGAACACTTTGATAAAAGAGCGTGCTTAGTTTCACTCGCACCGGAAATAGCTTTCTTGAGGCCCATGATGAAAAACAAAAGTTGAATTAGGCACACTTGGAAAACTGCACAAAACAGTGTGTTAGAAGTATGCAGCTCCCTCTTCGCCCCAATGGGAGGCCTGTGGTGTGTTGGGATGGAGCCAAATCGGAGAGCAACTCTGTATCATGCCAATACAAAATTCTACAATTGTATTTCCATTTTGGGAATGTTTGAATTTTTTAGCCTTCACGTTTAATAATTTGAATTTCATTTGTATTTTGAGGCAATGTTTTCCCATTCGGGGCTTATCGGAGCATGAATATTTCGTATGAAGAGCCATTTGGAAGTAGAGGTACCACTGTATCTGTGTGCGTATACTTACAACACTCTTAGACTAGGCAGCAGTTCACATAGATCTAGAGGGAGAGTATTGAGTCCCGCCTGAGTCAGAGTCCTAAAAAGTGAGCAAGACAATTCCTCTCATTATTGTGGGAGTGCAAACAAGTATCAGCTCTTTCCAATGAGAGTAATTTTCTCATATCTTAAACTGTCTTTGACAGTCCTTAATCTGTCACTTTAGATTTCTTTTTGTTTGTCTTTGCCAATGTCCCTCCCACTGTATGTTTCAGATTTATTAGTCGACTAGTATTTTATTTTTACATATGTAGGGAGTAACTAAGTCTCATTATTTAGGTAGTTGGCCTTTGCTAAAGCTCAAAGTAGTATGTACTCTTTTTATTATATTTTACTGTTTGTTCATATGGCCATGCAAATACCACAAGAAAAAAAACTTCAGGGATGGGATTGCGTGCTTAAATCAATATTGATGAGTGAGCCACCATCCATGCCCCCCGCCCCTCTTCTTTTTTTAACTATATGAGTCACAATTTAAACACCTGTCTTTGTTCATGTGGATAGGACAGCAAGTTATCTCTGGCAATGGATGTAACCACTCCTTTTGTTAATGATTTAAACTTGGTGCATGTGCCATCTTAGTTATCCGGTGTATTGAAGCTTCTCCTTTTAAGTAAATATAACAGTGTTTTTGCAAGTGGTTACTCAAGAGAGACACTCACAAAACTTCCAGGCTGGTGGTTCCTTTCAGGTCAGGAAAGTTTTGAATTAAGTTTGCTCCATTCAGTGAACTGAGAAGAAAAAAAAGATGTAGTATCTGAAAAGTGCTCACTCTCACTAGTACATAACATATGTTGGTCCATTAGAATGTCTAACAGCTCATTTTAACCATTGCACTTTTCATCCAACATTAATACAGGCTGTTTTGGCTGTCTCACTAGACATCATAAGTCACCCAATTCAACATGTTCTTACAACACACACACTCTTACCACATCAGGTCACAACACAGCAATATGGTAATACAACATAATTCAGTAGACCATTACATGGCTGCTCTTGCTACTTGGATCACACAATGATTTAAATTGTGTTTCGGCCAACTAAATGAAACCATTTTCTACTGACCGCATACTTACAGTGTGTGTAGCTTGGGTAAGAACTGGAAGGCGGATTTACCCACAAACTGGATGGGGTTCTCATAAAAATGGCTGCAAGAAAATAAAAATGGTTTATGTAAAATGTAGTTGCATATGGTTTAAGCTGTCTACTGAAAATAGGCGTATAGCTTTTCATGTAGCGTTAAGTAAAACCATTAAACTCACATGGTTTGGAGGTGAGGGTTTCCCACAAAGGCCCTTTCAGGGATTGCTTTGATATTGTTGTTATGGAAGCCCCTGAAAATTAAAGTCAATATACAATATCTATATAGTTAGGTCGTCTATAAATATGGATCTGATTTGACTTTGTGGGTGTGGCTCTATGCTTGTGTGACAGTGGAATGTCATGTTGCACCTGCCATCACACAGCTGAAAAACATTTTGGGGTACAAGAAATTCGAACATGAACACGTATGCTGTTTGGATCTATGACACGTGTGTGCTGTGGAACATCTGCTGAGTTTAAGTGAAGATTGTGTCTGTGTGTGTGTGTGTGCGCATGTGGGTGTGTGCCAGCACCTGCTTTGGGCGAGAGAGATTGTATCCGAGTGCCACATTAAATTCACTTAACGGGATTAGTGGGGATAAAACAGCCACGATAGTCATGTTGGGCAGGTGTTAGTTTGTGTGAGTGTGCGTGTGCATGTGTGTGTGTGTGTGTGTGTATGTGTGTACGCACAGTTCCTGAAGCTTACTCAGTGTCCTGACGGCCACAGGGAACTCCTGAAGATCATTGTAATTTAAATCCCTATGAAAAATGGATAAACATCAAGTTGCCATGGTGGAAAAAATATTAAAAAAAAATTCAATAGATCTTTAACCCACAGGGCATGGAAATCATACTTTAAGTATTTACACATTAAAGGTCTAATCCACCTATGGTAATATAGATGTGCATTAAAAAGGACATGTAATTTTCTGTAGGATAAGATGAGGGATTTGACGTTTGCTTGATCCTTGCAATCATCTTATTATTTGGGTCTTATTGCTTTTTCATCACTGCTGTCACTGGCTACTATTACTTGCAGTCAATACTTATCTTCATAATCAAGTTTTTGGGGCAATAATCCTGTCATGCAGTTTGTTTGTGATAAATGTGTAAACACATCCAAAAACCCTCACATGCTTGTATTCAGGCTCATTCCGAATAGGCTCATAAAGTTTTAAAACCGGATTAGTCTGAATTTATGATAATATTTACTCTACCGGGTTAACCTCTTTCAAAGGGTCATTATGTGCCTGTTTTATTGTCAATGAATTTTGGCTTTTAGGATTAAAATAAGTAGTTTTTGCTGCATTAAAAACTACCAAAATGTGACGAGAAACACTTTCAGAGTTAAGAGGAAACTCATGACTTCATTATTGTAGTGAAAGCATTTAACATTACAACCACTTTAAGACGTAATGTTTCACAACTCTACTGTGTAATGTGAAATGCAATCTAAATGGATTATGTCTTTCAAGCATAAAGCCGTGAACTGAAACTCAGTGATTGAGTGAATGATTGAAAGTAGCTCATACATTTTGAATATCCCTGTAATCTTTACAATCTGACAAAACCAGCAGAGATTTTTTTATAATTTAAATCAATCCAATGCCTCACTATTTTTGGTCATGAATGTCTATAAATATGTAAATAGTTGGGAAGGATACTCACAAAGTTTCCAAACTATGTAAACCTTCAAAACATCTCATGCCCATGATCTGAATCCTGTTGTTATGGAGATGTCTATGGAAAAGAAAACATAAGAGTTTTTTGTTTGTTTGTTAATGTTTTTTTGTATCATTATCACCTCAAGCAACAGAACAAATATCAGTTGCTACATTCTTTACTTACAGTACAACAAGTGCAGAGAGGTTAGCGAATGCGTAGTCTGGGATATGAGTGATCTGATTGAGGGCCAGGGTCATAGCCTGAAGGGAGGGTAGATCAACTAGGGCAGTTACTGGGATCTCAGTCAGGGAATTGTCATCCAGCCACAGGTGTCTTAGAGCGCGAACCCCTCTAAAGGCACCAGCAGGTACTTCAGACAGGAGATTAGCATCCAGGCGTCTATGGAGTTAGAAAATGAGCCTTGTGAGTTTTTTTTCTGGTTTTAAAACTCTTCAAGCAGATTCAAAGACTGTATTAATGAGGATTTTACAGACTCCACTCTCTTTTCTCAAGCACTAATGTATTCCGTGCAACAACAACAAAAACAAAAAAAATGTGTCAAGTTTCACCAGCACAGGCATGTACAGTAGATCCAAACAGGATCTTTCATAATCCCATAGAGTGTAATCAAAAGGGAACATCAATCTTCCACTTAACTATTTTAATTAGCTGGCCCCATGGCTTGCTTTTACTGAGATACAAACACTATTGTTTGATATTTTTCAATTATATTTTAAAAAAAATCTATACAAACTTGCAGTTTTTGGTCTCTTCAAGATGACAGAACTTAACCAAACATTATCCTCCTAAAACCACTGGCATGAGCGTAAAATTAAAAGAAAGGAAATGCACCAATGCATTTACACTGCCCAGGCTGATTATTGCGATGACATCCTAGTAAGATATAATATTCAACAACAAGTTGTATGGCACTTGGTGATCCCAAAACCACTAAATCAATCATTTAGGCAATGAGGCTTATCAAAGAGTTTATCAAATCATGCCCCTGCCCCCACTTTTACTCATGACGTATGATACACCTTTAGTGGTATTAAATTGAAAAAGGGGGGTAAATCATGCCCTACTATTTTTCCATTATTGTACTATATTAAAGAACTCACAATCAATGTAAATGACTTGGCATCTCACCGATAAACACTTAGTTTTCTTCTAAACTCCCTAATCTATCACTGTGATTCTTTGAGGCCTGCACTGCAGCACCTTCTGTGCCTCGTCATGCCCTCTAGGCTTCACCAAACAAACAGAAACATCAAAGAAAAATCTGGATTTAAATTCTCAACTCAGGTCTTTCCTCCCCAGGGACATTTTCCACCAGGGGAGGCAACTGTATACACTGGCAAATCTTTCACATGACATTTTCATTGTCTTTGTTCTTTGAGCATTTTTTCCTCCCCACTTTTTTGCTATTTTTATCCATTACCTCGTCCCTCGGCATTCTGCGTGGACATTGTTTGTCCTTGACCAAAATCACAAGATGAAAGCTGCGGAAGACCCTTAAACCTTCTGGATTGCTCCCCAGGGCAAAATGATAATTGTTCCTGAGTGGACCTGCCAGGTCTCCAGAAGGTCCAGTCAGAATACTAGGAATGTTTCACAGAAACCAATAAAGCAGCAGCTATTTCCTGTCCATTACATCAAAGTCGGGAGTATGATTATGGGAATGTGAGAAAGAACATTCTCTTACGTGGCCCAAGAGTTCTTTGAATTAGTTTCCTGTCTGATTTCTGGATGAGCACAATGCAGTAGTTGTATACTTTACTGACTCACTTTGGAATACAGTGTTTTTTCTATGGCGAGAAAAAAGAATTATTGCAATGAAATGGATCTTGTTTTTTGATCAGCGCACACTTTTCTGTGATCTTTTTCTATAATTTTTTTTTAATCATGTGTTTCACGTCAGTCAATGGCGCCGGCAAGGTCTGCTTTCCAAAAAAATTCACCTCAATCATCCTGTGCTGGTCTTATCATTACTATAATGACAAGATACTGGTTTTCTACGCAGGGATTTTTTGCGTAGGTGTGTTTCCTCTTGTATTGAAGCCAGCTCTAAGGGAAGTGATTGTTCAAAGACCACACACAAGCTTGCATCGCACATTGAAAGCAAAGATAGCTAACTGAATATTGACACAAACCGACAAGCGATCTGGCTTTGCAGCACAATATTTAGAGATGTGTGAATAGGATTTTTTTCAGCAGAGTTGCGCACGAGTTGTAATGTTCAATAGTCTTTTTTTTACGACTTAAGCTTACAATAGAAATATGGCTTAACGTATAAGAACATTAACACAGAAAGCAGGCATGTGGCTTTTATCTGCAATATATTATTATTAGTGGAGATGCATGAAGACTCATGTTCACGTGCACACACAGGCATACAATACGTAATGACACACATAAGTTGACCTGATACATGAGACAATTGAGCCACTAAACAATAATTAGCAAACGGATAGCAGTGTGGGTGGTGCAAGAGAATAAAGAAGAGTGGAAGAGGAAGAGCGGGGGAATTAATGGAAAATGAGGTTGTTTCACAGCTCATTGGAGATGTTCTCCCTGGCCTCCAGTGTCTGCTGTTACCCTCATGGCTTCCAGATGCTACCATGAAGTGCGTTTACACGGACAGACTCAGACAGCTTCGTATTGAATTCAGAGGTACTTAAGCTGGTAGTGAAGTGCGGGTTGTGGCATTTTTTTTTTCACCACTGAATGAGACATGTCTTTGTATGTGTGTTTAACTCACAATGAAAGCAGGTTGGGTAGGTTCCACGGAGC